>NC_041387.1:185100309-185174450 GCF_002162155.2 Triticum dicoccoides | reverse complement strand
GCGACCGCGCCGGCCGCCGCCTCCGTCGTCCCGCCGTCGCCGAGCTCCGCCGCGGCCGAATCCAGACACCGACGACCTTCCCCGTGCCTCCCCGGCCGCCTCCCGCACAAACTCCGGCGAGCTCCGGCCACCTCGATGTCCGCGCCATGACGAACCCTAGATCTAGATCGGGACAAGGTTGACCCCGGTTTTCTTCCAAGTCTTTCTCTGCAGTAATTTTTGTGCCAGGTTCATCGCATCATAACTCATCATCCGTAGCTCCGTTTCGTGCGTGTGATACATCAAAATGTTCATCGTGAGATGCTCTTCATTTCTTTCCATTGTGACATGTCTGTTTGAGCTCATCTTGATGCCTAAATCATTGTTGCAAGAGTGCTATATGATGTTTACTGCTGTCTGTTAACAGAACTTGATGTTTTGTCATTTTTGTTGCATTTGATATGTGCATATTATGAGCATGAGCTCTACATGTGTTTTGAACTATGGCATGCCTTCTTTGCAGAGGTGCTTGCCATGTATTTTTTTGATTTATGTGGTGACTAGAACAAGCATGCAAACTAGGCTTCGTGATGTTGCTGATTTTAGTCCCTGTTCTGCTGTTATTTTGATGGCATGTAAACCTGATGCTACAGGGAGATCCATGCTTATTTTGAGATACTTCAGTAAGGATGTTTTGAACATATGGTTATGCTCTATCCATCCATGCCCCTGTTTGCAATTATGGAGTGCGCTATCATGTCATTTGCTTGCTTGACTTTTGCTATAAAATGTTCCCTAGCAGATTGCTTACATGTTATTCAATTTTCCCAAGGTTGTTGTAGTTAACCATTGCATGCTATGAGCTTGTTCTTGCCATGTTTAGTTTCATAAACATGTCTTATTGCTGGTGCTATTCTTATATTGTCATGCAATGACTTGTGGTGAGTGAATCGAGCTCGCAAAGATGCCTTCATAATTCTGTTAATGCCATGCTCTGTTTTCTGTTTGTCTGAATCTGTTAACGGAACTTGCTATGTTTACATGGGTGTCATCATATCTTCTATGCATTTAGTAGTATCATGGCATGCCTTAATTTTCTATGATATGTTCCTATAGCATCATGTTTGCTTGCCCTAAACTTTGCTTCCTGATGCTGTTTCTGCCATGTTTAGTATTTTCACCAAGTCTGTGAAGCTGATATCTTTTGCACTTTTGCCATGCTTGTTTGAACCTGTTAATGTGCCAATTAGCCATAGATCAGTGTTCATGTTTTGTCAAGCATATCTTGTAGATCACTTCCATGTGTTTTGTTGATATGTTGGGGTGTTGTAGCATAGTTTCTTGATGTATTCTAAGTGCTATCATGTTGTTAATCGCAGAATTGTGTCATTCTTGTTTTGCTTGCCATTTGCAAACCGTGCATCCGTTCCCGGTGATCTTTATATCGATTTCAACCGAAATCATCTCATCTTTCCAGCGGCATACTTGGTTTGCCAAGTTGATGCCTTGTTCATCTTTTTTCCTCCCGGAGCACGCATACGCATTGCATATCACATCTCGCATAACATGCCATGTATTGCATCATGTTGCTTGTGCATTGCACCATGATTGATTGTGGTTCCATTGCTTGTGTTCTTGCTTTGGGTAGAGCCGGGAGACGAGTACGTGAATGAGGAACCTGTTGAGTACGCTAACGAGGATCAAGCTTTCGTCAACTCTGAGAACCTTGCAGGCAAGATGACCATACCCTCGATATCACTATCTTTGCTTTGCTAGTTGTTCGCTCTATCGCTATGTTTGCTCTACCTACCACTTATCATGCCTCCCATATTGCCATGTCAAGCCTCTAACCATCCTTTCCTAGCAAACCGTTGTTTGCCTAAGTTACCGCTTTTTGCCTAGCCCTTCTTATAGCGTTGCTAGTTGCAGGTGAAGATGAAATTGGTTCCATGTTGGAACATGGATATTTTGGGATATAACAATATCTCTTGTTTAATTAATGCACCTATATACTTGGTAAAGGGTGGAAGGCTCGGCCTTATGCCTGGTGTTTTGTTCCACTCTTTCCACCCTAGTTTCTGTCGTACCGGTGTTATGTTCCTTGATTTTGCGTTCCTTATGCGGTTGGGTGATTTATGGGACCCCCTTGACAGTTCGCTTTGAAAAAAACTCCTCCAGCAAGGCCCAACCTTGGTTTTACCATTTGCCATATAAGCCTTTTTCCCTTGGGTTTTCACGAGCCCGAGGGTCATCTTTATTTAACCCCCCCCCGGGCCAGTGCTCCTTCGAGTGTTGTTCCAAACCGAGCAGCCTGCGGGGCCACCTCGGGGAAACTTGAGGGCTGGTTTTACTCGTAGCTTGACTTATCCGGTGTGCCCTGAGAACGAGATATGTGCAGCTTCTATCAGGATTTGTCGGCACATCGAGTGGCTTTGCTGGTGTTGTTTTACCATTGTCGAAATGTCTTGTAAACCAGGATTCCGAGACTGATCGGGTCTTCCTGAGAGAAGGAATATCCTTTGTTGACCGTGAGAGCTTGTGATGGGCTAAGTTGGGACACCCCTGCAGGGTATTATCTTTCGAAAGTTGTGCCCACGGTTATGTGGCAGACGGGAATTTGTTAACGTCCGGTTGTAGAGAACTTGACACTTGACTTCATTAAAATGCATCAACCGTGTGTGTAGCCGTGATGGTCTCTTTTCGGCGGAGTCCGGGAAGTGAACATGGTTTGAGTTATGTATGAACATAAGTAGTTTCAGGATCACTTCTTGACCACTTCTAGCTTCTCGACCGATGCATGGCTTCTCTTCTCGCTCTTACTTGTGTATGTTATCCACCATATATGCTTAGTGCTTGCTGTAGCTCCACCGTATTACCCCTTTCCTACCTACAAGCTTAAATAGTCTTGATCTCGTGGGTGCAAGATTGCTGAGTCCTCGTGACTCACAGATTCTACCAAAACATATGTAGGTGCCGAGGATACCAGTGCGAGTGGCGCAATCGAGCTCAAGTGGGAGTTTGACGAGGACCTTGGTCGTTACTATGTTTTGTTTCCTGATGATCAGTAGTGGAGCCTAGTTGGGACGATCGAGGATCTAGCATTTGGGGTTATCTTCTTTTCATTTGGATTTGACCGTAGCCGGTCTATGAGTGTATCTTGAATGATGTATGGATTAATTTATGTATTGTGTGAAGTGGCGATTGTAATCCAACTCTCTTTATCCCATTCTTGTTCATTACATGGGATTGTGTGAAGAATACCCTTCTTGCGACAAAACCTACAATGCGGTTATGCCTCTAAGTCGTGCCTCGACACGTGAGAGATATAGCCGCATCGTGGGCGTTACATATATGAGCAGCGGAAAGTAAAGCATGCAACTTGCAAGAATGTAAAGGGAAGGGTTTGGATAATTCAAACATAATTGGAGACACGGATGTTTTTGTCGTGGTTCCGATAGGTGGTGCTATCGTACATCCATGTTGATGGAGACTTCAGCCCACGAAGGGTAACAGTTGCGCGAGTCCACGGAGGGCTCCACCCACGAAGGGTCCACGAAGAAGCAACCTTGTCTATCGCACCATGGTCGTCGCCTACGAAGGACTTGCCTCACTAGCGGTAGATCTTCATGAAGTAGGTGATCTCCTTGCCCTTACAAAATCCTTGGTTCAACTCCACAATCTTGTCGGAGGCTCCCAAGTGACACCTATCCAATCTAGGAGACACCACTCTCCAAGAAGTAACAAATGGTGTGTTGATGATGAACTCCTTGCTCTTGTGCTTCAAATCATAGTCTCACAGGATTTAGATTTGGTGGAAATAAGATTTGAGTGGAAAGCAACTAGGGGAAGGCTAGAGATCAAGATTCATATGGTAGGAATGGAATATCTTGGCCTCAACACATCAATAGGTGGTTCTCCCTCAGAAACAGCAAGTTGGAAGTGTAGGTTTGTTCTGATGGCTCTCTCCACGAGTGAAGAGGAGGTGGAGGGGTATATATAGCCTCCACACAAAATCTAACCGTTACACACAACTTGCCAAACTCGGTGGGACCGAATTGAGAAACTCGGTCGGACCGATTCAGCAAATCTAGTGACCGTTAGGATTTTCGGTGGGACCGACATGCAACTCGGTAGAACCGGTATGGTTAGGGTTTAGGGCTTAACATAATCTCGGTGAGACCGATTACACAAACTCGGTGAGACCGATTTTGGTAATAAGCTAACCAGAGAGTTTGTCAGGTAAACTCGGTGGGACCGATTTGCTCATTTCGGTGGGACCGAAATGTTACAAAAAGGAAACAGGGAGTTTACATTGCAATCTCGGTGGGACCGATCGCTCATCTCGGTGGTACCGAAACTTTATGAAATGAGCCACCGCTCACAGGGCGGTGGACGGCCACCTCCTCATACGATATATACATGATGGACACTCCGAAGGAAACCAATGGCGACGAGGCAATGGAGGATAGCCCCTCAGGAGGAAAAGCAAAGCATGTGCGTCTTCGACGCCGCTCCAAGCCCCGCCACATCAACACCAGCCTCGGAGATGAAAGAAAACTGGATGGTGCCGAAGAGGAATACAACCCCGATCAGCCTACCTTCAAGCAGGCCGGACCGGCCATGGTGGGATACCTGGAGAGGGACAACTGCACACTCCCCTCCGAAGACGAGGAAAGCTTCGGCAGTGATGAGTTCGGCATGCTTGAAGATCCAGTGGAATAAGTTCACTTCAAGCGGCGGCTCAGGGCCACGGCAAGGAGCCTGCAAAGGAAGCAAGAGCAGCTCAAAGCTGACCAATATCTGCTAGTGGACAGGTGGACCAAGATCCTGGCCACCGAAAAGTACGGACTCGACCACCCTAACAAAGGGCATACCCAACACAACTGGCTACCTCAACCCAAGAAGGAGAACCACAGGCACACACCCAGACGTCCACACATCACTACGGTCCAAGACAGTAAGAAGAATACATGAAGAGGCATCCTCAAGCCTCGGCGCAATAGTCATAAACGTCAAGACAGGGAAACTGGTGCCAAGTCCAGCAACTCTCAGTCCGGTAAACGGACAAAGAACAGCTCAAGCCTACTCGGCCCAAGCCACACACTCGATCAACCATGTGAAATTCACGGTACTCCTAGAAGGACGGCAAGGCATACCAATAGAGAATGTCGGATCCTCAAAACAAAGCGGCTGGTCGTGCGTCGGAAACAATAAGGGGAGGTGTCTAGACAAGAGCCCCCCCCCCCCCAGGGCATAAAAGTATGGCCGATCACCCATGATCACATCAACCACAGCAATTCAATTGCAGTACCTCTATACCTAGTAGTCCGGGGGCTCCATAACACACAAAGCCCACACGGGTATGAAGCCACGAATAACATCTTCTAAAAGATGCAAGGTGCAAAGGACAATTTTTATTGGCCCACTACTCTAACGGTTGTCTTCGGATCACCCAAAAAAATGCTACGCCAAAGAATAAATCCTCGACACCTTCCCACCATGCGGTAGTTTACCGTATGCCAACGGGATAAACTACATTGAATAGATTCCACGTGGTAAATCAATCAGGCCAACTATTCGGACACCCGTTGAGGAGTCCGCGCTACCTCACAGTACAACGGTTGGGCCCACCGGGGTCCGATCAGGGACCCTTGGACCAACCACAAGAGGACGCTCAGCTGCCTTCAAGCATTTGCCTTTACAAACTAACGGTTGACGCAGAACAGGATTGGCGGCGTGGAATCAGCCCGGACACACAATGGCAGGACCATGCAGGTAGAAGGTAGTTCGGATTCACTCTTGATCCACTCACAACCCCCTCTAGTCTGGCCATCACAGGTTCCGCCAAAAAACACCTCTTTTCATACATCATACTCATATGCATAGACATATCATCCTACTACAACGCGTAGACTTAAATAACACTTACCGGCTGTTGTTTATCGCCAATGCCTCTTTGCCGAAAATGACAGCCACGCTTCGTGTTTGCCCGGTTACACCAGGGGCTTCACAGTACGACAATAAAGTCCGACCACCTTTTCGGTCGCTCGGCACCCCGAACTTATAGCACTATATGCATCAGCTCTGAATCATGTCTTGGGTCATTGGTTGGGTTTGCCCGGCTCACATGTTTTGGTACCTTACGTTCTGTTCTATCGGCTAAGGTAGCGCTGGGAGAACTACTGCGATTGTGTCTCGGTTCAGCCGGATGAGCACCTCAGTAGAGAAAGCCAAAAACCGACTGTCATGATGCAGCGAGAGCTGGTCATCTGTTCGAGAGGTTGTAAAATCCTTAAAGATTTATTCCGCACAACACCATTATAAATGCAGAGTGTGAAGGATTGGTCTTCTGATCAGGCGCCAATAGAGCCACTAGTTCGGCCTTCCGAACACTAGGGGCTGCGCCGACCATACTCAAATTCCTATGGCTAAGTGAGAGTAATAAAGCCTTATAGTCCGATTGCCTGGTTCGCGGAGAGAAACACCTCCTTAAAGGGACCTAACTATGGGATAAAGAGCGTTCAGATATATCCCGAACACCCCCGTATTCTTTTTACGTGGGGGCAGAAGCCGACGACTGGCCAACTCTCAGGATCTGCATACAATAAACAGCCGCACAGGAAGAACATATGTTCAAACAAAACAGGCAATATACAATAAAAATGCCATTATCACATATTACAAAAAGCGCCACAAATGCCCTCAGGGAAATATAATGTCTTTGGCACATTTATCTGCCGCAAGGTGGGCCCCTTTCAGTACACCTTCATAGTACAGTTCGGGCTTGCGGTGCTCCTTACCCTCCAGCGGCCCCTCAGTCATCAGCTTCTCCGCGTCAAGCTTCCCCCAATGCACTTTTGCACGGGCAAACGCCATGCGTGCACCCTCTATACAGACTGATCGCTTGATAGCATCTAGCCGAGGATAGGCGCCCACAACCCGCTTCACGAGCCCGAAGTAACTGCTCGGAATTGGCTCCGCAGGCCACAGCCGGACAACTAAATCCTTAATGGCTAGTTCGGCCGCCTGGTGCAGTTCGACCAACTGCTTCAGCTGATCGATAAAAGGCACCGGATAGTTCGGCGCTAAATACTGCGACCAGAAATCCCTTTCCGCAGACTTCTTCTCCTCGGTTCGGTAGAATTGGGCGGCATCTGATATGCTGCGAGGAAGATCCGTAAAAGCCCCTGGAAAAATAAGAATTCAGCTTGCCGCTTAGGACTCTTCCCATTATCATGTACAAAGGGATAAGAATACAGAAGGCCTTACCAGCCGCAACTTTTCGGGCCTCCTGAATGTCCCGCACAAAACCTTGGGCTTCTTCCCAAGCACCTTCCACAGCCTCGAGAGCTTGGACGAGTTCGGATTCTTTCCCCACTAGACTCTGCTCCAAGCCCTCGCTTTTCTTCATAGCTTCCTGGAGCTCTCGCTCAGCTGCGATGACCCTGGCCTCGTGTTTTTCACGAAGCGCCTGTTCAGCATCAGCCTTCTTGTTGGCATCGGCCACAACCTTCTTTAGTGCCTCGTATTCGCCAGTCGCTCCTAGAGCATACAATACAAATACTTCTCACTATGCACAACTATTCATTCATGCCAACTTCAAGACAAATGTTTTCAGCATACCTTGCTTGTCTTCCAGTTGCTTCTTCACACGGCCGAGTTCTTCCTGGGCCCGTGCAAGGCTCTGCTTCAGTTCGGACACTTCCACATTATAAGTGGCCATCCTCTCGGCAGAAGCCTGTTTTCACATACAGGGGTATGCATCATTCAAATAAGCTCCTGCAAAAGCAGAGGATTTGATCCCCTGCCCGGCTCCGTCTTCTCCGTCGGATAGTGTATCAGGGGCTACTGCTCATATTATGACAATTCCTCAAAGGTTTCTTAGGAAACAGACCTCAAAGGCCTTTATAAGGCCAAAGCAGGACTCGTTCAGCCCGCTCTCGGCGGACTGAATCTTCTCAACCACCGCGCCCATGAGAGTCCGGTGCTTATCGATGATAGATGCGTTCTTCAACGCTATCGATAGACCGCTAGGCAGCTCTGCTCGAACAGAGGATGACGGTGGGGTAGGCAGGCCTCCCACCATCAAAGGTGGCTGTTCGCTTGACTTTGGAACCTTAGAGGTCCCGGGGGCCTTATCCGCCCCCGTGTGTCCGGCAACAGGGATATATCCTCCCTGGTCCGGGTCCTGTTGAGATGACACCTCAGTGCCGCGCCTGGACTTTGGGGAAGGGGCCTGCGGAGGCGTCTTGCTCGCCAAGGCGTCTGAGCCCAGCGAATCCTCCGATGAGGACTGTCCGGCACAAGACCTCGCCGGGCTGTGCAAAATATGGCAACTGTTAAAGCTACTATATTCAAAAACAATCCCGGACGCATATGCATGTTCGGATTACGTATACTTACGACTTCTCCAGGGGCTGGGCCCTGGGATCCCACTCCGGGCTGTTGTCGGCAGCCGTGGTGGATGTCTCTGGGAGGGAACCTTTCCCCCTCTTGGGAGATTTGGCCTCCAGGGACGGGGAAGCTGCGCACTTCCTCCCACCTTCGGAATGAGGCTCGTCCTCCTCTGCTTCCTCCTCTTCGCCTTCTGAAGAAGGAGCGTCGCTTGAGTCTTCGGATTTTGCATCCGAAGCCTCGCGGCGATGGAGGCCACTCCGGGTCTTCTTGACCTTCTTGGAGGCCTCTTTCTTTGGCGCCTCGTAAGGCGCAGGGACCAGCATCTTCGTCAAAAGAGGTCCGGCCGGTTCCTCCGGCAATGGGGCTGGACAATGTATCCGCTCCACCTTCTTTGTCCACCCCTGAGGTCATGATGAAACACGATTAGGATGTCTCCCTCTTGACACACCAACTAAAGCATGGATGGACAGAGCATAGCTGTAACTTACCGGGCTGGCAGAATGGGATAATTAATACACACGGTCCTCGGTGGAGCCCGGCCATGATTTGCCGGACTTGAAGAGCACCTTCCAGATATCCTTTTGGGAGGAATCATAAAGCTTCTGAAGGGTTTGGTGCTCGTTTGGGTCAAACTCCCACAGAGTGCAAGCTCGGCGCTGACAGGGGAGAACAAGGCGAACTAGCATCACCTGGACTACGTCGACGAGTTTGACGTCCCTGTCAACCACACTCTGAACGCGCGTCTGGAGCAGTGATAGCTCATCGGACGAGGACCAGTTTGGGCCCTTCTTGGGCCAGGACATGAGCCGCAGTGGAGCTCCGGATCTGAACTCTTGAGCTGCCGCCCACTTTTTGCCGCGTGGTTTGGTGATATAGAACCACTGGTGCTGCCACTCCTTGACGGAGTCATTGAAGGCGCTCTTCGACCAAGCGGCCTTGGGCATCTTTCTTACCATGGTGCCACCGCACTCGGCGTGTTCGCCACTCACCACCTTGGGTTTCACATTAAAGATCTTCAACCACAGGCCGTAGTGAGGTGGGATCCGGAGAAAAGCCTCGCACACGATGATGAACGTCGAGATATTGAGGAAGGAGTTGGGGGAAAGATCATGAAAATTGATCCTGTAGTAATACATGACACCACAAACAAATGGGTGAAGGGGAAACTCGAGCCCCAGACAAAATGGGGAAGGAACACGACTCTCTCATGAGGTTTCGGAGTGGGGATGACCTGTCTCGCTGGCGGGAGACGGTGGCCGATCTTCTGGGCCAGATAGCCGGCTCCCCGGAGCTTCTTGATGTCCTTCTCCTGGACGGTCGAGGCCATCCATCTGCCTCCTGCTCCGGATCCGGACATCTTTGGAAAACCTCTCTTCGATGGAGAAGAAGAGTACTTGTGCGTTAGGGCTCGAACAGAGGGGAATGAGCTAACGGAAGGAGAAGGCGTGGGTGAAGATAAAGAGACCTAACCTCTTTATAGGGGCAGTAAATGCTTTTTGCGCCTACCCACTTGCCTGGTGGAACCCGTCTGCCTCCCACTCGTCGCGATTAGTGGCGCGGTTAGATTACCCATACCCATGTTGATGATAATCCCATGATAAGGGGACATGATCTCTGCTTTGACAAGACGTGACAGGGAAACCGCCTCGCAATATACGTTGTGGCTGGTCGTGGGAAAATGGTTCGAATAAATGATCCAACCGTGATGACATGTCACGTTGTCTAAAAATTTGTCAGCAGATTGCGTTCGTGAAATATTATTCTCTCTACGGTGGCATATGAAGATCATCTTGTAGATCCGGACACGGTCTATGTGTTCGATAACCACTTTGGAGTATTCGTAGAAGGAACCCGCCTTGCAATGCCGAAGATAAGACTGCACGCCGTACTCATCGTCATTGAAGCCTGGTTCAGGGGCTACTGAGGGAGTCCTGGATTAGGGGGTATCCGGACAGCCGGACTGTGTACAACGTCCGGACTATTGAAGCGTGAATATACAAGACTCAAGACTTTGGCCCGTGTCCAGATGGGACTCTCCTTTGCATGGAAGGCAAGCTTGGCTATCCGGATATTGTGTTTCCTTCCTTGTAACCGACTCCATGTAAACCCTAGCCCCCTCTGGTGTCTATATTAACCGGAGAGGTTGGTCCTTAGAAGGCCGATCACAATTACAATCATACCATCATACGCTAGCTCTTAGGGTTTAGCCTCTACAATCTCGTGGTAGATCTACTCTTGTACTACCCATATCTTCAATATTAATCAAGTAGGAAGTAGGGTTTTACCTCCATCGAGAGGGCCTGAACCTGGGTAAACATCTGTGTCCCTTGCCTCCTATTACTATCAGCCTTGACGCACAGATCGGGACCCCCTACCCGAGATCCGCCGGTTTTGACACTGACAGCTCCCAAGTGACACCTAGCCAATCTAGGAGACACCACTCTCCAAGAAGTAACAAATGGTGTGTTGATGATGAACTCCTTTCTCTTGTGCTTCAAATGATAGTCTCCCCAACACTCAACTCTCTCTCACAGGATTCAGATTTGGTGAAAAGAAGATTTGAGTGGAAAGCAACTTGGGGAAGGCTAGAAATCAAGATTCATATGGTAGGAATGGAATATCTTGGCCTCAACAAATGAGTATGTGGTTCTCTCTCAGAAACAGCAAGTTGGAAGTGTAGGTTTGTTCTGATGGCTCTCTCCATGAATGAAGAGGAGGTGGAGGGGTATATATAGCCTCCACACAAAATATAACTGTTACACACAACTTGCCAAACTCGGTGGGACCGAATTGAGAAACTCGGTCGGACCGATTCAACAAATCTAGTGATCGTTAGGATTTTCGGCGGGACCAACATGCAACTCGGTAGAACCGATATGGTTAGGGTTTAGGGCTTAACGTAATCTCGGTGAGACCAATTTTGGTAATAAGCTAACCAGAGAGTTGCTCAGGTAAACTCGATGGGACCGATTCGCTCATTTCGGTGGGACCGAAATGTTACGAAAAGGAAACAGGGAGTTTACATTGCAATCTTGGTGGGACCGATCGCTCATCTCGGTGGTACAGAAACGTTACGAAGGGAAACAGAGAGATTACATTCCCATCTCGGTGAGACCGAGATCCATATCGGTGAGACCAATTTGCCTAGTGTTTGTGGCAGTGGCTATGACATCTGAACTCGGTGGCGCCGGATAGAAAGAATCGGTAGGGCCGAGTTTGACTTTTGGTTTAGGTCATATGTGGATGTGAGAAAGTAGTTGAGGGTTTTGGAGCATATCACTAAGCACTGTGGAGCAAGAAACTCATTAAGCAACACCTCATCCCTCCTTGATAGTATTGGCTTTTCCTATAGACTCAATGTGATCTTGGATCACTAAAATATAAAATGTAGAGTCTTGAGCTTTTGAGCTTGAGCCAATCCTTTTATCCTTAGTATTTTGAGGGGTCCACTTTTCTCATCCATGTCATGCCATTCATTGAGCTTTTCTTGAAATATTTATCTTGGAATAATGTTAGCTCAATGAGCTATATGTTGTTAGGAATTACCAAAACCACCTAGGGATAGTTGCACTTTCAACATCAAGCTCGTCGATAGTGACGGCTTCACGTGGGCCATGTCACAAGTTACGTGGTCCATCCCCAACCCCTCTGGTTTAACCGCCATCGATCTCTTCGACGGCCCTGCCGCTGATCTCCTCCACCAAGCGGTCAAGGATTTGCGATCATTATACACCATCGAGCCCAGGACATGTTCTACGGCGGCGGCTTGGAATCCTCAATTGCCAAGTCAGATCTCATCGACCACGACCACAACCATGAGGAGGGCACCCACAAAGGTTCTTCCACCATGGGTCTGTGATCTTCCAACTGGAAGGATCCCATCCATGAAATGTGAAGCAACATCCTATCAGAAAATCTTACCTTTTCTAGCTTGCGAACCTGTACCCTTTGTTGTAGTAGCATTTGCCGTGCGGTGCTATAACTGTGTCGTGTTTAATTATTTCAGTTATGCAAAAATGTATTGTTCAATAGGGCTATGTGATATTTAAGTATGAATTGTCCACTTCAGTTTCACAAATGGCTATATTTGGTTGTTTATAGTGAGTAGATGCCTTGTTTATCTATGTTTGGTTGTTAGATTGGTTGAAGTGATCATTTTTCCAGTTATCGAGCTGATGCCTTGTTTATATGTTTTTGGTTCTTAGTTTGGTTGTAGTGAGCATTTGTCAAGTTATGAAGTAGATGCCTTCTTTATGTGTATTTGGTTGTTAGGTTTCTTTTTTTAGCATTTGTCCAGTTTTCAAGAAGATGCCTTGTTTATCTGTATTTTCTTGTTAGGTTGGTTGTAGTGAGCATTTGTCCAATTTTCAAGCATATGCCTTGTTTATCTGTATTTGCTTCTTAGGTTGGTTCCAGTGAGACTCTGTCCAGTTTTCAATGGCTATATTCGGTTGTTATACTGATCATTTATGCCTTGTTTATTTCAGTCATTCACAATGTGTTGTTCATTATGTGCAAGTCGGAACTGTGCCGCTCGACTGCATCAATAACAGTTTGAACGGCTATATTTGGTTCCACTTATGCCCGGCGTAGTTAACACATGCCCTTTATTTCAGTTTTACACATTTATCCAGTGATCTTTAAGCATTACCTACATTCTATTCATTTTCAACAATACCAGTTTGAATTGCAATATTTGATGGCTGTTAAGCCTGCTGTCGGTAACATTGCCTTCCATTTTATATATGCTTTAACAGCATGCTGAAACCAACACATTCAAGCTATCATTTGGTGATGATATTGTTTACCTTTGCTATATTTGTTTGATGTTAAGTTTGTCGTACTTATCATACCTTTCCACTACTTATGCAGGACAACAACGGGAGAGGCCACCATTTTCCACCGAGGTTAGCTTCATCCCTCGGCTTGTACTCCCCCGTCATTCCATAATGTAGTGCATATAGATCCAGGCCTAGACACTTGTTAGCTTCTAATATTGACTTGTTGCTTGTAGGTACATATGCCCTTGGCAAGGATCCACATATTGACCCTTTTTGCGTATGGGGCAATGAGATATTCATGAACAAGCATCAAGTGAGGAAACTAATAAGGATTATTAGAAAAAATATACGAATGGTGGCAAGCAAATTATTTGTTTATGCTCTATCTGACACAATAGTGAGTTGTAGGATGGTAACTACAAACTCTGCAGCCTTCTCTTTCTACTTCCCATAATGAGTCGCTAGACAAAAATGTTTGAATATTTTTCGTTCGCAGTGGTTCCCGAAGCAGTTCACTCAAGATTACCTTGCAAAGTACATGATTGGTGGACCCATAATGAAGGTTAAAGTATTTCATCTAGACTACAATGGGCATCGAGAAGTCATAATGAAGGCAGTGCAGGATGGACGGGCAGCCATCACAAGGGGTTGGCCTAGAGTAGTGCGTGCATTACGCCTGGAGGAGGGAACAATATGGGCATTCCACTTCAGCTTCTCCCACAACCAGAATGTCTTTCGCCTCTCGCTTTACAGTCTTTAGTACAATTGTGGTTCATCATTCTTTACTTGGTGCTTCTATAGTTATTCAGTATATGTCGTGGAAAAGTCACGGCAAATGACCTAGCAAAAGGACTTAGTCGTGGAGCCATCGCAACTAGGAAGCTTAAAAGGGTTAAAACGGGACAAAGGACACGGGAGTTTATACTGGTTTGGCCCCTTGCGGTGAAGGTAATGGCTTAATCCAGTTTGAGGTGGGATTGCTTATGTTTCGATTACCAGGGAGCGAATTTGCTTGACCTAGTTCTCGATCTGATCTTACTTGTCCTGAACCGCCACCGGGTTGTCCCTTTATATATAGAGATCGACGCCCAGCGGCTGACAGAGTCCTGGCCGGCTCATAAACAGTGTCCAGCTCAGTCTCTATCTATTCCTGCCTTACAATACATGTCATACATATATGGCGGTTTATCTCTACAGGCTTTAAGTCATCTTTGGGCCTTGGGCCCTTAACTGAACCGCCATCTTCCAGTATCGTCTTGGGCTTTATGAATCGCCATAGGTATAACCCGGCCCCTCTTGGCGGGGTCATACCTAATAGTTATATCCCCAACAGTATATGTACCTGTGCATCGAATTATGAAAACATGGAGATCAAACACGTTCTAGGATTCGCTACGTGTGCGATCAATCTCCACCGCAGACACGATCAGCCAGGAAAAAAATGTGTGTGATCAATCTCCACTACACACACGACCAGCAAAGAAAAAACGTGTGCGATTAACAACAGCATCGCACACAGTTCTTTCTTATTAAATGTTTGCGATAGTCACCTTATCACACACGCTTTGAAATTATTAAATGTTTGTGATGTTGTGCACATCGCAAACGTTTGGTACTTCTTGGATTAACTATGTGGGATGTACATACTAATGAAAACATATTCCTTGGATGGACTGTGTGGAATGTACATACGAACGGAAACATTTAGAGCGGGTTGACTGTGTGGTATGTACTTACGACCGGAAACGATTTCGCTTGTATAATTGTATTTTTTAGCACTACTGTACGTATAACCGTATTTGAGCGCTCGCCGGTCGCACACGACCTCATTTCGCCGAGCGTCTGTGCCAGGAGGGCATATCCCCGAGGGTTTCTGGGTCGTGTTGGAAGGACCCTTGTAAGTGCATCTAGTGCCACCCCTAGTTGGTTTTGGAGTATTGACGACAAACATGGTTGAGGACCTAATGTGTTTGTGACAATTGCAGGATAACACAGGTAGTAGTCCCTCATCGATTCAGTTTTCCTACCACAGATGACCCCTAAAAATGTTGAAGACAATGGTGGTTCATGAAGACATTCACAATAAATATTATGACGTGTGAAGATATTCACTTGAAGACTACGGAGTGCGAAGACATAGCTGTTTCATAGTTTCCATTCTTCTTTATTGAGTCATAGGAACCATCATACTGTTAAGTGGGGTCCAAGTGAACAAAGTCAGGGTGACTGATGTGCTGCTCAACCAAATCTTATGTCTTTGAGCGAAGACAATGAGAGCAAACCTTATCCAGAGCAAAGCCCAGCAAGAGGGTGAAGAAGAACAAGCCAGCCGAAGAGCCAACCGTCAATGAGCCGGAGCTCCAAAAGGCCGCACCTGAGGCCTCTGTTCTTGATCTGTCGCTTGAACTGGTTCATGATACAGCAATGATGACTGCTGACCCGCCTGTCCATCAAGCGACCGAAGGCTCTGTAAATCCTAAAGCATCAAGCCTGGCTAAGACAGCCGACCCACAAGATGTTGATGTGGAAATTACCAAGACCGGCTATACTGAGCTGGGGAGACCCCTGTGCTATCCAAGTGTTCTGCCAAGGAGGAGCACATCGAACGACGTAAAGTCGGATTTGATGTAGCTGACTATACTCAAATGAGCATTGGGGAAGTTTTTTATAGCGATCTTAGCCAAGTGCACAGCAGCCGTGACCTTGAAGTTGATATGGTGAAACAAATGCACCAGAAATTTGAGGTATAAATTCTTCCCTTCATTGAATTATCCTTACTATGCCAGCCCCCAAGTCTATTGCTTATGATGAATATGTTGTAGACTTAGAACGAACTTATAAGCATCGATAATATCCTTTGGTGACACCTGTAAAAAATCCGGCTTAATCCATAGTCCCCAAGGGCCGGTTTAATCAGCATGAATGAGCCGGTCCTTCACATGCTTGTGTAGAATATAGTACTTGTGTAGATTTTAACAGCAATATGCATTAGCCCCCAAGTGTCGAGTACTCTTGCTTGCAAAGTGCTTGGGAGTTACTCTCATGAACCACCACTTAGATAGAACTTTTGGTAGACATTAGCCCCCAAGTGCCAAGTGTTGTTGCTTGCAAAAGGCTTGGGACTTAATATTGTATGCTAATATTCATTATTTTGACCCGGTATTTGCACATACCACCACTACTCAGCTTCAATCTAAGCTGTCTGAAGCAAAGAACCGCTTAGAGTTGCAGGAGACTGAAACCCAGAGGGCCAACTCCAAATTTGAATTCAGTGTGTCTGAACAAGAGAAACAGAAAGCCGAGTTTGAAGTTGAGAAAAAGGCCTGGGCTGAGGAAAAGATTGCCTTAACCCATGGAGCTGAGAAAGCAGAGACGGCTCTTGAAGAGGTGACCACTAAATTGTCCGGCTTAAAATGCCATGTGTCTCAGATGGTCTCAGCAATCTTTGGTAAGCTGCCCTACAAGTGTCAAGTGTTGAATCTTTGTGGTGTTCATATGAATGAAGTTTAACTCATCTGCTATTGCTATGCAGGCCATAGGAGCACCAACCTCAACCAGGACATGTTGATGAAGCTAAAGGCGGTTTACACGCTCGTGGAACAACTTTACACTAGAGCTCAGTGTGCCTTAGCCACAGTTGCCCTGTCAAACGAAGCCCCCACACTCCTGGTTGATGTACTGAAGAAGCTTTCTGTGCTGCCCCAACGGTTCAATGAATTAAAGCGGTCATCTACAAGAGCCGGAGCCGTGGCTGCCTTAAGCCGGGCCAAGGCATGGCTACCGGAATTAGACCCGGCCGACATCTCCATGGGGTATCCAAGCCTTAAGGAGGATGGCACTTCATTTGAACAAGAGGACTTCGCTGCTTGTGTGAAGGAAATACGCCCTGTGGCCAGTTTGATTGCCAATGAGACAGACCTCACCAAGTACCATCCGACTTATGATGCAGGAAACCAGAGGATGCCGACGCCGCGTTATAAAGTGACAAGCCTGGTCCCCCCCCAATCCGTAAGCATACCTTCGCCCCTGAAGTTGACCCGTCCAGACTAATTGATGACGAAGCTGAATTTGAAGCTTTGAGTGGCATTGACTGGTCGTCATCAACCTTCCAGGACAGGGAACAAGACGAAGGAGCGGAGAGGGTTGATCCAGAAGCTTCAGGCCAACAAGAGAACTGATCTGCCGGGCGGCTCATATTTATGGCCTTCTGAAAAAACAGTTTAATCATTTGGACTCGGGGAGTCATGTAATAGGGTAGAAATGATTTTCTCTGTCGTGCCATTGTGCACATTTTGGTGCTCAACACTGTTAAGCCACCGTCTTATATTCACCGTTATTATACTTATCATTTGTTTTCCTTATGCATAAGAAAGTACTTAAACTATCCTGCACACAGAAATAGATCACAAGAATCCATGGCGGTTTACCGCAGGGCGGGTCATAATATCTTACATATAACCACTAATATGGAAAAAGGAGTCATACATAAGTCTGTTATGAATCATAGCGTTGAAACGTAACTATGATATCATACCTGTGATATTGAATTTGCACTACCGGTTTATGTGACCTGAACTGTAAGGGTGATAACCCAATCTTTAGAAGACAACACTTCCAAATGTTTGATGATTGTCATATGCTGGTGACTTATCATCCAAGGCCAAGCCGGGTTAAAGAGAAACCACATATATATGCCTTAGATCTGAACAAAAAAGTCTCAAGACAAACCAAAGATTTTTTTCAAAAAGCCAAACAGAAAGAAAAGTCGAGGCTTTTGATTCGAATACGATCAGTAAACCGGACCAAAAGGGGTTAAGCTAGGATTCGAATACGACCATGAAGCCCCCTAGTTGTTTTGGCGTTGCACCGATCAAGAGGGTACCGACAACTATGTTCTCTTTGGTTCGAATATGACCTATGTTTGAACAGGAAGCCCCCAAATGACCTTGAGATTTTTTAACGACTCTGATTCGAATATGATCAAAGTCGGACCCAAAAGGGGTTAAGCTATGATTCGAATACGATCAAGAAGCCCCCTAGTGGGTTTGGCATTGTGCCGATCAAGAGGGTACCGACAGCTATGTTCTCTTTGGTTCGAATACGACCTATGTTTGAACAGGAAGCTCCCAAGTGATCATGAGTTTTAATGGCTATGATTCGAATACAATCATGAGCCGGACCAAGAGGGGTTAAGTTGTGATTCGAATATGATCAGCCCCCAATTGGTCTTTGAAATTATGATGATGCATACATATGATCATTGAGGATGAAAAGGACAGAGGTCCTGCTTTATTACTTATCATAATATATACATCGTCAAAAATATGTACATCATGAGAGCCGGTGGCTCAAGTGTAGTAAGGCCGAAGATGAGCGATATTCCACAGCCGGTGGGTCTCCTCCTCTGACTTATGTGAGTCTTTGTGCTCTCGAACATCGATAAGGTAGTATGACCCATTGTTCAAGTTCTTGCTGACCACAAAGGGCCCTTCCCAAGGTGGAGATAACTTGTGTGCATCAGTTTGATCCTGGATTAGCCGGAGCACCAAATCACCTTCTTGAATGGTTTTGGACTTAACCCGACGGCTGTGATAACGGTGCAGGTCCTGCTGGTAAATCACCGAGCGGGCTGCTGCCAAGTCACGCTTTTCATCTAACAGGTCGAGCACATCCTGACACGCTTGTTCATTATCAGCTTCAATGAAAGCCGCCATGCGGGGCGAGTCATGACGGATATCACTAGGGAGAACCGCCTCTGCTCCGTAAACCATGAAGAAAGGTGTGTACCCCATAGACCTGTTGGGGGTAGTATTGATGCTCCATATCACAGAAGGTAACTCCTCCACCCAACAACCCGGCGTCCGTTGCAAAGGAACCATAAGCCGAAGCTTGATGCCTTTCAAGATTTCCTGATTGGCTCTTTCAGCTTGACCATTGGATTGGGGGTGAGCTACTGATGAAACGACAAGCCAACTATGCTCACGTTGACAAAACTTTCCATGGCACCCTTGGACAGATTAGTACCATTGTCATTTATAATGTTGTGTGGAAAGCCAAAACGAAAGATCACCTTTTTCATGAATTGAACCGCCGTGGCTGCGTCACACTTACTAACTGGCTCTGCCTCAACCCACTTTGTGAATTTGTCAAGCGCCACCAAGAGGTGGGTCTTTTTATCTTCGGACCTTTTGAAAGGCCCAACCATGTCGAGTCCCCAGACTGCAAACTGCCAAGTAATTGGAATCATCCTCAATTCTTGAGCCGGCACGTGAGCTCGTCGTGAGAATTTCTGACAACCGTCACATTTACTGACTAGATCCTCCCCGTAAGCATGAGTCGTCAGCCAATAAAATCCATGACGAAAAGCTTTGGCCGCAAGGGACTTTGAACTAGCATGATGGCCACAATCTCCTTCATGAATCTCATGAATAATTTCTTGACCTTCCTCAGGAGAACCACAATGTTGAAACGCCCTAGTGAGATGCAACTCACCATTGGCAATTGTCATTGACTTAGACCGCCGGGTTATCTACCTAGCCAAGGTTTCATCCTCAGGCAACTTGCCCCAGGTCATGTAAGCCAAATATGGCACTGTCCAATCTGGAATGACATGAAGAGCCACCACCAATTGTGCTTCCGGGTCAAGAACAACCAAGTCTTTCTCTGTAGGCAACTTGACAGAAGGGTTATGCAGAATATCCAAGAAAGTGTTAGGTGGCACCGGCTTACGCTGAGATCCCAGCCGGCTTAAAGGATCAACGGCCTCATTCTTTCTGCGATCAATGTGCTCCACTTGACAACTATCATGGAGAAGTCACGGCAGATGTCCTAGCAAAAGGACTTAGTCGTGGAGCCATCGCAACTAGGAAGCTTAAAGGGGTTAAAATGGGACAAAGGACACGGGAGTTTATACTGGTTTGGCCCCTTGCGGTGAAGGTAATGGCTTAATCCAGTTTGAGGTGGGATTGCTTATGTTTCGATTACCAGGGAGCAAATTCGCTTGAGCTATTTCTCGATCTGATCTTACTTGTCCTGAACCACCGCCGGGTCGTCCCTTTATATACACAGGTCGACACCCAGCGGCTCACAGATTCCTGGTCGGCTCATAAACAGTGTCCGACTCGGCCTTTATCTATTCCCGCCTTACAATACAAGTCATACATATATGTCGGTTTATCTCTACGGGCTTTAAGTCGTCTTTGGGCCTTGGGCCCTTAACTGAACCGCCATCTTCCAGTATCGTCTTGGGCTTTATGAATTGCCATAGGTATAACCCGGCCCCTCCTGGGCGGGTCATACCTAATAGTTATATCCCCAACATTAGGCCCAGATTGATTAGAACTGGTTCATGTCAATCTTCAACACTTAAGAAAATCTTCTGCTCTTCGTTTGTGCGAAAGTTTATAACCCGCCATGATCTCATCTTCTAGATCTGTGATAACCCTTGAAGTGTCCAACAATAGCATCAACTTCACGGCGATAAGCCGCCATGAGGGGGTCCTTGGAAACCCATTTGCCTGAGACTTGTTGAGCCACCAAATCTGAGTCGCAAAAGCACCTCACCCGGCTTAAGTTCATCTCCTTAGCCATCCGAAGACCATGGAGAAAGGCCTCATACTCAGCTGCATTGTTAGTACAAGGAAACATCAACCTTAGAACATAACAAAATTTGTCACCTCGAGGGGATGCTAAAACAACTCCAGCCCCCGAGCCCTCCAATTGCGTGGACCCATCAAAGTGAATAGTCCAATACGTGTTATTCGGCTTCTCTTCAGGCATCTGCAGCTCTGTCCAATCATTGATGAAATCCACCAGTGCTTGAGACTTGATAGCATTGTGTGGCACATACATTAAACCATGAGGCCCAAGCTCAATGGCCCACTTGGCGACTCGTCCTGTGGCTTCTCTGTTTTGAATGATATCTCCTAAAGGAGCAGATCTGACCACAGTGATGGGATGACCCAGAAAATATTGCTTAAGCTTCTGGCTGGCCATGAACACCCCGTAAATGAGCTTCTGCCAATGTGGATATCTCTTCTTGGACTCAATAAGCACCTCACTAATGTAGTAAACCGGCTGTTGAACCGGATATTCCTTGCCAGCCTCCTTGCGTTCCACCACAATGTCCACACTGACAGCACGTGTGTTAGCAGCCACATATAACAATAATGGCTCCTTATCAATGGGAGCAGCAAGGACCAGCGGCTCAGCGAGCTGCCTCTTCAAATCTTCAAATGCAACGTTAGCAGCATTACTCCAGACAAAGTCGTCCATTTTCTTCATCATCTGATACAACGGTATGGCCTTCTCACCTAACCGGCTTATGAACTAGCTTAAAGCAGCAATACGACCCGCCAAACGCTAAACATCATTGATACACGCCGATTTAGCTAAGGAGGTGATGGCCTTGATCTTCTTCGAGTTAGCCTCAATGCCTCTGTTAGAAACCAGAAAACCCAAAAGCTTGCCTGCTGGCACACCAAAAATGCACTTGGTTGGGTTAAGCATCATCTTTTAGACCCGAAGATTATCAAAGGTTTCCTTCAAATCATCTATCAACGTCTCCTTCTCTCTGGACTTCACCACAATGTCTTCCACATAAGCATGAACATTGCGCCAAATTTGACTGTGAAGATAGTTCTGTACACGTCACTGATAAGTCGTCTGGGCACTCTTGAGCCCAAAAGGCATGGATACATAGCAGAAGGCTCCAAAAGGAGTAATAAAATCCGTCTTCTCTTGGTCCGTAACTGCCATCTTGATCTGATGATAACCATAATAAGCATCCAAAAAGCTCAAACGCTCACAACCAGCCATAGCATCAATGATTTGATCAATACGAGGGAGAGCAAAAGGATCAGCCAAACAAGCCTTGTTTAAGTCCGTGTAATCCACACACATACGCCAGGTGTTGTTCTTCTTAAGCACTAGCACCGGGTTAGCCAACCACTCTGGATGAAAAACTTCAATAATGAACCCGGCCGCCAAGAGCCAGGCCACTTCCTCACCAATGGCCTTACGCCTCTCCTCATTGAACCGCCGAAGAAACTGCTTGACCGACTTAAATTTTGGATAAATATTGAGAGTGTGCTCAACAAGTTCTCTCGGTACACCCGGCGTGTCAGAAGGTTTCCATGCAAAGATGTCCCAATTCTCATGGATGAACTCGATGAGCGCGCTTTCCTATTTAGGATCTAGATTAGCACTGATACTGAACTTCATAGATGAGTCACCAGGAACAAAATCAACCAGCTTGGTGTCGTCGGCCAATTTAAACTTTATCAACGGCTCATGCTTTGTGGTTGGCTTCTTCAAAGACGTCATGTCCGCCGGGTCAACATTATCCTTGTAAAACTTCAACTCCTCTATTGCACAGACAGACTCAGCGTAAACAGCATTGCCCTCCTCACATTCCAGGGCTATCTTCCGACTCCAATGCACTGTGATGGTTCCCGTATGACCCGACATCTTGAGCTGCAGATAAACATAACAAGACCGTGCCATGAACTTTGCATAAGCCGGCCGTCCAAATAGAGCGTGATACGGGCTTTTGATTTTGACCACCTCAAAAGTTAACTTCTCAGCCCTGGAATCATGCTCATCTCCAAAGGCCACTTCCAGCTCAATCTTACCCACTGGGTACGCCGACTTACTAGGAACCACTCCATGGAAAACAGTGTTGGACGTCTTAAGATTTTTATCAGTCAACCCCATGCGACGAAAAGTCTCATAATAAAGGATGTTCATGCTACTGCCTCCATCCATGAGCACTTTAGTGAATTTATATCCACCAACCTGAGGTGCCACCAGCAAGGCCAAGTGACCCGGATTGTCAACCCGGGGAGGGTGATCCTCCCTACTCCATAGAATAGGTTGCTCATAGCATCTCAAATAACAAGGAACTGCCGGCTCAACAGCATTCACAGCCCTCTTATGAAGCTTCTGGTCCCGTTTACATAAACTGGTGGTAAACACATGATACTGCCCACTATTCAGCTGCTTTGGATTACTCTGATATCCAGATTGCTGCTGCTGTTGACTTCCCTGGCAAGATTGCTGATTAAAAATGTTGAGGATATAACTACTGAGTGTAAACCACCCATGAGGGACCGGTTCACGCTCATCCGTATTGAAGCCCATGAAGACAAAGAAGATGGCGCTCTACTATTAAAGCTTAGAGGCCCAGGGCCCAAAGGCGGATTAGGGCCCGTAGTTGTAAACCACCATGGTCGTATAACTTGTATTGTAAGTTAGGGAAAGGAAGAGACCAAGCCAGACACTTGTATGAGCTGGCCTCGAGACTCTGTAAACCGGTCGGGCGTCAACCTGTGTATATAAAGGGACGACCAGACGGCGGTTCAGGGACAAGAAACAACAGCTCGAGAGATAGGTAAAGCAGATTCGCTCCCCGCTCATCGAGATCAATCAATCCCACAACAACTGGATCGGAGGGTTTTACCTTCACTGCAAGGGGCCGAACCAGTATAAACTTCTTGTGTCCTTTGTTTCGGTTCAACCCCTTTAAGCTAACTTCGTTGCGATGGCTCCACGACTAAGTCCTTCTGCTAGGACATCTGACATGTTAATTCCACGACAGTTGGCGCCCACCGTGGGGCTATCACATGATGGTTTCGAGTTCTTAAAGGGCAACTTTGAAGGACTCAAAGGGTACGCGGTTGGCCGAATGACCAAGAGTCGTCGCGGCAAGCTCTACATCGACGATGCAGGCAGGGGCCCCGAGGCCGGCTCAATCGAGTACGGGTACCCTTTGGCGGAATTCATGTCTTCATCGGCAAGATCGGCGAACCGGGCCCTGAGCCAGACATCTCCACCGACCTCGTCGAAACGGCTCAGCATGCAAGTACTGCCTGGGTTCAGCTTGCCATGAAGGGTGCGTTCGTAGGGTTCATCGATGGTGCGGAATCTGAACCGGTGTCCGACAGTGAGACGACCATCTACTCAGATGGTGAATCATTCACTGGCGAAACCGAGTCGCTGTACCAATTGCAAGATGGCTGGCTTGGGGGATATTCCGATGGCGACAGTATTCCGGGCCCCTTCGAACCACCAAACCGGGTTGCAATCTTCATGGCCAGTATGCAGCCCACCGTGCAATCTTCATCTACAGCAGCAATGATCTCCGGATCGGCAACCGCGGCAGGAGGCCCGGCACGCCGGTCGGCTCAAGTTCTTGCCGGTTTACTGGACGCCTTGACGGCATTGTTGATCACAGCAGTCACCCCGGAGACCCAAGATCAGCATAATACGGATGTTACAAAGCTGAAGGATCAGATAACTCAGGCCAAGGCGGACTTCGCGGCTGAGGAGGCCAGGATGGCTGAGGAGCGGGCTGCTTTAGATGCCCAATCACAAAAGATCCAGGTGCAGAATTACCGGCTTATGTTGGATCAGAACGCGTCAAACAAAGTAATGAGAAGGAAGTACCAGTCTCGTCTGCCGCCAGTTTATGAGGGTCTGAATCTCTTCAATACACCAGGAGCCGGGCGCAGTAATCCGGCAGCGGTAAACTGGACCGAGGCACCTGGGGCGGCGCCGGATCAGCCACGGGTGATGGACCCGCCTCGACGGACGGACAACCCGCCGCAATATGTAACAACGCCACCAGGTCACTTCTCTAGCCCTTTGGATAATATGATTGCTGCAGCGTCGCGTTTGGAAGTTATTCCGATGGAGGGTGACTCACTAGCGGCGGTTGAGACACGACGGGCCAGGGATCTTCTTCAAACCGCTGTTGTGCAGCAGCAGGCTTATTCCTACAGCCGGGACAAAATACATTCAACCCCCCGTCCGAGCAAGAGTTATAGCAGGCACATGGACGAACCGGCCGTGTCAAGCAGTGCATGTTGTCGTGATCCCCCTCGGGGGCCTAATCCGGCGCACGGCGGTTTGAATGCTTAGGATGTGGTGAACAACAGCAGAGCATGGCGTGAAGTAGAGTTAGCAGCACGGTTGGCAGCGCAGTACCAGAATCAACCCACTCCGGTTTAGCAAGCGGCATCAGTTGAACGTGGTTTGGCCTTTAGCTCTTGGGGAGTACCATGCCTCACCCCGGCTCTACGTAATGTGCGGCTGCCCAGGGATTTCAAGGGTCTGCATAAAGTGCCTAATTATACCGCCAATCAACCCCCCGAGGCGTGGGTGGAAAGTTATGAGATGGCAATGGAGATGCTGGACGTGGATGAAGCGGCGTGTGCGAAATACTTCACCATGATGTTAGAAGGAATGGCTCGTACCTGGCTGAAGAGCCTGCCTGTTAACTCCATCAGTTCATGGGATGAGTTGAAGGCCAAGTTTATAGCAAACTTCAAGGATACGTGCAAGCAACCCATGTCCATTGTAGATCTGGCGGCTTGTGTCCAAGGAGAGAATGAATCGACAACCCATTGGGTGCGCCGGGTTTCAGAAATTTTGCATTTGTCAGGCCGCATCAACCCTGACACAGCAATTGTGACCTTGGAAGGTAATTGCCAGTTTAAGTCACTGAAGATGAAGTTGGGACAACTCAAGCGTCACTGCAATGATATGGGAATGCTCATGGTGGCTCTGGTTAAATATGTTGATTCTGATAATACCAAGGACCCCGACTCTGACGAAGAAAATCAGGAGAAGGGAAAGAAGAATGCCGGTTCAAAAGGACAACATAACCAGGCGAGCCACGGGAACAATGGTAAGCGTAAAGCGGACAATTCAGATTTTGTGGCTAACACCAGTATGCAGGGCAATATGCAGTGCCGTAAGGGTAAACCGCCCCAGGCGATGGAGGCATGAATCTAGAACGCTTGTTAAACCAGCCCTGCCCAAAGCATGGGACAAAGGAGGTTCCGGCCACACACCTCTGGAAGGATTGTCACATCATGAGGGAATTCAAAAACTCTGATCTCTTCCGGTATGATCAGGGTCCATCCGGTGGTTCCGGTCCAGGGTTTCACGGGCCGGGTTACGGTGGCGGCGGTTCAAACTCGGGATTTCAGAATAATCAGGGCAATCAGAACAACCAAGGTGGTCACAATCAGCAGAATAATCAAGGGAATCAGTTGCAGTCGGGTTATCAGAGCAACCCAAAGCAGCTAAACGGTGGACAGTATCATGTCTTCACTACCAGTTTGTGCAAGCGCTATCAGAAGCTCCATAAAAGGGCAGTAAACTCTATTGAGCCGGCAGTGCCCCGTTATCTATGCTAGTCTGAGCAGCCTATTGTCTAGAGTCGGGAGGATCATCTGCCGCGGGTTGACAATCCGGGCCACCTAGCTTTGGTGGTTGCGCCGTAGGTTGGAGGTTATAAATTCACCAAGGTGCTCATGGACGGAGGGAGCAGTATCAATATCCTGTATTACGAAACCTTTCGGCGTATGGGGTTGACAGATAAGAACCTTAGACCATCAAACACCATTTTTCATGGTGTGGTGCCTGGTAAATCGGCTTACCCAGTTGGTAAGATAGCTCTGGAGGTGGTTTTGGAGATGATCATGATTCAAGATCCGAGACGGTGACCTTAGAAGTGGTCAAGATCAGAAGTCCGTACCATGCCTTGTTTGGACAGCTGGTTTATGCTAAATTCATGGCAAGGCCATGTTATGTTTATCTGCAGCTCAAGATGACGGGTCATAAGGGAACCATCACGGTTCATGGCAGCCGTAAGATTGCACTGGAGTGCAACGAAGGTGATGAGGCTTATGCTGAATCGATTTGTGCAACGGAGGAGTTGAAGTTTTATAAGGACAATGTTGATCCGACAGATATGACTTCTCTAAAGAAGGCAACTATAGAGCATGACCCGGCTTTGAAGTTTAAATCGGCTGATGAGACTAAATTGGTTGATTTTGTTCCTGGCGACTCATCCAAGCAGTTCAGCATCAGCGTCAACTTGGATCCGAAATAGGAAAGCGCGCTCATCGAGTTCATCCGTGAGAACCGGGACATCTTTGCATGGAAATCTTCTGACATGCCAGGTGTACCGAGGGAACTCGCTGAGCACACTCTTAATATTGATCTGAAGTTCAAACCGGTCAAACAGTTTCTTCGTCGTTTTAATGAAGAGCGGCGCAAGCTATTGGTGAAGAGGTAGCCCAGCTGTTGGCAGCAGGGTTTATTGGGGAGGTGTTTCACCCAGAGTGGTTGGCCAATCCGGTGCTGGTACTTAAGAAAAACGGCACTTGGTGGATGTGTGTGGATTATAGAGATTTGAACAAAGCTAGCCTAGCTGATCCCTTTGCCCTCCCTCGTATTGATCAGATCATTGATGCTACGGTGGGTTGTGAGCGTTTGAGTTTCTTGGATGCTTATTCTGGTTATCATCAGATCAAGATGGCAGTTAAGGACCAGGAGAAGACAGCTTTCATCACTCCCTTTGGAGCCTTCTGTTATGTGTCTATGCCCTTTGGGATCAAGAGTGCCCAGGCAACTTATCAATGCTGTGTGCAGAATTGTCTTCATCCTCAGATTGGGCGCAATGTTCATGCTTATGTGGATAATATTGTTGTGAAGTCCAGGAAAGCAGAGACACTCATAACTGATTTGCAAGAAACCTTTGATAATCCGAGAGTTTATAAAAATGATGCTCAATCCGGCTAAGTGTGTCTTTGGTGTACCGGCTGGCAAACTCTTGGGTTTTCTGGTGTCCAACCGAGGCATTGAGGCTAATCCGGAAAAGATCAAGGCAATCACATCCCTGGCTAAACCGGCATGTATCAATGATGTTCAATGTTTGGCGGGTCATATCGCGGCTTTGAGCCGGTTTATCAGCAGGTTGGGAGAAAGGCGATCCCTTTGTATCAGATGTTGAAGAAGACACACAGTTTTGTCTGGAGCGATGCTGCTGATGTGGCGTTCGACGACTAAAACAAGTAGTTGGCTGAATCGCCAGTTCTTGTTGCTCTAGTTGATAAGGAGCCACTATTGTTATATGTGGCTGCTAATGCCCGGGTTGTCAGTGTAGCTATTGTGGTGGAGCGCAAGGAGGCTGGAAAGGAATACCCGGTTCAAAGGCCGGTATATTACATCAGCGAAGTGCTCATTGAGTCAAAGCAGAGATATCCGCATTGGCAGAAGCTTGTGTATGGGGTTTTCATGGCAAGTTGGGAGCTTTAGTAGTACTTTCAAGGTCACCCCATCACAGTGGTCAGTTCCGCTCCTTTGGGGGATATCATCCAGAACAGGGAGGCAACTGGCCGGGTTGCTAAGTGGGCTATTGAGCTTGGACCACACGGTTTGAAGTACATGCCTCGAACAACTATCAAATCCTAGGCCCTCTTGGATTTCATCAATGATTGGACAGAGTTATAGATACCGGAGGACAAACCGGACAGTACATACTGGACTATTCACTTTGATGGGTCCAGGCAATTGGAGGGCTCGAGGGCTGGAGTTGTCCTTACTTCCCCTCGAGGTGATAAAATTCATTATGTTCTTTGTTTAATGTTCCCTTGTACTAACAATGCAGCTGAGTATGAAGCCTTACTCCATAGTCTTCGAGTGGCTAAGGAAATGAACTTAAGCCGGGTACGATGCTTTGGAGACTCGGATCTGGTAGCCAAGCAAGTTTCAGGTACTTGGGATTCCAAGGATCCACTCATGGCGGCTTACCGACGAGAGGTGGAAATTGTTGCTGGTCACTTCAAGGGTTATCAAGTGGAGCACATTGATCGGCACAAAAATTAGGCAGCTAATGCTTTAAGCCGGCTGGGGTCTCAGCATAAACCGGTGCCACCCAATACCTTACTGGATGTATTGCACAACCCGTTAGTTCAGTTGCCTACAGAGGAGGACCTCGCTATTCCTGATCCGGAGGCACAGTTGGTGGCCGCTTTACACATTATTCCGGATTGGACGGTTCCATACTTGGTGTATACGAACCGGGGTGAGTTGCAAGAGGATGCAATTTTGGCCAGACAGATAGTCCGGCCATCCAAGTCCATGGTTGTTCACAACGGCGAGTTACACCGTTGTAGTATCTCTGGTGCATTCCAACGCTATGTTTCTCCTAAAGAAGGCCATGAGATTCTACGAGAGATCCACGAAGGAGACTGTGGTCATCACGCCAGTTCAAAATCATTGGTTGCTAAAGCTTTTGATCATAGTTTCTATTGGCTGACGGCTCACGTGGATGCTGAGGACTTGGTGTAGCGGTGCGACGGTTGTCCGAAATTCTCACGACAAGCTCACGTTCCGGCTCAGGAGCTACGGATGATTCCCATCACCTGGTCATTCTCTACTTGGGGGCTTGACATGGTAGGTGCTTTCAAGCGATCCAAAGATAAGAAGACCCACCTATTGGTGACGGTTGACAAGTCTACTAAATGGGTTGAAGCGGAGCCAGTAAGCAAGTGTGATGCAGCCACGATGGTTCAATTCATTAAAAAGGTGATCTTCCATTTCGGTTTTCCACACAGCATTATCACAGATAATGGCACGAACCTCTGCAAAGGTGAGATGGAGGACTTTTGTCAACGAGAGCACATCCGGCTTGACGTGTCATCTGTGGCTCACCCCCAATCTAATGGTCAAGCTGAGAGAGCCAATCAGGAAATCTTGAAGGGTATCAAGCCCCGTCTTATGGTTCCTTTGAAGAGGATGCCGGGTTGTTGGGTAGAGGAGCTACCATCTGTGATATGGAGCATAAACACCACCCAAACCGACCTACAGGTTATACACCTTTCTTCATGGTTTACGGGGCAGAGGCGGTTTCCCAAGTGATATTCGTCATGATTCGCCTCGGGTTGCCAATTATGTTGAAGCGGACAAACACGTCAAGAAGCACTGGACCTGTTAGATGAAAAACGGGACATGGCATTGGCTCATTCGGCGGTTTATCAGCAAGACCTGCGGCGTTATCACAACCGCCAGGTTAAAACAAGAACCTTTCAAGAAGGTGACTTAGTGCTCCAGCTCATCCAGGATCAGACCGATATGCACAAGTTATCCCCACTTTGGGAAGGGCCCTTTGTGGTCAGCAAGAATCTGCACAATGGATCATTCTACCTCATCGACGTTCGCGAGCACAAAGGCTCAAGCAAATCGGAGGAGGAGACCCGTCGGCCGTGGAATATTGCTCTTCTACGGCCTTACTACGCTGGAGCCATAGGCTCTCATTATGTACATATTTTGACAATGTATATATTATGATCAATATAATAAACCGGCATCCTTGCTACAAGCAGGGCCTCTGCTGTTCTTCCAATATTTCTTGGTTACAAGGGGGCTTCTGCTTACAAAGCGACGTCCTATTTTGTCCATTAAACCGGATATCATGCCACAATATAGCTTGGGAGCTTCACACCCAAGGGGGCAAAGAGAGTATTGTTGCTAAAAATCACAACTCAAACATAGGCACCCATTGAGCACATATCATAAAGTTACTTCGGGGCTCTTTTGTGCAAAAGCCACAAAGAGTTTGAAAGGACCCTTGTAATTGGCTATCGAGCCACGGCTTGGAAGCCTGGTGTATTCACCTAAAACCCCAGGTTAACCTGCCTTCATCAAGTAAGCCACTCCTATCTAGGTAATCCTGGCATGACCCGCCGAATGTTTTACAAGTTACTCTTATACAGACCTTGAACTTGTCAAAGTTAAAACGACGATTGGTTAGTTGGAGGCCCATCTTAAAAGGCTTTGTCAAATGGTTTAAGTCAGCGGCCTGGCAGCCCACAAAAAGTCTCGAATTTGGGCCTGGCAGCCCTCGAAAAGCCTCGACTACAAGTTTTATTTGCTTTTGCTTTTTGCAAGTTTCATATCTTTTGATAAAATTCTAAGTTAAACCGGTGTCTACTGACCCGGCCAGACTATATGTCATTAGATCAACCCGGTGTTTCTTAACCCAGCGTGGCTTACAGTTATCAGCTGTTAGCACATAATCAATTAAGAACTGGCATCTCTTAATCCGGTCTGGCATTGACTATAAGTCGCCAGGATGATCATTCGGTGTTTATCATAACCTAGCATGGATTATTACACACCCACATAATGTGGTGGGCTTTTTCAAACACTCGAGGTTTGGGTTATCACCCTTACTACACAAGTTGATAAACCAACAAAAGTGATTTAATATCACAGGTATGATATATTTCATATTTCATTACTTTATAACCTTGGTTATGAGAATTCTGATTCTGTATTGGGTATCATAACCCGTCCGGCGGTAAACCGCCAGGACATGTTTAAGTGTTTAAAATGCAGAAGGCAGGATTTTATACGAAATACCAAGGCAAATAAAGCAAGCATAGCAACAATCATGCCGGATTACAATATCAGGTAGCAGTGCATGATGGCAGAAGATCAAAATATTTCAACTAGCCTATTACAAGGCGCTTTGATGCCCAAAAGAATAATTGTTTGTTGCCCACAACGCTATATGTGAAAATCAAACCGGCTGCCGGCTTATGATTCGTCACCAGGCTGACGTGAAGTTGAAGGATTATCTCGCGTCGGTTCAACTTCTTCCTCCTCACCCAGTGGCTGGAAGTCAAGGGTGGTCCAATCAATCCTGGTTAAGGCTTGGAAGACAGCTTCATTGCTTATAAGATTGGACGGTTCAACGTCAGGGGCATAGGTGTGCTTACGGATTGGAGGGATAAGATTCCGTGCTTCTTTCACAGCTGTGTCAACCCGCTTGTTGTCTGCGTCATAGCTGGACCGATAGACAGACAAGTCAACCTCTTCAGCCAATTGGCTTGCTAGTGGGCGCATCTCTTTTGTCAAGGCTTTGAGGGCTTCATTGTCAAAGTCTGATCCGTCTTCTTGTTGGCCAGGATAGCCCTTTGTGATATCTGCCGGATCAAGATCAGCAATCCAAGCTTTGGCCCAAGTCAGTGTTGTTAAAGCGCCGGACCTCACAGCAGATCACTTTACCTCTTCCATCTGGGCCGGGGTCATAGATAACTTGGTCAATGTATCTTTGATCAAGGTTGGTGCTGGTTTGTTGAAGGAGGCCGCACAAATGACTCATTGAGCACTAGTATACAGTTGCTCTATCAACGTGTAGGCTGCTTTCAACTTCATCCGCATATCCGAGCCCAGATGAGCAACACAACTACCTGCAAACGGTTTAAGAATTGGTTGTTAAACCGGCAACTTCAAAAAAAATTAAGGAAGGTGCTTACAAAGAGTGCTTACCAAATATTGCTGAAGTCATACCATTGACTTGATGCTTTAGTCCAGTTAGCTCCTCTGCCACCGGTTTCAGAGCTGCTTCGGCATCTTCAGCCCGCTTTAACAGAGCAGCCTTCTCTGTTTCCCAATCCGCCCGCTCATTTTTGAAACCATCCTTCAATTGCTCCATGGCAGTCAAAGCGCCTTTTAGTTCATCTTTGGCCTTGGAGGTTTCTTCTTGCTGGGACTTGATGTTCTCCTGAAGATCAGCAATCTAGGAATCTTTGTTGCCTAAGTCAGCCTGCAAAAGACAGATGATGAAGATGTTAAGATTTTTTCTCAAAGTCCCAAGCACATAACAAGTTATACACTTGGCACTTGGGGGCTAATGTGGATTGCTTTTTTATTTTGACTATCATTCAAAGTCCCAAGGCTCAATACAAGTATTAATCTTGGCACTTGGGAGGTAATGCATAATTGATCAGAAAACTCAAAAGTGAAGGAATTCAACAAGGACAAGTTTGAAACAGAAAGTCCCAGATCATCTTAAAAAGATAAACCGGCCCTTGGGGGTTACACAGTTGAAAGTCTTTTTATTTAAAGTCCTGGTTCATCTTGAAGAGATAAACCGGCCCTTGGGGCTACAATGGAGTTGCTATACAGTGTAAAGAAAATTTATGAAGTGTTTGGTAGTTACCTCATAACGCTCCTTCATCAAGTTAACCAAACCGGCCTCATAGTCATGGCTTGTATATAGGCGGTTTAGGTATCCGGAGTGAAGTTCTTGAGCGGGGAGATGAGCATAACTTGACAGATCAGTCTTCCATTTGCCCTTCTCTTCAGTAGCAGATTCCACTTTGGCACTGTGCTTTGACAAAGCGACAGGATTACCAGGAGAAGTATGGCCAAACCCAGTAATCACAACATCATCAGTTGCTGCATTCGGGCTCGCCGGTTTATCTGATGCCTTGGCAGGGTTCGGCGGATCAGCATTTGGACTTGGAGGATTGGCTTGCGGGCTTGGTGGATCGATATGAGGGCTCGCCGGGTTAACTTCGGGCAGATCAGCATTAGTGGCCTGACCTTGTGGTTCAGGATCATCCATGGCAATATCAACATCTCCGCCAACACCTTCTGAGGTCCTATCCGGTTCAATCTCATCAGTGGGAGCATTTGTTTTTGCCTTCTTGCTAAATCGGGCTTTGGCGCTGAAAAATGGCACAGAGGTTAATATGGTAAACCGGTGCAAGAAAGCAAGGCTAAGATTATTGTACTTACCCAGGGACGGTCTTGAGGGGAGGCATTTGCGTGGTTGATGAATCGCCAGAGGATGAATTGGAAGTTACCTGATAATTTGAGTCAGACGGATTAACAGGGTATCAGAAGTAACCCACCAAGGGTTAAGACTTGTTAGAATTACAACATACCTCTACACGACGCTTCCGGATTGGAGTGTTTGGTAAACCGGAGGAAGTGACTTGCTGGCCACTATGTCGGGTTGTGCGACGAGCTTCAGGATGATGTGGATCCAATGAGTGAAAGTATGTGAACGCTTCACCTTCCGGACTGCGCGACGGATTTTTCTTACTGGCACAAGATCGGAATTGGAGGAAAGGGAGATTACCTCTACATGGTCAGCACGGCTAGCTTCCACATCATCCTGGTAATGGTCATTGTCAATAAGATGTATGAAAAATGAACCGAGGGAGTCAAGTTCTACCTATTGTTCTTAATCATCAACATCTTCGGGCGGATCAGAGGACTCGACGATTTCTTCTTGGCTGGCTTCTTTGTGGCTTTGCTCTTGCCACGAGGAGCCCTTGCCGGTTTGTCTTGAGCTTTCGCCGGTTTATCTTGAGTTTTCCTCTTCCAGAAAGGATCTTTGGCCTATAAGAATAAACAAAAAGTTATCAGACAAAATGTTAAAGCAGAGACGGATTAAAAAGCAGAAGGATAAAATTCTTACCGCTGGCGGTTTGTTGGAGGCATAAAAGGGATGCAGCCCAGTCTTGCTGCACTTAGCGATCGGTTCATCTAGCATCTTCTTTACAGACTCAGTGACTTCATCATCAGTCATCTGTATTTCATGGTGCTGTTGAGGGTCCTTGACATCCCCGGTATACTCATGCATCAACCTGGTGCGGCGGCTTAAGGGAAGGATACCCCATGATACCCAGCAACGGACGAGATCAATGCCTGCTAAGCCATTTGCTAGAAGAGCCTCGAGCTTAGCAAGTTGAGGTGCATATGTTTGTCGTTCTTTGGCAGTGAGCCGGCAGTGGATGTCCATTGCTGAGCCAGTGGGCATGGTAACCCGGCAGAGGGTTTTCATCAGCAGTAGCGGTGTTCTGACAATAGAACCATGTTTGATTCCAATCTTTTGGGTGGATGTGATGTTTGGCATGAGGAAAATCAACTTCTTTCCTTTTCTGAATCGACACTCCACCAAGTTCAGTATTGGGGCCGTCAGAAAATTCAGTGCGGCGGTTCAAGTGGAAGAAGTCCCTAAAGAGTTCAACAGTCAGTTCTTCTTGAAGGTAAACTTCACAAAACACTTGGAAATTGCAGATATTGGACACAGAGTTTGGTCCAATGTCTTGAGGATGGAGTTGGAAGTTGGCAAGTACATCCCGGAAATTTTTTGATCCAGGAGGGCTAAACCCTCGGTCCAAATGCTGCATAAACACAACCTCTTCTCCATCTTGAGGTTCAAGAGGGTTTTCGGCACCAGGGACTCTCCAATGAATGACTTCCTTCTTTGCTAAAGCGCCAGTTAGGACATATCCATTGAGTTGTGTTTCTGTTATCCGGGAAGGGACCCAGTTGCAAGAGGAGAATTGCTTGGCCATTTTGGAGGACAAACTGTAAGGGAAGTGTAAATGCCAGCTCACGGTTCAAGATTGATATGCACAAACTGGTATCAAACCGGAGATAGATGTTCAAGGACAGATGGCGGTTTATGAGAGGGCTAATGGTACCTGCCGGATTGTCGTTTTCTACAGGTTAAACCGCCTACAGTGGCAGGAAGGGCAATAGATCTGAAAATTACTAAGTGCTACACAAACATGTTTCACAAGCTAAGGATGGTTACTTTGGATCTAACGCAGTTTAGGAAAATAAAAAGAATCAAAGCCCTAAAATGGCGACAACAGAATAAAAAGGATCCAGATGGGATCTGTTCATGGTCCTAAAGATACTATGGTGAGGCAAATTAAACTATAGCTTCGGTCGCAGAAGGAAAAGGTCAAGTTGATCTAGATTCAATGAGATAGTAAAGGCAAAGCAATGAGCATGGATGAACACTGATGAACACGGACGAGCACTGAAACCCTAAGGCGGATCTAGGGTTGAGGGAAGAAGGCTTACCGGAATCGCAGGAGTAGCGGAGGAGGACCACGGATCTCTGGTGCGTTCAGGTTGATGCAGCGGCCAGGGACGATGCAGCGCTTGAAGGTCGGCGGCGGCAGCGGAGCTGTCGGGCTTGGGCGTTGAGAGGAAGAAGAAGAAGTGTAGAAGGGGAAAAGGGAAGGACCCCTGCGCCTATTTATAAGGCGAATGGATAAAGTAGGCAAGCGCGAGAATTGAGGAGCCGAAGCGGTAAAATGAGGCACAGTTGTCGCCTCAATCTTCGGAAGTTAATTAATGAAGGGAATCTTTATAACATTTTTATACAGAGATGACATCATGATGATTTACTGCAATTTCAGAAGATGACGTCATGGCGGTTTACCAAAGTTTATAGGGAGAAGATATCATAGCGGTTTATGAGGATCGTAAGAAGATGTTGAGGGAATTTTTCTAAGTATTGAAGATTGACATGAACATGTTCAAATCAATCTGGGGCCTAATGTTGAGGATATAACTACTGAGTGTAAACCACCCAGGAGGGGCCGGTTCACGATCATACGTATTGAAGCACATGAAGACAAAGAAGATGGTGCTCTACTATTAAAGCTTAGAGGCCCAGAGCCCAAAGGCGGATTAGGGCCCGTAGTTGTAAACCACCATGGTCGTATAACTTGTATTGTAAGTTAGGGAAAGGAAGAGACCGAGCCGGACACTTGTATGAGTCGGCCTCGGGACTCTGTAAACCGGCCGGGTGTCAACCTGTGTATATAAAGGGACGACCCGACGGTGGTTCAGGGAAAAGAAACAACAGCTCGAGAGATAGGTAAAGCGGATTCGCTCCCTGCTCATCGAGATCAATCAATCCCACAACAACTGGTTCATAGGCTTTTACCTTCACCACAAGGGGCTGAACCAGTATAAACTTCATGTGTCATTTGTTCCAGTTTAACCCCTTTAAGCTAAGTTCATTGCGATGGCTCCATGACTAAGTCCTTCTGCTAGGACATCTGACGTGTTAATTCCATGACAAAAACCACCCTGATTACCTTGAGGGCCTTGAAAGTTGGAATTAGAACCGCCACCCGGGCCATGAAAACCGCCGCCGCCTGAGCCGCCGCCCGGCCCATGATTGCTGTCAAACATGTTAGAGTTCTTGAAAGCCTTCATGATTGTACAATCCTTCCACAGATGAGTGGCCGGTTTCTGCTGAGTACCATGCCTTGGACATGGCTCATTTAGCAACTACTCAAGAGTGGGACCTGACCCGCCGGACCGAGGAGGCGTTCTCCCCTTAAGTCGTTGATTGTTGCCCCGCGCATTGGTGTTAGCCACAAACTCCGAGCTACCATCAACCTTACATTTATTATTGCCTCCTTGATTTGTCAGGTTATGCTGAGGACCCTTGGTGTTGCCGCTCTTCTTTCCCTTCCATGTCTTCTCATCGTCAGACTTGGGATCCTTGGTACTATCAGAGTCGGTATATTTGCCTAGAGCCTCCATCAGCTGGCCCATGTCAGTACAATCGCGCTTGAGCCGCCCCCACTTCTGTTTCAGAGGCTCAAAACAACAATTTTTCTCCAACATTAAGACTACAGAGCCGGCATCCATCTTATCAGACAAATGTATTATGGGCTTGACCCGGCGCACCCAATGGGTCGCAGACTCACCCTCCTCTTGCATGCAATTAGTCAAGTCCACAATCGACATGGGCTGATTGCATGTATCTTTGAAGTTCTGAATAAACCGAGGCTTTAACTCTGCCCATGAACCAATGGAATTAGGTGGCAGCCCCTTCAACCAAGTGCGGACCGTTCCATCCAGCATCATGGTGAAGTACTTGGCCATTGCAGAGTCACTGACTTCCAGTAGTTCCATGGCCATCTTGTAGCTTTCGATCCATGCCCCAGGTTGTAAGTCGGCCGTGTAATTAGGCACCTTTCGAGGTCCCTTGAAATCCTTGGGCAAACGCTCATTACGCAGAGCCGGTACCAAACAAGGTACGCCTCCAGTTCTAGTGGTCACGCCTGCCTCAATTGAAGTCGTCGGATAAACCGAAAGGGGCTGGTAAGCCGCCTGGTGAACCACCCGCTCAGCTTCCTGATGCAATCTGTCCTGGTCAATCAAATTAAGATCTCCATCACGAGTCGAGTCATGCCCGCACGGCTGGTCACGGTGTCGGGTGTTGCTTGAAACGGCTGTTGAATCCATGTGCCTGCTAGAGCTCGGGCTCCTGCTTGGGCGAGGGGTCGAATGAATCCTGTCTCGGCTATAAGAATATGCCTCCTGCTGCACCAAAGCCGTCTGAACAAGTTCTCTAACCCTTCGTGTTTTAACCGCCATCGGAGAGTCACCATCCATCGGGAGAGTCGCCAATCGTTCCGCCGCAGTGATCATGTTCTTCAAAGGGTTAGAATAATGACCCAGTGGTGTTGGTTCATAGTGAGGTGGAGCATCATTCAGATGAGGAGGTTCCGTCACCCGTGGCTGAACCAGTGTCCCAGCCCCGGGCGTTGCAACCCGGTTTACCTCCGGCGGGTTACTAGGTCCTGCACCGGGTGTGCGGAAGAGGTTTCTAGGGTCATAAACCGGAGGCAGACGGGATTGAGCCTTCTGGTGCCTTCTCCTCATGACCTCATTTGACGTGTTCTGATCCATCATAAGCTGGAAAGGCTCTGATTGAATCTGTTGGGCCCGAGCATCCAAAGCCGCCCGCTTCGCGGCCATCCTGACGTCCTCCGCCGCCAGGTATTCCTTGGCTTGCACTACCTCCTCACGTAACTGTGCCACTTCCGCATCGTGTTGAGCTTGATCCGCCGGGTTGACCACGGCGCTTAACAAAGCTGTCATCCTATCCATTAGGGCCATCAGAACATGAGCCGGCGGGCGTGTAGGGCCTCCTGCCCCGGCTGCCGTCGCCGCTGCTGACCCGGAAGTCATTACTGCTGCAGCCGTAGAGTTTTGCCCGGGTTGTGTGCCAGCCATGAAGATCCCAACTCTGCTTGGCGGCTCAAAGGGGTCCGGAATACTGCTGCCATCGGAAGAGCCCCCAAGATGGCCATCTTGCAGTTGATACAACGACTCCATCTCACCTATGGACGATTCACCATCAGAGTGGATGGCCGTCTCACCACCAGACACAGATCCTTCAGAAAATTCCCCTCCATGGATGCATCTCACGAAGGCACACTTCACGGCGGGCAGAGCTCGGGCGGGTCTCGCACGCTGAGCCGTCTCGATGATGTCGGTGCATATGTTCGGCTAGGGCCCGGCTCGCTGATCTTGCCGATGAAGACGTGGATTCCGCCGAAGGGGACCCGGTACCCATACTCAATTGAGCCGGTGTCAGGGCCCCAGCCTGCATCATCGATGTAGAGCTTGCCGCGATGACTCTTGGTCATTCGGCCCACAACATATCCCTTGAGCCCTTCGAAGCTGCCCTTCAAGAACTCAAATCCACTGTGCGCTGACCCCATGGTGGGCGCCAACTGTCGTGGAAAAGTCACGGCAGATGTCCTAGCAAAAGGACTTAGTCGTGGAGCCATCGCAACTAGGAAGCTTAAAGGGGTTAAAATGGGACAAAGGACATGGGAGTTTATACTGGTTTGGCCCCTTGCAGTGAAGGTAATGGCGTAATCCAGTTTGAGGTGGGCTTGCTTGTGTTTCGATTACGAGGGAGCGAATTCGCTTGACCTAGTTCTCGATCTGATCTTACTAGTCCTGAACCGCCGCCGGGTCGTCCCTTTATATATAGAGGTCGACGCCCAGTGGCTCACAGAGTCCCGGCCGGCTCACAAACAGTGTCCGGCTTGGTCTCTATCTATTCCTGCCTTACAATACAAGTCATACATATATGGCAGTTTATCTCTACGGGGTTTAAGTCGTCTTTGGGCCTTGGGCCCTTAACTGAACCGCCATCTTCCAGTATCGTCTTGGGCTTTATGAATCGCCATAGGTACAACTCGGCCCCTCCTGGGCGGTTCATACCTAATAGTTATATCCCCAACAGTATATGTACCTATGCACTGAATTATGCATTCGTGGTTGAACCTATATTTGTAATAAACATGGTTGGATATGAAATAAGTGATTGCCTACTTTCAAATTCAAAACATGTGATTTTTAAATTAGGGATTAATTAGGGATTACACTGCACACGGTTTGCAAAAGTGAAATGTCTGCGATAGACGTGGAGATCAGACACGTTTCTAGGATCCGCTACGTGTGCGATCAATCTCCACCGCAGACACGATCAGCCAGGAAAAAATGTGTGCGATCAATCTCCACTGCACACACGACCAGCCAAGAAAAAATGTGTGCGATTAACAACATCAGCGCACACAGTTCTTTCTTATTAAATGTTTGCGATAGTCACCTTATCACACACGCTTTAAAATTATTGAAAGTTTGTGATGTCGTGCGCATTGCAAACGTTTGGTACTTTTTGGATTAACTATGTGGGATGTACATACTAATGAAAATGTATTCCTTGGATGGACTGTGTGGAATGTACATACGAACGGAAACATTTAGAGCGGGCTAACTATGTGGTATGTACTTACGACCGGAAACGATTTTGCCTGTATAATTGCATTTTTAGCACTACTGTACGTATAACCCTATTTGAGCGCTCGTAGGTCACACATGACCTCATTTCGCCGAGCGTCTGTGCCAGGAGGCCATACCCCCGACGGTTGCTGGGTCGTGTGGGAAGGACCCCTGTAAGTGCATCTAGTGCCACCCCTAGTTGGTTTTGGAGTATTGACGACAAACATGGTTGAGGAACTAATGTGTTTGTGACAATTGCAGGATAACACAGGTAGTAGCCCCTCATTGATTCGGTTTTCCTACCAGAGATGACCCCTAAAAATGTGTGAAGACATTTAAGACAATGGTGGTTCGTGAAGACATTCATGATAAAGATTATGACGTGTGAAGATATTCACTTGAAGACTATGGAGTGCGAAGACATAGCTGTTTCATAGTTTCCATTCTTCTTTATTGAGTCATAGGAACCATCATAGTTTTAAGTGGGGTCCAAGTGAACAAAGTAAGAGTGACTGATGTGCTGCTCAACCAAATCCTATGTCTTCGAGCAAAGGCAATGAGAGCAAACCTTATCCCGAGCTGGATGAGTCAGCTTTGCTTGTAGCCCAAGCCAAGCTTCCGTGTGTGTTTGAAATCCGACAGTTGGACACGTGTCGGCTCCTTAGTGACCGAGGGTCATTTTGGACATATCAGGTCGGGTTGCCACTTGGCTATAAATATCCTACCCCATACACCATAAATTGGTGGCTGCTCAGAGTTAGTGCACGGCTTTTGTCGTTTGAGAGCAACCCACCTCCGATGCATTTGAGAGAGAGATCCTTGCGAGGACTAAGCCCAAAACACCCAGAGCCGAAGAGTGTTAGGCATCACTGAAGTCTTTCTATCCACGTGATCTGAAGACTTGTTACACTTGAGGACTGTGAATCCTCCAGCCGGCTAGGCGTCGCGTTCTGAGCATCTAAGAGTCATTGTGGATTGTCAGTGAATAAAGTCTGTGAAGGTTTGGAAGTCTACCTTGAAGATTTACCAGAGTGATTGGGTGAGGACTGGGTATCCTTAGCTCAAGGGGAATAAGGTGAAGACACGGTCTTCTGGGTTCAATCTCAACCTCCCTAACCAGACGTACAATTGTCACAGCAACTGGAACTGGTCTACCAAATCCTTGTCATCACCAAGCAACTGGTTCTATCCCCTACTCTCATTACTCTTCAGTTTTTCTTCGTGAAGTCATTGCCTGCTTGCCTGATTCGTTTGACTTCACTATGTGAAGACTTTATCTGTTTGGCTTCGTACTATCTTCCATTCTGATCCTGTCTACCTAGTTGTAGTTAGTGTTCGTGCTTTCACTGTATTGTATGCTTGACTAATTCTTGCCTAGTGTAGTTTTCATTCCGCTTCTTACTATATAGGTTTAGTTTACTTGTTTGTCTTCAAAGCCATCATGTTTTGAAGACTTTCATAAAATTCGCCTAGTCACCCCCCTAGTCGATAACTAGCACTTTCAACCCCCCTATTGCAGTCACTCACTTGGCCACGGTTCCGAACGCTGTAGCGGAAAGGGGTTAAAAACCGTTTGTATAGCACCGACGCGTACCAGTGATTAAGCAACACCTCATCCCCTTTTAATAGTATTGGTTTTTCCTATGGACTCAATGTGATCTTGGATCACTAAAATATAAATGAAGAGTCTTGAGCTTTTGCCAATCTTCTGTCCTTAGCATCGTGAAGGGATTCCACATCCTCTTGTCCATGCCACGCCTTTGTTGAACTTTCTGAAATATACTAGTTGAAACTATTAGTCCAACAAGAGATATGTTGATATTAGTTACCAAAATCATCCAGGGAGCACTTGTGCTTTCAACCTCGGTGAAGCTGCTTATATATTGAGCATCAAGATCTACAGGGATAGATCGAGACGCTTAATAGGACTTTCACAAAGTATATACCATGCCACAATTTTGAAGAAGTTCAAAATAGATCAGTCAAAGAAAGGGTTCTTGTCTGTGTTGCAAGGTGTAAAGTTGAGTAAGACTCAAAACCCGACCACGGCAGAAGATAGAGAGAGAATGAAAGTCATTCCCTATGCCTCAGCCATAGGTTCTATAAAGTGTGCCATGCTATGTACCAGACCTATTGTGTACCTTGCCATGAGTTTGGCAAGGGGGTACAATAGTGATCCAGGAGTAGATCACTGGATAACAGTCAAAATTATCATTAGGTACCTAAAAAGGACTAAGGAAATGTTTATCAGTTATGGAGGTGACAAAGAGTTCATCGTAAAGAGTTACGCCGATGCAAGCTTTGACACTGATCTGGATGACTCTGAATCTCAATCTAGATACATATTGAAAGAGGGAGCAGTTAGCTAGAGTAGCTCCATGAAGAGCATTCTAGACATAGAAATTTGCAAAATGTAAGTGCATCTAGTGCCACCCATAGTTGGTTTTGGAGTATTGATGGCAAACGTGGTTGAGGGACTAATGTGTTTGTGAGAATTGTAGGATAACACAGGTAGTAGTCCCTCATTGATTCGGTTTACCTACCAGAGATGACCCCTAAAATGTATGTAGACATTGAAGACATTGGTGGTTCGTGAACATATTCACGTTGAAGATAATGACATGTGAAGACATTCACTTGAAGACTACGGAGTGCGAAGACATAGTTTGTTTCATAGTTTCCTTTTCTTCTTTATTGAGTCATAGGAACCACCGTACTGTTAAGTGGGGTCCAAGTGAACAAAGTTAGATGACTGAAGTGATGCTCAACCAAAATCCTATGTCTTCGAGCGAAGACAATGAGAGCAAATCTTATCCAGAGTTGGATGAGTCAGCTTTGCTTGTAGCCCAAGCCAAGCTGCCGCGTGTGTTTGATATCCGGCCGTTGGACACATGTCGATTCCTTAGTGACCCATGCTTATTTCGGACATATCATGTCGGATTGCCTTGTTGCTATAAATAGCCCACCCCATATACCATAAATTGGTGGCTGCTCAGTGTCAGTGCATGGATTTTGTCGTTTGAGAGCAACCCACCTCCGAAGCATTTGAGAGAGAGATCCTTGTGAGGACGAAGCCCAAAACACCGAGAGGCAACGAGTGTTAGGCATCACTGAAGTCTTTTTGTCCACGTGACCTGAAGAATTATTACACTTGAGGATAGTGTATCCTCGAGCCGGTTAGGCGTCATGTTCTGAGCATCCAAGAGTCATTGTGGATCGCTGGTGAATGGAGTGTGTGAAGGTTTTGAAGTCTACCTTGAGGACTTACCAAAGTGACTGGGCATCCTTAGATCAAGGGGAATAAGGTGAAGACACAGTCTTCTGAGTTCAATCTCAACCTCCCTAACCATACGTATAGTCACTACAAAAAAAAGACACATCTGTGACATTTTGGGCCGAACAAAAAAAATTCTCATACTCATGACACTTCTATGACGATAATTGTGACAAAACCCGGTATCATCATTGATGTGGTGGGCTCCTACTTCTATGACAAAAAAATCATGACAGAAAATGGGCTTTTCGTCTTGGGCGGGCCGGAGACGCAGCTGCATGACATTCTTTGGGCCGTGCATGACGGAAAAAAACCATGGTACAAGGGAGGGCAAAGAAAATATCGGGGAGTTCCCGGTTACGGTGGGTGGTCGGGGGCCGAGCGATGCACGTTCCTCTCATACACATACGCGTGTTGGGCTCTAACTGAACCCGAGCGAGGTGTCGCCTAACTGAACCCAAGCGATTGCACTGCAGGCTACGCGTTACTAAACCCGAGCGATCGAGCGATTCCTTTGCGACTGTTGCTAACTGAAGCCGATCGATGTTGCCTCTGGATGAACAGGGAGCGTTGCTAGGGGGTTTGGCAGAACAGTTCCGGGTGGGGGTTGGATGAACAGGACCCTGTGGTGTTGCCGCTGGATGAAGAGGACCCCGATCGATCGAGCCGGTTGGGCGTGGATGAACAGGACCCCGTGGAGGGCTGGATGAACAGGACCCCTTGGAGGGAAGGTTGAATAGTATCTGGTGGAGGGCTAGTTGAATAGTAGCCGGTGGAGGGATGGATGAACAGTAGCCCATGGAGGGGTGGTTTAACAGGAACCCGTGGAGAGGGCTGGTTGAACAATAGCCGGTGGAGGAGCGCTCGGTGGAGGTTGGATGAATAGGAGCCCGTGGATGAACAGTCGCAGGTGGAGGCTGGAGGAGGTCGACGGTGGATGAACAGTAGCCCGTGGAGGATAGAGGAGATCAACGGAGGAGATGAACAATATCCCGTGGAGTCCCGTTTTGCAGTACGCCATACCCCTCCCGATGAACAGGACCCCCGTTTCGACCGTAGCGCTCCAACACAAGTTTGTTTCCTCCATTTTACGATACGCCACACCCCTCCTGATCAACAGGACCCTGTTTTGACCGTAGGAGGTCCAACAAAAGTCTGTTCCCTCTGTTTTGCAGTATGCCAGACCCCTCCCGATGAACAGGATCCCGTTTCAACCGTGGCCGGTCGAACAGAAGGCCGTTTCCTCTGTTCTGCAGTATGCCATGCCTCATTTCCATCGGCTGTTCCGTCCAAGCCGGTTGGCTCCCGATGAACATGACGTATTCCGACCCAATCAATTACATCCCGGTGAACAGGATGTTGTTTCTCCGTTCCGACCCAACCGGTTCATTGCCCGATGAATAGGACGCCGTTGTTACCGTCTGTTGCCTCTCCATGTACACAAGCCCTGGCTGTCCGTATATATATGCGCGAGTACGCGCTCGAGACCCCGCCCGTTTGTACGTACGTGGCCATATTTTCTTTCTTGCACCCTGGCCGCTGTACGTACGTGTACATGCTACGTGCGCGCCTCGACTATGACACGTGTGCGCCTCTACTACGACATGTGCCCGTCCTTACACGGTCACGGTTCATCACTGCAGCCTGCAGACAGACCGATCGACTAGTATGTATGTACACGTTCGCCACCAGAATGACAATGCTACGTACGCTTCGACCGGGTGGGTCCCAACTGTCAGGCACTTCCTTGTGTGTGAAGATGTAGCTGCTGGGTCCCAACAGTCAGGGGGCGAATCATTGTTTTTGCTCGTAATATGGACGCGCTTCCTTGAGTGCGAAGATGTAGCTGGTGGGTCCCAGCAGTCAGGGGAAAACATTTTTTTCATGAAATACGGTGGCCCGTCCGGTGGGTCCCTGCTGTCAGGTGGAGGAATCATTATTTTGTGCGTAATAAGGAGGCCCTTCCTTGCTGCGGCCGTGGACCCAGCTGTCAGCCTCTCCACGTATAGTACTCTTCCGATGGAAGTCGTTCCTTGACCACGTTGACCATGCCGAGCCGAGAGCACCAGGGCGGTGGACGACGGCGAGGCCTAGGAAGGGGACGACGCGGAGCCGGGGAAGACGTGGTAGTGGAAGCCCGCGTGGAGAGGAGTATGAGGGTTCACTGGTTCGGCTGCGGTGTGAGGCTGCTGTCGCCGCAAAATAACAGGGGGTGTGGGTGAGTAGATGGATGCCCTAGCCAGCAGTGGGAGTAGTAGGGGCAGTGAGGCCTGTGCGGCAGCATAGCCGACCACGTAATGCAGGAGCAGGCGGTCCCGCCGGCGCTGGATTTGGCGGCTGGAGCAAGAAGATCAGAGATTCAAGAAACACGATGATCGTTTGATTGACATCCAACGGTTACGTCTTCTAGAATCGTTTGTTGACGTATATAATAACTAAAAAAATCTTGCATATGCGTCAACTTATTAGGCCCACAAGTCAGACCATTCCCTATTTTTTTTATAATTTATATATAGCTCATTGCAACTTCTTGTGCAATTTATTGCAGTCCGTTTTTTTGTTGGCCAGAGCTAGGGTTAAAAATTTAAACGAAATTTCGCATATTTCTGTGGGTTCCAAACTATTTTTAATACCGAAATGCTGAGCTAGATTTACAGTACTTTGAAGATATATTTAAATTAGGTTAAAGCCTAGTGAAATAGGAATCTGAAAATGTGAAAAAACTCAGAAATTATAAAGTAGTTGCCAATTTGTCATCTGTTTTTAAATTTACAACCCATTTCATATTAGTTTCAAGAGTTGCAGGCATCTTGAAAGAGTTGTAGCCCATTAGGGCATAGAAAAATAAGTAGGCCTGGATTGGGTATTCTTTAGAAAAAATAAACTGGGCTCATTTTCACAAAGAAAAAATAGCTTGGCTAGTCATATGGTGAACATAAAATATAAGCCTGGGCTAGACGAGCCACAACCCAATTGAAACCCTGCTCCGTCTCAATAATAAAAAAAATACTACTCGAGCAGTTACGTCCCAGGTGTCAGGCGATCTTGTGCTGTTCTCTTGTCTATTGACTATATACTCTCACAATGTCATGGGTCCCAGATGTTAGGAAACCACTAGGAGGAAGCATTTTCTTTTTCCATACGCTGACATGGTGGGCCCCTACTTTCATCCTCTCCACATACTTCTATCGATTCCTATTCTTTGTTGACCATGTTGACAATGCGAGAGGGCGGCGCCGCGGCGAGTGCACCAAAGTGTGCGGAGGACGACGGCGAGGCCTCGAAAGTCGGCGTTAACGATTTAGGAGACGGTGGGGTGGTGATGCATGCGTGAGGCACAGCCAGCTGTGGGAGGCGGAAGCAGGCGGCCCCGCTAGTGCTAGTTTGGTTTTGGCGGCTGGAGGAAGACAGGACTAAAGAAACACGATATGTTGTAAAAGCAGCAGGAGTACTTAACAACCTTGAATGAAACCAGCAGGGTTACTTAACAACCATAGCTGAAAGCAGTATGAGCACTTATACAGGTTCAACCATACAAAGCACGCCTCGAACAGTGCTACTTTGCCTACAATTAACCAAGGGTGAGGCCACCAAGCCCCAAGACAAGGCTCAGGCGCCACCCCATGCATCCACAACCTTCTGAAAGCGACTTCATCTCGCAATGTGGTCAATAAACAGGATATTCGCTTTAGAGCCATGGAAAAGCAGGAACATAATCTTCTGTCCTATTCTCCAAGATGGACGGGCCTTCATTATTTGACACCACCCATGAATAAGTATCTTTTCACCTCCAAGGGGAATGGAGTAGGTCGACATAAACATCATGTTGTGACCAAGCGCAAGTCTGACCCGACCATGGCAGGCATCTGTATAAGAACAATAGAACTGGGCAGTTTCTGTTTCAAGAATATCACAACTGTAAAACTGTGTATAAGCAATAGTTTATGAACAACATATATAACAGAAAACAGCTCGTACCATAAGTTTCTCGACACTGTTGGACCTATTCAACGAGTGCAGCAGTGGCACACATATCTCACGTGGCTTTCTACCATTGAAACGCCCCACAAGGACCTCAAGACGATCACTAAAGTGTGGGAACATGTGGATGTCGTCCCAGTCAACTTCAGTGCCATCAGTAACAGCCGAGTTCTTATAGAATAACAAACGAGCAGCCTACTTAACTCTGAAAAAACGTACACGTGCCACCAATTATAAGAAAATATTAGTTAGAAGTAGCATCTTCGTGAGAGATTCATTGCTACTTCTAAAGTTAAATTGTGATTAGTTAGACAGGATAGGTAGATTAAGAAGTAATCGAGGCAACAAGCAAGAACCAGATACAAAACTAACATGGATGAACAATTGGAACGACATCAGGGTGGAAGATCGCAGTGAAGATGAGACCAGGTTCTGCTATTTCCATCAACATTCGTGCGCCAACTTTCTGTCTATAACACTTGAGAAAGTTTATCCATGTTCAGCCATAAAAAAGCAGCGATCTTCTTGGTTCATGAACCCAACTCGGAACTTATATCCATGGCTTGTCTTCACTGTGACCATTAAACTGGTGTATTCAGTTATGGCAAGGCCGAGCATCTTGAGTACATGTGTTCTGGCAGAGCAAGTAACGCACTGCAGGAAAAATAATATGAGAATACAATGTATTCCCTATCCAAATCTAGAAATAATTTCCTCCTTCACGTCAGTGTTGACCATCGTACTAGTACCTTTTATCCAAATATAGCAATCCAAATTTCCAAATTAGTCGACAACATGCTAAAACAAACCACCCTCCTAGATAGAAAAGAGGATTCCAGGAACATATTGTGCATGTTTTAAAATCATGTGTTAGGATGAGAAGGAACAAGTCTGGCGTCTCGTCGAGGGCGCGGAAACCTATAGGGTTCTCGCAATTTGGGCACTACAAATGAAACACACTAGATTCAGTAGGAAGAAAAATGCATCAACAGCGGCGGCTACCATCCTAGGATTACCTCCGACCAAGGGACTGGGATTTATCGGGGATGGATGAAGAATTCATACTTGGTTCTCCATGAGAAAACCCTATGCAATCGCCGAGAGGGGGTTTTCTCTGAACAAGCAGACGAGGGAGAAGGGGATTCAGGCCGAGTGAAATATTGCTGCTTCGTCCATCCAGCTTACTTCTAAAGCTAGAAAGGTGGGTGGTTTTGTGATTTGATGGCTCATTGGGCATTACTGTGGCGCTACGACCGGGGTTTGTCTACCGTGCAGTTGTGCACTCTAATTTGGTGCATATGGCACTTGGACCCCGTTGCCCGATGCCCCGCATATCAGCGAAAGAAAGTAGAAAGATAGGAGTAACTAGTTACACATAAATATATTTTTGACAGAGAGATACTCCCTCTGTAAAGAAATATAAAAATCTTTTATATCACAACTTTATTCATAAGAAAAATCAAGGGGAATATATATAACATATATAATTATAAAAAAAGTTTTTTTAACACAGTATAAACAAGTTGGTGATGATGGTGTGCCTGCCATCCTGCAATATAGGTCGTCCGATTTATATCTGACGGATAGGAAGGAAACTATGGCAATTTTGCAAAAAGGTACCCACACACCTCTCCACATTTTCAAATAAGGCCTTCCCTCGTTCATCCTTTTCTCTCACAAGATAAAATACTCATACAAATGCATCTTGATGTTACGTGCAACGCACGGGCATTATGGGGGTTCAGCTGAGGATATAATACTCAAGTAGGCTCACGGTTCTGGACTTTGGGCCATAGTCCGGTGGGCTTGCATGTTTGGGGGCCCATGTGTTCTACCTCAGTGCTTTTCATATTGCAAGCGATCGGTAGGGCGCTGGTTTTAGATGTTGTCGCAAGGCGAATACACAAAATTGAATAAAGCACGGCAGCTGTTGGAATGAAATCGAACGACAGTTCCTAACCAGCAATCAGAGTTGCAATTCTATCAATGGTATGCCATGTGATAAATAACACTGTTGTACTACTTATACAAACAGGACACTTTTCACCATGCCAGATTATTACATCAAAATCTCTTGGAGGTTAGATCAGTTAGGCAGTTGCGTGCTACTACTGAAGAATTTCAAAGTTGATTTGGACCAGCTCTCCTTGCCGAGAGAGTTCGATTTTGACATCATCCCCTACCGCAAGATATGATTAAGATTTGAACCTTGACCATCCTTTAGCATCAATCATCATGCGACCATCCTTTGTACTTAGGATATATTGAGTAGGTTCATTCACACCAAGGCTGCGCATGGTAAGAGAAACTTGGCCACGGTCGCCCAAATTGTTGAACGACTCCCTCGTTGCTCTAGGAATTCTCTGTTTGCAAACAAGAAGACATACACAAACAGTTAGATCAACACAGTGAATCATGTGAAACAACATGGAAAGAAAAAAGAATGAAGCACTTGGGCGGCCAATGCTTACCAAGAAGGTGGACATGTCAGTTTTTGTAAGGACTTTGGTATATGAAGTGCGAACTGCAGCCCAGTCTGTTTCTGGTGCAACTGCTCGTTCGGTTGCCGCTGCACAAGCCGGGGCAGATGCAAGTGCAAGTGTTGGTGCAGGTGCCGAAGCCGTTGCTGGTGCCCATGCTGGTGCGACTGGTAGTGTCGTTGTTGCTGCCGGAGATGGTGCACCTTGTAGAGCTGGTGCCGGTCTTAGAGAAGGTGCCGATGTCGATGCCCGATCCTCCGGTAGATCAGCCTGATCCGCTGACGCGGTCGGTGCCCAATCCTCAACTAGATCAGACTGAGCTGCTGCCGCTATCAGTGCTAGAGCAACTGTCGGTGCTCGATTCGTTGCTGAAGGTGGTAGCGATGTGCAAGAGAGCAACGATCGTGTCTGGTCTACCATGATCAGCTTTCTAACTTGACTAGGCTCCGTGACCGTGATCCATTTTTTTCTTCATTTCTTTTAAATGCGAGAAGGACTAATTGTGGCGTGTTTGTCAAACCAAACTACAGTTCATCATAGGGATTCAGCTTGTACTCAGACAACAGACTGATTTTTTTTCCAGTAATATAAGTGATGGACAGTGCCTTCGTTACTGACAAGACATAAGAAGTGAAACCTGCAAAAATAGCCATCGTAGAGCAAACCAAACGGTTTATTCTATGATGAATGTCACATGGCAAAACCTGCATCATAAAATTGCAGGAAAATAAAGAAAACATGACATTAAATCAATAAGATTTAGGCAGTAAATTAATAAGATTTACTTGATGTGACACGAGTGAATCGTTACCAGGAAATCACTATGTTTAAGTACTCAACAGAAGATTGATCGTCCAACTACGCATGGCATGCAGGGCCCCCGCCTACTCCCACAAGCAGGATAGTCCAAAGGTCGTGACAAATCGTATGGACCGAACGTCCGTGGGACTAGAAATCTTGGTGGGTGCGATAAACCCTGCAATGCATACAGATATTGGAGTGTAACCATAATTGATAAACTGTCCTCACAAAAAAGATGATCTGGATACTTCAAAATATACAGATTGAATTGAGTGGACAAACATTAACATAGACTGTTCTCAGGACTCACCACACAACAAAAGCGGCAGTACTAAACAATACACGGTTCACAAACACAAATCAAGTACTGAACAATAGTACTTAGTACAGACAAGCAAAGTTGCACTAATTAAACTCTGCAGACTATTTCTTGCCACCGACCTACGGGATGAACCCCACATAACTGACTAGGCCATGGACTTCGTGAGAGATGTCTACCTGCACCATCACCATCTCGTCAACCTTGGATAACCTAACAGAGTGGTCTTTCCACTCATAAACATGACAATGAAGACAGACTGCATCAGATTTGTGGGAAGCTTTACAAGAACCACACCCTTCATAATCGAAGGCACAACCAGGAAAATGTTGTGGTCAAGTACAACCTCGAGAACACACCTGACAACAATGCTACAGGAAAACACTAGTTCAGGACACGTGGTGACAAGGACACAACAGCTGGATAGTTTAGCAGTAGAACTCATCCTCAGGTCTTCCAGTTCACACGGCATGACTTTAGGAACTTCATCTCCACCGCGGTCCTGGTTCTAATTCAAACAGAAACCATATTTTGTCACTACCTCCATTCAGAAATATAAGATGATTTTTGATATTATACTCCGTATATGACTACATATACGCACAAAAATGAGTGAACAAAGACACTAGAACATGTCTTCAAAGGCACGGGAGCAGAGGGATTACTTGCAATATCCATAACACAAGTTACTAAGGCAAAATATACCCTCTTCAAAGGTAGCATTGATGTTCATAAAGTAGTTGAAAGTAATCTATAAGAAATCAGTGTCAACCTCTCGCATGTTTTGGTCAAAAGAGGAATTTAGAACCGTCATTTGGCACACAAAAATCACATGCAAGATCACCCAGAAAGTTGTACTACTAGTACTAGTACTATGTGTTAGATGAAAAAACACGATCAAGATCGAGAAAAAGATCATCAAGAAGAGATATTACATGGACTTGCTTAATGAGGGATCCCGGGGAGGGGGGTTTGGATAGGGCAATGGCTTTGAGCTTGTCTGCGGTAGTCTTGGCTGGGTGCTTGCGCTTCTTTGTACCATGAGCCTTGACGGTTTTGGCTAGAGCCATAGGCATCAATTTGGCCGGTGCTCCAGTGTCCATCCAAGAGAGGAAGCTGAGAGAGGAAGCTGAGAGAGAAGAGCGAAATGAGGAACGAGATGAGGGAGAAGCGAAGGGAGTGGGGGTTTTCTTCAAGAGAGGAAGCTGAGAGAGAAGAGTGAAATGATGGTTGCTTCGTCCGTCCAACTTACTGTTGGAAAGGAGGGGGTTTTGTGATTTGACGGCTCATTGGGCATTACTGTGGCGCTTCGGTCGGGGTAGTCTACCATGCATTCGGGCACTCTACTACGGAGTAATTTAGTGTATGGCTGGTGGACCCCGATGCTGGCTATCCCACACGTCTATGAAAGTGAGTAATTAGTGCATGGCTGGAGGAGGATCTGCACAGTAGAGCGTGTCCAATGTTTTTCTATAGAAAAAAATGATTACAGTAAGCGTTTCCACTCTTACGATGGAGGAGTGCGAAAAGCGGCAGACACTTGAACATACACAGTGCTCCTACTACTAGGCATGTGCGGTGGTCAATACGTCAGTACTACATAATCTTCTTGCTAGTGTAGTAAGATATGACGATAACAAATGATGTTGTGCGCATGTCAACTATATGAACAGTAATGTAGTAACATAGTACCGCTTTTTTGACTATACGGTCGAGAATGAACGATGAGATCAATGTTAACAGAACTAGATCTACAGCGCACGGAGAGTACGGTGCTACAGTACTCCATCAAACATGAACCATATGAAACACAAATCAGTGTTAGGCAGGGTGTATGAAGGGTGCACGGGATGGGAGCAAAAGTTCCCTTCTCGACCCACTTTTGGGTGTTTGGCAGAGTGCATGAAGGGTGCATGAGTCCACACTAGTAGGTTAACACAAATACACGAAGAGGGAACAACTATATTGAGATGAAAATGCAACCAAACACACCCACATGCTTTGTGCTAAAGTTACTGATCTGCATCGTCTGAGTTTGATCCAACAGTCATGTTGCGCCGAGACATGGACATGCCCATGCAGAGGGCGCCTAAACACCACCGAAGTCCCTCTGCCTCTCGAGGCGCATGACGGTGGTGATGCAGGGTGCAACCGCCTGTAGAGCCCGCTCCCGGTTGACGGGAGCCAGCTCGTCAAAGACAGCATCCAATGGCACGAATGGATTCCGGTGATGCAGCCTTGAGAGGATTCGCCTGGCAACAGTGACGGCGGCACGCAACCCCTCCTTGTCCAGCTCCGCCCCCACCATCGCGTGGAGACTGCTCAGCTCCTCGGAGGTATAGGTGAACAAGGAGACCAGGTCAGGAAGCTGCAGCACGTTCAAGTCGACGGGGTGGTCCAACGGGTTTAGCTCGACGGCCGGCATGGTCGCGCTGGCACCACGGTAGGCATTGCGCAGCCGCAACACGTGCATGGCAACTTGGTCCACCAAGTGGCTGAGGTGATCCTGGACCTCATCATGATCGGCCCGCTCGTGCTCCAGCCGGCTCCCCTAACGGCTATCGTATCTCCCTCTTTCTATAGCATCGCCGCCGACGCTTGGAGCATCTTTGTGGTGGACGCCTGCCGCTTTTGAAGCTCTGTGAACTCCCGCACATAACGAAAGAGCATGGCACTCCTCTCCTCCTTGAGCTCACGGATCTCCACGTCCTTGGCCCTGAGCTCCGCATCCTTGGCCTGGAGCTCATGTGTCAGGCGCCTCACCTCAAACTCCATGATCTGCTGCACCGCCATGGCACCAGGTAGAAGCAATGGGGAGAGGAAGCAAATGGGGCAAAACAGATGAAAGGAAATGCAATCTACGGGAAGGCGGAGGGAGCCAGCCGAGGAGCGGGGAATCTTTTGATTTTCACCATGGGAAAACACGAGTCGACGACTTCTCACATCATGGAGCAGTGGGTTTTATAGGAGGAGTCATTGTGACTAATTGCTGCCGTGCCTACTCCCGTCAATCAAAAAAATAAAAATCCTGCCACGCCTATTCCCATCAATCAAAAAGTTAAAAGTCCTGCCGCACCCAAACACCAGACCAATGCCGCAGTGCAAATTTAAATTTACATGTCGGCAAGGAGATAAAAAAGGGGTGAAAAAACAAATGTGGCGGTGGCCTAGCTAATCGGTCGCAATAGCCCAACTAGCTAGCCACCGTGCTTCAGTGATGTACTCGGCATTAAAGGTGGTCTTTCATGATTTGATGACTCATTTACTTGCTTCGGCGCTTTGACCGAGGAGGACCCAGAAAAAGTGCGATAGGGCATCCCACGTCTAAGCAAGGAAGAATATATGCGTGCACCACCCGGGAGGACCCCAAAACCGCGCGGTATGGTGTGCCATGTCTCGGCACAGAGGAAAAATGTGCGTGTAAAGATATACTGTATTCGACATAGTACCTATGGTTCGACCTCGGGACCCAACCAGTCGGTTGAAAACACCCCACTAGCCACACAGCTTCATCATGATAACGTGGCACGGAGGATAGGTGTGGTTAGCTCCGTCTCGACCAGCCATAACATCTCTTGTTCTAGGCGATTCTTCTATTTTCCAAGCTCTTTTTTAAGTTATAATAACACCACGGCAAGCTAGCGCCGCTCTTCATGTGTACCTGTGCAAAGGTTAGGCGATGGAGAGGAGAGAGAGATCGCAGACCTAGGACCCACCAGTAAGTGAGTCAACGGTCATGCACGTGTTGATGAGGCACTCCCTCTACTCTAGTCAATGTAGTACTGTATAAAATCAAGTTATGGGACAAAACCAACAACCGTTGTTGTTTCAGGCTATCGACATACGCTTTGTAGTCCAGGTTGCCAGTTCGAATCTCGTCTTTCAGATTTGTTAGTTTTAGGTCCAAATTTGGTTAATGACAAGTGGGACCCCTGTGTGTTGTTCCGATATTTCAGTGTAGGATGGTTTTTTTGAACAAACAGTTTGTGCGGTTAGACAAGTAATGGCACGAGTTACACATATTTTGCAAGTTTACGAACAAAAATGACAGTGGCATAGAATATCACATCCACCCCGCAGCTTAGATGCTATGGTGATACGAGTTTTTACATCGTTGGAAGTGAGACCCAATGGCTTAGGAGTAGTCTTTGTAATTATGCATAATTTCCAAACTCTCCAAAGATTTTTTTGCAAATAAAACATTCAGGCCTTGTGTGTGCCGCTGCATCTTGGATCCAACGGCTCCCCGTTGCTCATATTAGGTGCTCCCCGTAGCTTAATTAGCCGCTACGGTGATACAAGCATCTAGGTCGTATGATATGTGATCAGATGGCAGATGTGTAGTACTTGTACTTTCTCCACAATTCTCAAACTCTATCAGCCGTATATTGCAAAAACATTCAAACCTCCTACTGTGGGCCGTAAGATCTCCGTGAACTCGTATCACCATAGAATCTACGGTGCGGGCGCACCTCATATTCTCCTATGCGAGAAAACATCAGGTGCTCTCGCATCTTGGATGCTACGGTGATACGAGCTTCGAGGTTGTTTGATCTGAGATCCAATGGCATCCAAGTAGTCTTTGTGCTTGTAAGCAGTGGCCGAACTCTTTGGGGGCTTTTCTGCAAAAAACCATTCGACCAACCGAGGAGTTGTTGGGTCACAAATCCAACGTCTCCGAAGAGCTTGTATCACCAAAGCATCTAAGGTGTGGTAGCACATGATATTCTTACATACAGGAGAATATGATGTCCTCCTTCATCTTAGATGCTACGGTGATACGAGCTTCGAGGTCGTTGGATATGGGATCCAAGGGCATTTGAGTAGTATTTGTACAAATTGTGTGCAATTCTCAAACTCATTAACATATCCTGTAAAAATATTAAGACATCATGTGAGCTGCTATATCTCATATCTACAAGCTCCAAGCAACTCGTATCAGCATATAACATCTAAGGTATTGGGGCACATGATATTCTCCCAGGGAGGAGGGGGTGCACAACCAATCGGTGTTTGGTAGGGTGGGGACAAATATAATCTAAACAATCCTAAATAGAGCTTCACAATTTTATCTAAGGTCGAGGGGTTAACCCCCGACAATCTACATAGCTCCGCCTAAACACAACATTTGCATGTACTATAGTACTAGACTTAATATTCATGTTTTGGTTTCCTGTTCATTTTAAATATTGAATTGAGGACCATGCATGTCTTACATTTTACTCCCTTCGTTCCTAAATATTAGTCTTTTTAGAGATTTCAAATGGACTGGCACATACGGATGTATATAGACATATTTTAGAGTGTAGATTCACTCATTTTTCTCCGTATGTAGTCACTTGTTGAAATCTCTAAAAGACTATTATTTAGGAATAGAAGGAGTATTTTTGAATTCGTGTCATACATGCATGGTTTAGAAAAATGATGCACTATACTTATTGGATTGTGGTTGTGTTCGTGTGTGTGTGTGTGTGTGTGTGTGCGCGTGTGTGGTCATATGCTTGATACGTACAAAGTTTTCTCACCACCTTATTGTTCATCTTTTAAATTTGAATTTGCAATGAAAAACTTACTAGGGATACCATGAAATATGAAATCCACATTGGGATCACTATATCACAAACTCACTCTATTTCAAGAACTCGTCATAAATCAATTATCACGTTGAGATTACTATTTGCAAGGAAAATACGGGCATTGTAATACACATAGATTCGTTTGGCAATTTAAAAGATTCCTTTCGTATTCTCAAATGGTAGGACCCAACGGTGTACTAGCCAGACCTTGGCTTGTGTTGATCCTAAGAAAAATCAGGATCGTGTCCTTCTGGTGGTGTGCGTGGTACGCGCATTAGGCAACCCCAACCAGTCGAGCCTCTGCGTTTCGAGTCAAAATATCTGGCGGCCAGAATTCCAACCCTAGGAATTTCCCCTCATGTCCCCGGTCCATAATGACTACTGATGAACAATGGAGGGATGCTTTAGTAACTAGACAATGTTACCTACCGTGCCGTGCACGGTTCAATTCCCTCAATCGCCGCTCCCCAAGGTCACCCGTCAACTGCATTGCCTAGTACTAGTACTACTACAACTAGATGGGCACAGAATTGAGCCCGTTTGTTTGTGCCTAGTACTTGAGTTAATATATCAGGCAATGCACTGGTACGGAGGGATTATCCTTTTACTCTGCATATATAACTTGTCTGAAGTCTAACTAAGAAAAATGTTTGACGAAATCCTTTCTTAAGAAATACAGCAGGACAGATGTATCGCTCAAAAATTTATTGCATGATGCAGGTTATGATATTGTTTCAAATCCTGGATTTTAAATTTCAGAAAATCCAAAAGTGACCAGAAATTCATGAAACTGAGCATGGTCACGTGATATGGCACAAATATTCCTTCATAATTATTTTCTTCAATTTGAGACAAGCTGCTTATGACAAGTTGCACAAATGCAGAGCCAAGGTGTTTTGGAACAAAGATCTGTCACGTTAAGGCCAACGCTTTCACTATTGAAACTGTGGGAGTTTATGTGCCGCCACGAGTCCTGCTTCTCATCGATAGGTGTTGTCCGAGCAAGCATGTGAGTCAACAGGAGGCGTGCGAGCAGATCGCTGCGCCGGCTGACAGGAAGGCGTGCGAGTAGACCGTTGCGTGGGCTCACCAGGAGGCGAGCCCTTTGACCAGGCTCCACTGCCCACCTTTGTCCCAACTGCTCCCACTTTTAATGTCAACGGTGCCGCAGTTTAAAATCAACCCCGCACTACCCAGTATCGCTACAATCTTTTCTCTTCCTTTCTGATTCTCCTGTTACCTCCAACCAGCCTGACCTAAACATATGCCATGCCGCATCACGATGGTCTGCCCTTAGTATTCCAGTTTCCTGAGGAAGACACCCAGCCGGAGTCTCAAGAACATAAGGCGCTTTGGGACGAGCTTGAACCGGCCTTGCGGGAAGACGTCGCGCCTGTCCCCGCTCCCGTTCCGTCTCCCGTTGCCCCGACTGCGCCAGTGCCCATCCCCATGGCATTGATGGGTTGGGAGCCACACATTGTCGCCGAGCTTGATGCCACGGGGTTCCCCGAGGTCCCCGCCAACTTTCACGCGCCCGTGCACCTGCCAGCGTATGCGCCTGCGCGTGCACTACCGTGTGTGCCCGTGCCGGTGCCCGTGCACATGAATGTCTCCACCACGCCATTGCCAGCACCTGTCCCCTTGCGGGTGCCAGTGCCCCCCTTAGCGGCATGGATGGCCGCCATCGACCGCTTCCTTGCACCAACGCCAGTCGCCTCCTCCCGCCAGTTGACTCACTCCTAGAGACCGAAGTCAAGAACATTGTGGCCTTCCTTGAAGCTAGGGCCAACGTCTAGGAGTACGCCAACAACGGCGCAATACGCCACCGTCGTTGTCAGCGTCGCCATTGGTTAGTGGCCCGACGACACACAGAGCACGGCAGAGGAGCCACTTCCCACTGCAAGACGCCCCCGCCGCCGCCGCGTAATCTAAATTTGCCATGAAAAACATTCGGATTGCCATGCTTAAAATCCGAACTTTTATCATTTCCGTTTATTTTAGATCGATCATCGTATGAATGTAAAGTCGGAGTCAGACTGAATGAAATCTACGGTTTGATCAATTGAATGTTCTGCTAGAGCCGTATCAAATTAAATATAAAACGTCATCAAGCCACATGTATTCCTTCTCATCCAATGACCTAGACTGCTTCAATGTCGAGCGGTCAACACGTTTAGCGTGCAGTTAATTTCATGCCAAAAATAGTGCTAATCACATAATAACATGCAAATAATATCCTACTTAATATCCGCATGCACTTAATATACTTCCAAATTAAGGTGCATTGCACGTACACATTGACTAGTGCTACTAGTACGTGAAAGTGGTGTCATAACTTGTGAACGCGTCCAGATATGGTCAACGACAACATCACCCGCGAGTTCTTCGTGTTTGCCTGTGCATCTAAATGCAGAAGGGGGGGAGAGAGAGCACACATGGAACCCACCAGTAAGTGAAGGCGAATAGTACGTGCTAACGAGCCGGTCCCACTAATGTACTAAAAATAATATTACATGTTATCCATTAAATAGGCTGTGGTAATATAAAAACATTATATGAACAAAGGGGGGTACAACAAACATTGTTGTTCTACGTATGTTAGCTATTGACGTGCGGCTTGACGTGCGGCTTGAAGGCCCTAATCGCATGTTTGATCATCGTCCTTTATTTTTTAATTTGTATATGGGTCCAAATTTGTTTCATGACAGGTGGGCCCCTCAGTGTGTAGTTTGTAGAACTTTAATTTGTGGGTCGAAATTTTTTACATTCCAAGTGGACTATCAGTGTGTAGTTTTGTAGCTTATTTATAATAATTAAAGAGAACAACAGAGTTTTTTGCAATAATACCATGGTGCAACATTGAAGGCGAGAAAGGACGTGCGAGAGAGTGATGACCGAGCCAGAGGGAAATCAACCGGGGGAGGTGCAGGGGTTGCAACGGTGTTTGGAGAAGTTGTGGGACAAATGCTACGAAAATATAATCTAAACCCACCAGAATAAATTCCTACACAAATTAATCCAAGGTTGGAGTCCCCCTCGCAATGTAAATAGCTCGGCTTTGCGAGGGATGGAGAGGTAGCTTCAATGTGTGGAAGATACGGCATGAGAAAGCGAGGTCAATCGAGAGACATATAGATAGAGAGACAAAGTGAGTGTGGTCCGACATTCATTGAAAAGATATATATGTGCTCTGGAGAGTATTGTCCGATTGAGATTTTGGGAAGGGTGAGGGCAGTAAGATAGAGCTTGAGAGATGATCTAGCCACAAACATGTAGATATATTTTGTGTGTGGGAGGAAGCAAGGTCAATCGATTACACATATAAAGGGAGAGAGATTGAGCGAGTGTGGGTCATGTGAGATCGAAAGAGTGAGAAGGGTTGGAGAGAGTGACCTAGATAGACAATGTGCGTGAGAGAGTATACAATATGAATATGTCGAATTGGGATCAAACATGGAGATATATCGTTTGTGTCCGAGAAAGAGCGAGGTCAATCGGGACATACAGAGAGAGAGAGAGAGAGAGAGAGAGAGAGAGGGAGAGAGAGAGAAAGAGAGAGATTGAGAGAGCTGTGGGGACCCCGACTCATAAGTCGTGATCATCGAATGCACGTGTACAGTGATCCCAGAGATCAATGCTCACTGAACACACAGAAGCTAAATAACAAGAGTCTTACATCCATACATACAGTATTACACAAGTAGGACCATTATGGTCAAGTCTTGAGTATAACATTGCAGCGGAAATCTTCGTCGATAACTTGGACCCATGCCATCTGCCTTAACCCTACAGGCATTCTGACTGGGAAGCATCCTAGCTCGCATGTTCGTCATTGAAGTATTGTTCATCATATCCTGTTCTTTCATGGCTAGTCAATAAAATAACCAGTGGCAAGCCAATGAGTACTTTGAATGTACTCGCAAGCAACCCAAGGGTGATAACAGAATAATTATGCAAGGCACTACTGCTAAATTGGCATTTTTGCGGAAAGCTAGTTTTTCTCATGCAAGTATGATCAACATTTATCAAGGATGTGAATGCATCTGCAACAAGTATCAGGAGGTTACAGACATCAACATCGAGAGAGAGTTATGAACAACTCATGCTCAAGCTCATCGTGACTTCCTCATGAATCGCGTCAATAGATTTACCAAACCATGTTGTTTGTCAGAAACATATGGACGTAGTCTAAGCAGCACCACCCAACTGTCCTTGACCGTGGACACGGCTATTCGAATAGTTTTACACTCTGCAGAGGTTGCACACTTTACCCACAAGATCCGGGGAACTTCCGTGTCATCCGCGACCCACGATACCTCAAGTACCTGGGGTAAGCACCCGATCACTATCTTTCCCTAGACGACACTAACAAGGAGTCCACTCGTTGTTCCGTATCCTCAGGATGTACATCATATGAGACTCACTCGAGATTGTAACATCCGAGAGGGGACACAACGGTGTGTCCGGTGCCCCATAAAAATGTTCTTGGCCGCCCTACCTGGCACGACCCCGTCCCGAGAGAGAGCACCAACTCTCCCCCGTCACTAGTAATGCGGGCTCCAAGCTAGTATCGGCCTAGGTAATCAATAATGCCCTTTCCCATATAAGGGTAGAGTGGTCGCGCATGTTTGGTTGGGACAGTCAACAAATCTTAAATCCAATCCGTCTCTGTAAACAACACTTTTATCAAGCCTAGGTACACTACTTCTCCACCAAGTAGTGACCTAGTTCATCATCATCTCCCAGGGGCATTAGTGGCAGCAACTGGGCTGTTTGCAAGTATGTCAAACCACACTTGTTTATTTCCATGCATAACCCTGACCCACTTTGCGTAGCCATTTACTATAGAATATTTCTACAACCCACCAACACAACTCTAAGCAAGGGTAGAGTCATGAACAATGCAAGTATCAATAGAGAATGCAACGGAGGCAAACCTAGCAAGGTTACCATTCAAGATATCATGAATTCAACAATCACGGAAAAAATGTTACTATGATAAAAATGGGTTCATCATGGTCAAAGGGTTGCTTGCCTGTTTTAACAAAGTCTTCGAGGTCTTCAAATATCTCTTGTCCAACTTCGAGCATTTCGCCTACTTCATCAACTATCGTCGAAAGCAACCATAACAAGCAACACAACAAGGCAGGAAATAAAAGTGCTCTAAAAATATGAGTTGGACTTTTCTAGGATACCTCTGGTCATATGAGGGGTGACCAAAGTGGTTTCATTAGGATTTGATCAATGGACATCTCTGAACATTTCAATATGATGGAATCAAGGGATTAAAGGGTTTGCAAGAAGTGTACAGAAACATTATTTTCAAAAATGAGCAGATGCACCCATTTAACAAATGATGATTTTAGAAGCATCTAGGAATTGGTTTCATTGGATTTGGAGTTCAAATGATTTCTCTATGAATTTGCAAAGTTGGCTATACATGAAGAAATAGACCATTATTTGAGGTGGTATAGAAAGTATTAGTAAAAATGTTCAAATACTAAGTTTTGAACTTATAGACATCTAGTATTTTGAACCATGGAGTTTGGATCAAAAATGGGCTCTCTCTGATTTTCTAAAGTTCATTACAGAAATGGAAAACACAAGGTTTGATAAATGTTTATGAAGAAAAAGTTTCTGGAAAAATGTGCATGTTGCACCAACAGGTAGATCATGATTTTATGAGTTACCAGAAATTTGAATAATCCAATTTGGAGGTGATATGAATATTATATGGATTTTACTAGTCCACAGAAAAAGAAAAAGAAAAGGAATTTACCTAAATGGGCTGGATCTAGGGAGGCAGCAGCGTGCACTGGGCAAGACTTAGCGGGGCAACGCACTGGGCCTGGCCCAGCCTCTCGCGCACGCCCACTGGGAGGCCACGTCGAAGGCGGCTTTGTGTGGGTACGCCTTTGCACAGGGGAGCGGATCCGGCCGAAGCCGTTTCCACTTAAACGGACGGGCCCGCCTGCTGGGTCGCTGACGTCCGGGCCCCAGCGGCAGGTCATCTTCCACCTCCCTCGCACGCTCTGGCCGCAAGGAGGAGCGGCTCCCGCCGGTGATTGCCGGGGCTACAGGTTGTCTCCGGCGGCGCCCCGCCCACCGGCGTTCTTAGGAGACCACGCCGCACCCATCCACGTGCTGCACACATGCCGAGGATGGCTGTAGTGGCGACGGCTTGGGTGGTGGCGTAGGGGCCATCGGCCATCTTTGGCCGTGAGCGCCTGGCCTTCCCGGGGGCGAATGGAGGAGATGGAGGACCTTGCGGTGATGGTGGAGGTGTTCTAGTGCGGTCTACGGGGGAGGAGGAGGAGTGGTGGGTGCGAATTTAGGCGGAGGCCGGCGGCATTGCTCCGGCCATGCAGGTGCAAGGAGGGCACGAGGAGGGAAGTGGGTTGGTCCAGGGGGTGCACGGGAGGGAGAGAGAGCCAAAGGAGTAGAGAGGAGGCTCGGGGGTGGCCTTAAATAGAAGGGGGCGAGGTGCACCGCGGGGCCATGCGCCGGCGAGGCCGTAGCCATTGCTGGAGGCCACGGGAGGGCTTGGCTTTGAGTCGGGGGTCTTCCTGGGCGTGGTCTACAACCAGGGAAAAAGAGAGGGAGAGGGGAGCGAGCGTGAGGCGGGCCAGGGACGCGGGAATTGATTGGTGGATGCGGTTGGCGCTTGGGCACGCGAAGACGGGCTCAAAGGAGAGAGAAGGAGGAGGGGGCCGACCGCGTAGCATGTCACGCACGCCGAGGCGGCCTCGGGGGACACATTCCCGGCGCCCAAGGTCGACGGAAGCATCGGGCAGAGGGCGGCTACAGTGCCCTGGTGCACTGTAGCACGCTCCAAAGCATGGCCATTGCATGCCATGGCATGCAAATGGCTTCCTGCGCATGGCCAAGCCTGTCCACTAGCTCCTGGGAGTTTCTGATATGCTCCATAAAGCTTAGTAGTTAAGGCAAATCCATAAGAAAGAAGGGGGAGGGAAAAGAGGTGATGCCATGGTGAAAAGGGAGGGGTAAACCAGGGTTTTACCCTCCTCAATTATTGAACCAGGGTTGGAGCTTTTTACTGGAGGTAGAAGGGAACTAGGAGGGTCCGTGGTAAAAAGATAGGGCCATGGAGATTAGTGGAAGTGGTCAAAAATGGTATTTTGGTAAGGTGGCAGAAGGTGTTTGTTATTGGTTTTGGCAGGTAAATGAATTCCATTTGGCATGATACTCCACAGGGTGAAATGGCACATACAATTAGGGCCTTCCACCAACTTTGAGCTCATTTGGGCAAAGTTCACAATGTGACTTTTGTAAACCCTAGAAATCAACAGAAATAGACTTGTGTAGATCTAGTTGAGCAAATCACTTCTCCTTGATGCACCACTTGGTTTAATGGCATCATTTGGTCATGTGAACATGCTCACCAAAGTTGGGGTCAAGGAGAGAAAGTTGGTAGTACAAAGTTGTTCAAATTAGATTCTGGTCAGACAGGGTTTTGGGGCACTTTGATCAATATAACATTATCTCAAGCTTGTGCCATTTGGTCTAGATGAATGATTAGACCATTTGAGCATGTTCACAAGGTTTGAGAACATTTGGACATGTTTGGCAATGTAAAGTTGCTCAAACTTCAAAATGGACAGAAATGGTTTTGAGGGGATTTCATGGGGTTATACTATTCTCCATGACATGATACTTGTCAAGATCATCAAACATGTAATATGTGACATCATAGAATTTTCTTGGAATTGTTGGAGAATATTTCCTTTGTAAATATTTCAAAAGCTTGAAATATCCAAAAAGGGTTTTTGAGGGATTTGACCAGTCTTTTGAACATGACCATGTGTTAAAACTCTTATATATGGACAATATATGTCCACTGAGTTTCCCTAGGTTTTGTCAAATATTTTTGGAACAATAAAATAATTTTTCCCTATTAAAGACCATTTCTGGCCTTAAGAAAAAGCTTTTAAATAAAATAGGAAAATAACTTTTAAAATTATATTTTTGTGGTTTCTGGGTATCCTATATCTAATATGAGTCAAATATAATTTTGGAAACATTTTTACTTCCCTTAATTAAGTACTTGCAGTGCAAACTCAATTCAGGGGTTTTTGAAAAACTAATTTTTGAAAATACTATTTGGCCAAATTATTTTTGCAAGAAATTATTTTTATGTCCTATACACATGGCATGATCATTGGGAAAGGTTTTTGGATGAAGGAGAATGAGTATAAGAGTTGGAGGATTTATTTTATTTTTAGAGCACTTGCAAACAACAGACAAAAACCAATCAAGGCAAGGTCCAAAACACTCAAAAGTTTTTGTCAAACCACATTTTATCATGATTGTTAGCTTAAGTGTAGTGGCATGAAAATCAGGGTGTGACAGACCTACCCCCCTTACAAGAATCTCGTCCCCGAGATTCCCAAACTAGGCGTGGAAAGGAATACAGAAACTTGGATCTGGTGTAGTCTTCAAGTCCTCATGTTGCTTCTGCTTCCGTGTAGTGTTCCATTGAGCTTGAAGTACTTGATGGTGTGGCTTCGTGTATGACTCTCTTCTTGATCCAGGTTGCTAATGGGTAGCTCGCGGTAGGTTAGATTGGGCTAGGGGTCGATGGCTCGATGGTCAATGCCCTCGTAGAGATCGGGCAAGTTAGGAAGTTGGAAACACTTCCGGGGTTGTGATGCATGGAAGCATTGTGCACATCAGGTAACTCAGGTGGCAACTCCAGCTGGTAACTATCTTCTCTTTGTCTCGTAGTGATCTCAGAGGGGGTTGTTAAATCTTGGAGTGATCTCGAAGGGGGCCGATGAATCTTGGTGTGGGTCTCCTTGTCATGGAAATGCTTGGTTCCTTAGAGAGGAGTGGCTTGCAGATACACCTGGTCTTCGACGCGGATGTTTACTTCTTGATGATGGTGGTAATTCTTCCTCCTTGGCATGGCGGTCTTCAAATGTTCCTTGACCATCTCAACGATTCTTCTTCCGTCTTCGGGTAGACAAGTATGTCATCAAAGAAAGATGACAACTAACTTGTTTGAGTACTCCGTGAAGAGTTGCCCACAGGGTACATAGGGTATAGATTGGGGTATCGGTGGTGGTCATGGTTGAGTATTGGTCAGGGTCTTCTCGACCTAGAGCTAAAGCCGATGGTCATGATCCGAACATGTCGTGGATTGGTAGGGCTTAAGGGTTTCAAGGATTCTAGTGTGGGAGTGAACATTTATCCTTGAGCACAATTCTTGAGATGCCAATTGTTCTACCTAGTCCTTTAAACAAATCACATCATATCACTGATAGTATCATTTCGTATAGGTCAACTCCAATCATCACTCATGTGACTCATATCCTCATGACTCTCGAGAGGAGGTCTAACAAAATCATATATGTCTACGATCCCCAAACTCATGTGTGTGGCTACCCCTAAAAATCCATGGGTAGAGCATACAAGCTTCCAATCTGGAATAAAAACAGGACAGTCCAAGTGCTCATCCTACTCTTCCAAGGTCCATGCTAGTGCATCTCTATCCTAAGGAAACACGTCGTATGCCACTCCAAAATCTTGTTTCCTTTTCTATGAATCAACTCCAACAACCCGTTAACTTCCATTAATCACTACATAATCCATTAATTCTACAAATCCAACGCCTATGCTGGTGTTCCACATGATCTCCTAAAGTCCTTATAATCCCCAATACTTGAAAGGGCTGCCTTACTATAGTCAGTCCACCAATTCCTGTTATTGTGATCTAGTAATACTCCAAGGTCAAGCTCACAAAGATGCCTAAATAAACTCCGACAATTAGTCCATTCTCCTAGTTTATCGTCCACCGAGAAACATGGTATCAATGATCGAGATCATCAGTCTAAATCAAATTTACTCCGAACCATGTAGACATACTCAGCATCTATATTCAACTAGAATCACCTACCTAAATCCAAATACTTCCAAGAATTTCATCTTGCGACCATAATTGTCCTACTAAATCCAATTTACTCAGGGGTAATGAAAGCTATGCTACCCTATTAACATGATTCCACCAAGTTCAACATGAAAGCCTTATAATCCACCAAAAGTATCAGATAATTCCTCAAAGTCACTGACACAAACTCATCAAGTCATTTGTCCCCTATCCCTATACCCTTAATTTGGTCTTCCCTATGACATCGTCAGTTCTTGTGCTATGTTAGGATGCTAACGTGCTTGCTCACTTCGTCCACTAGTTCCATAATGAACCCAGTGTTATGCAAGGTTATGGATGCTTAACTAGTTCTCTTGCAATTCTACGGGTTAAGCACATGGTTAAGGATTCGAGCTGGGGTATCTCGTGGAGTCTCGAAGGGTCTAGGGATGGGTTTCCAGTCTGGAGGACTAAACATAACTCTACGGGGTTGCACTTGGTCGAGGAGGCTGTAGCAGAAGTCTTCAGCGCTAGTTGGTTGTCGAAGTAGAATCCTTGGTGTACCTTGTCTTCTCGGTCTTCGGCTGAGGAGAGGGAGACGAGAGGGAAAAGCCGCATAGAGGAGGGGGATGCCTGAAGGGGTTTCTATAGTGCAAGTGCAAACAAACAAGTGCCGAAAGGCCAAAAACAAACAACAAAATAAGGTAGGTGATATAGTCGTGTACTTGTTGCCTAGGGCAAAAAGGGCGACTGATATACAAACAAACAAAAACAAGCAACACACAATCATGGTTCTATTCGAACCATCATATGGACTCGACTACGCATAGGGGGTACATGACTCATCCTACCCTAGGGGTTCTCGGATTCAGTAGTCGTGCTTTGCTCCGTGCCTCGAGCAGTCTTCTTGGTTTTCCTCAGGTGTTGCTACGTCCCTTGTAGTTGTTTGATGAAACAATCCAGTTTGATCCTGAAGATTCTTCAACAACTTCTCGCCTATTGAAGTGATGGGGTGAAGGTGGCTCCTCGTAGCTGGCATTGACTTGGTCTCCTCTTGTCTTCTTATTCATGATGATCCTTTTTGCATTCTAAGGCATCAGCGGTTCCAGGTGGCAATCCTTTATGCAATGACATTAACAAGGCATAGTAGAGGTCCAATCTGTCGGGCACATTGTTGACAATATCATCACCGAGAGCGGGGGATGAAGAGAACCATTTTCCTGCTCACTATAGTGAGGCGGACCAAATGGCGAGGTTCTCATCCACCGGTGGTTGCTGACACAACAATGATAAGGACAAGGTTGCTCTACTAGCGATGTATATCATGATCTTGCGTATCCTATGCCCTGGTCATCATAGGCCAAGGTTGCTTAATCCTGGGTCAATTTCAAAGGTGTCACCATCCTCTGGTTCTTCATGTCCTCATTCTTCGAGGGTGTATCTTCTGTTGGCATCGTCTTGCTGTGGTGTTGCCAATCTTGTGTTTAGAAGAGGTGGGTGAGTGTCTGGAAAGGCGTCTTCCTTATAGATTATCCACGAGGATTACAAGGAATCTCGTGGTCAGGGGCATATGGACTCTAGCGACCATTTAAAAATTTTGAAGGGGAAGAGATCAATGGGGAAAGTATACCTTAGTTTTTGAAAAACTGAGAAGGGAAGAGAAGTATAGATAGTTTTGAAAACTTGTAATAGTTTTGGAAATAGTTTTACCCTAACTAACGACCATGCTAACTAAGGCTTCCTACAGTCAGGATGGCTCTGGTACCAGCTCTGTGGGGACCCTGACTCATAAGTCGTGATCACCGAATGCACGTGTATAGTGATCCCAGAGATCAATGCTCACTGAACACACAGAAGCTAAATAACAAGAGGCTTACATCCATACATACCGTATTACACAAGTAGGACCATTATGGTCAAGTCTTGAGTATAACATTGCAGCGGAAATCTTCGTCGATAACTTGGACCCATGCCATCTGCCTTAACCCTATAGGCATTCTGACTGGGAAGCGTCCTAGCTCGCATGTTTGTCATCGAAGTATTGTTCATCATATCCTGTTCTTTCATGCCTGGTCAATAAAATAACCAGTGGCAAGCCAATGAGTACTTTGAATGTACTCGGAAGCAACCCAATGGTGATAATAGAATAATTATGCAAGGCACTACTGCTAAATTGGAATTTTTGCGGAAAGCTAGTTTTTCTCATGCAAGTATGATCAACATTTATCAAGGATGTGAATGCATCTGCAACAAGTATCAGGAGGTTACAGACATCAACATCGAGAGAGAGTTATGAACAACTCATGCTCAAGCTCATCGTGACTTCCTCATGAATCGCGTCAATAGATTTACCAAACCGTGTTGTTTGTCATAAACATATGGACGTAGTCTAAGCAGCACCACCCAACTGTCCTTGACCGTGGACACGGCTATTCGAATAGTTTTACACTCTGCAGAGGTTGCACAGTTTACCCACAAGATCCGGGGAACTTCCGTGTCATCCACGACCCGCGATACCTCAAGTACCCGAGGTAAGCACCCGATCACTATCTTTCCCTAGACGACACTAACAAGGAGTCCACTCGTTGTTGCGTATCCTCATGATGTACATCATACGAGACTCACTCGAGATCGTAACATCCGAGAGGGGACACAACGGTGTGTCTGGTGCCCCATAAAAATATTCTTGGCCGCCCTACCTGGCACGACCCCGTACCGAGAGAGAGCACCAACTCTCCCCCATCACTAGTAATGTGGGTTCCAAGCTAGTATTGGCCTAGGTAATCAATAATGCCCTTTCCCATATAAGGGTAGAGTGGTCGCGCATGTTTGGTTGGGACGGTCGACAAATCTTAAATCTAATCCGTCTCTGTAAACAACACTTTTATCGAGCCTCGGTACACTACTTCTCCACCAAGTAGTGACCTAGTTCATCATCATCTCCCAGGGGCATTAGTGGCACCAACTGGGCTGTTTGCAAGTATGTCAAACCACACTTGTTTCTTTCCATGCATAACCCTGACCCACTTTGCATAGCCATTTACTATAGCATATTTCTACAACCCACCAACACAACTCTAAGCAAGGGTAGAGTCATGAACAATGCAAGTATCAATAGAGTATGCAACGGAGGCAAACCTAGCAAGGTTACCATTCAAGATATCATGAATTCAACAATCACGGAAAAAATGTTACTATGATAAAAATGGGTTCATCATGGTCAAAGGGTTGCTTGCCTGTTTTAACAAAGTCTTCGAGGTCTTCAAATATCTCTTGTCCAACTTCGAGCATTTCGCCTACTTCATCAACTATCGTCGAAAGCAACCATAACAAGCAACACAACAAGGCAGGAAATAAAAGTGCTCTAAAAATATGAGTTGGACTTTTCTAGGATACCTCTGGTCATATGAGGGGTGACCAAAGTGGTTTCATTAGGATTTGATCAATGGACATCTCTGAACATTTCAATATGATGGAATCAAGGGATTAAAGGGTTTGCAAGAAGTGTACAGAAACATTATTTTCAAAAATGAGCAGATGCACCCATTTAACAAATGATGATTTTAGAAGCATCTAGGAATTGGTTTCATTGGATTTGGAGTTCAAATGATTTCTCTATGAATTTGCAAAGTTGGCTATACATGAATAAATAGACCATTATTTGAGGTGGTATAGAAAGTATTAGTAAACATGTTCAAAAACTAAGTTTTGAACTTATAGACATCTAGGATTTTGAACCATGGAATTTGGATCAAAAATGGGCTCTCTGTGATTTTCTAAAGTTCACTACAGAAATGGAAAAACAAGGTTTGATAAATGTTTGTGAAGAAAAAGTTTCTGGAAAAATGGGCATGTTGCACCAACAGGTAGATCATGATTTTATGAGTTACCAGAAATTTGAATAATCCAATTTGGAGGTGATATGAATATTATATGGATTTTACCAGTCCACAGAAAAAGAAAAAGAAAAGGAATTTACCTAAATGGGCTGGATCTAGGGAGGCAGCAGCGTGCACTGGGCAAGACTTAGCGGGGCTGCGCACTAAGCCTGGCCAAGCCTCTCGCGCGCGCCCACTGGGAGGCCACGTCGAAGGCGGCTTCGTGTGGGTACGCCTTCGCGCAGGGGAGGTGGATCCGGCCGAAGCCATTTCCACTTAAACGGACGGGCCCGCCTGCTGGGTCGCTGACGTGCGGGCCCCAGCGGCAGGTCGTCTTCCACCTCCCGCGCGCACTCTGGCCGCGAGGAGGAGCGGCTCCCGCCGGCGATTGTCGGGGCTACAGGGTGCCTCCGGTGGTGCCCCGCCCACCGGCGTGCTCAGGAGACCACGCCGCACCCATCCATGTGTTGCACGCATGTCGAGGATGGCTGTAGTGGCGACGGCTTGGGTGGTGGCGGAGGGGCCATCGGCCATCTTTGGCCGTGAGCGCCTGGCCTTCACGGGGGCGAATGGAGGTGATGGGGGACCTTGCGGTGATGGTGGAGGTGTTCTAGTGCGGTCTAGGGGGAGGAGGAGGAGTGGTGGGTGCGAATTTAGGCGGAGGCCGGCGGCATTGCTCCGGCCATTGAGGTGCAAGGAGGGCACGAGGAGGGAAGTGGGTTGGTCCAGGGGGTGCACGGGAGGGAGAGAGAGCCAAAGGAGTAGAGAGGAGGCTCGGGGGTGGCCTTAAATAGAAGGGGGCGAGGTGCACCGCTGGGCCATGCGCTGGCGAGGCCGTAGCCATTGCTGGAGGCCACGGGAGGGCTTGGCTTCGAGTCGCGGGTCTTCCTGGGCGTGGTCTACGACCAGGGAAAAAGAGAGGGAGAGGGGAGCGAGCGTGAGGCGGGCTAGGGACGCGGGCAGCGATTGGCGGATGCGGGTGGCGCTCGGGCACGCGACGACGGGCTCAAAGGAGAGAGAAGGAGGAGGGGGCCGACCGCATATCGTGTCATGCACACCGAGGCGGCCTTGGGGGACACGTTCCCGGCGCCCAAGGTCGACGGGAGCATCGGGCAGAGGGCAGCTACAGTGCCCTGGTGCACTATAGCGCGCTCCAGAGCACGGCCATTGCATGCCATGGCATGCAAATGGCTTCCTGCGCTTGGCCAAGCCTGTCCACTAGCTCCTGGGAGTTTCTGATATGCTCCATAAAGCTTAGTAGTTAAGGCAAGTCCATAAGAAAGAAGGGGGGAGGGAAAAGAGGTGATGCCATGGTGAAAAGGGAGGGGTAAACCAGGGTTTTACCCTCCTCAATTATTGAACCAAGGTTGGAGCTTTTTACTGGAGGTAGAAGGGAACTAGGAGGGTCTGTGGTAAAAATATAGGGCCATGGAGATTAGTGGAAGTGGTCAAAAATGGAATTTTGGTAAGGTGGCAGAAGGTGTTTGGTATTGGTTTTGGCAGGTAAACGAATTCCATTTGGCATGATACTCCACAGGGTGAAATGGCACATACAATTAGGGCCTTCCACCAACTTTGAGCTCATTTGGGCAAAGTTCACAATGTAACTTTTGTAAACCCTAGAAATCAACAGAAATAGACTTGTGTAGATCTAGTTGAGCAAATCACTTCTCCTTGATTCACCACTTGGTTTAGTGGCCTCATTTGGTCATGTGAACATGCTCACCAAAGTTGGGGTCAAGGAGAGAAAGTTGGTAGTACAAAGTTGTTCAAATTAGATTCTGGTCAGAGAGGGTTTTGGGGCACTTTGATCAATATAACATTATCTCAAGCTTGTGCCATTTGGTATAGATGAATGATTAGACCATTTGAGCATGTTCACAAGGTTTGAGAACATTTGGACATGTTTGGCAATGTAAAGTTGCTCAAACTTCAAAATGGACAGAAATGGTTTTGAGGGGATTTCATGGGGTTATACTATTCTCCATGACATGATACTTGTCAAGATCATCAAACATGTCATATGTGACATCATAGAATTTTCTTGGAATTGTTGGAGAATATTTCCTTTGTAAATATTTCAAAAGCTTGAAATATCCAAAAAGGGTTTTTGAGGGATTTGACCAGTCTTTTGAACATGACCATGTGTTAAAACTCTTATATATGGACAATATATGTCCACTGAGTTTCCCTAGGTTTTGTCAAATATTTTTGCAACAATAAAATAATTTTTCCCTATTAAAGACCATTTCTGGCCTTAAGAAAAAGCTTTTAAATAAAATAGGAAAATAACTTTTAAAATTATATTTTTATGGTTTCTGGGTATCCTATATCTAATAAGAGTCAAATATATTTTTGGAAAGATTTTTACTGTCCTTAATTCAGTACTTGCAGTGCAAACCTCAATTGAGGGGTTTTTGAAAAACTAATTTTTGAAAATACTATTTGGCTAAATTATTTTTGCAAGAAATTATTTTTATGTCCTATACACATGGCATGATCATTGGGAAAGGTTTTTGGATCAAGGAGAAGGAGTATAAGAGTTGGAGGATTTATTTTATTTTTAGAGCACTTGTAAACAATAGACAAAAACCAATCAAGGCAAGGTCCAAAACACTCAAAAGTTTTTGTCAAACCACATTTTATCATGATTGTTAGCTTAAGTGTAGTGGCATGAAAATCAGGGTGTGACAAGAGTGTGGCCCGCCATGAGGTCGAAAGAGTTGGGGCGGCTTGGATGGACTGACCTAGATGGAGAATCTGCGTGAGAGAGTATAGACTGTGTCGATCGAGGCCCGAACAGGGAGATATATCATTTGTGTCTGAAATAAAATGAGGTTAATCGAGACTCAGATAAAGAGAGCGAGATTGAGCGAGTGTGGCCTGCCGTGCATAAGAAAGAGTGAGACAGTCTTGAGGGAGCGACCTAGATAGACAACGTGTGTGCGTGCGCATGAGAGGTTGGGGGATAGATAGCTAATGCATGTATCTAGTCCGAGAGGGTGGGAGAGAGAAAGAGAGCTCAGCATGGGGTGCAATGGCGGGTGTGTGAGGTAAATACATTTGGTAACAGAGTGGAGAAAGGGGGTTATGTAGTTGAGAGAGTTAGAGATCGAAACATGGAGAGAAAGAATGAATGTGTGTCGAAAACAGATAGCTTCCTAAGGTGGTTAGGAGAGGAAGATTGACCGATACAGGAAGTATGTACCGTGTGTGTCGAGGGGGGGGGGGCTAAAAACAACATTTGAATGTAGATAGTACGAGACTTAATATCGATGTTTCAATTCGGTGTACATTGTAAGATTTGAACTGAGGACCATACATATGGGTAATTATTTCGAATTCGTGCCATAATAGGTTTGGAAAAGTTGACATTGACTCGATTGTTGTGCTATTTTGTAGGCCATCTGTTTGAATCCATCCAAAAGTTTTCTCACTACCATGGTGTTCATCATATACATATGAATTTGTATTAAAAAGTAGCGTGGATACAGTGAAATGCGAAATCCACATTAGAATTTGAGATTGCTATGTGACACACACTCTAATTCAAATAACTAATTATGTGACACACACTCTAATCCAGGTTAGCGTGGATACCGTTTTGATATTTTTTTCAAATAACTCCTCATTAATTAATTTATAGTATCTCTTTTTGAATGACTAATTAATTGCAAGGAAAACACAGGCATGGTAATACATACAGATTCATTTGCAAATGAAAGAAGATTCGTTTGCATTCTCAAATGTAGGCGCACCAGGCAGACCAGGGTCGTGTCGTGGTGGTCGCCT
>NC_041387.1:185020985-185100040 GCF_002162155.2 Triticum dicoccoides | reverse complement strand
CAAAATCTCCCTTCTCCATCGTCCCCTTCCGCGCCCAGATTGCTCAAATCCCTAATTCGCTGCCAACCCAAGAAAAGTTTGAATCGCCCCTTGTCTCGTCTCTTTCCCCACCTCTGTGCCGGACAACGACGACGAAGTCGAAGGTCGCGCTTCACCATCGCACCGGAGCTACCTCATCTACGCCCTCGTCCACCGCACCGGGTGGTCCACCGACAGTGTTGGCCGCCGAACCGACATGCCTCATAGACACTGACTTCCACCGCATTAGGTGCGCTTCACCGACACCGTCTCCCACCTCACCGTGGCTACTTCACCGAGCACATCGTTGCACCTCCACCCCCCTGAGGTCGTTGGGACTTCACCAACGGTCTCGTCCACCGCATTATAGCGCTGTGCTGCCACTCAAGATCTGCATCCATGCGTGGCCAGCCAACACCAGCGCATCACCCTCAACGACTCTGAAGTGACCCGCACTCTAGCTAGGCGAGCATGCCCAAACGCCGTCCCGAACTAGGTATCCACACATCACTCCCTTGTGCACTGTTCCGACGATGTTTGGATATCCTTTCACTGCTCTCTTAGCTTACACACCTATGCAACTCTGACTTTAACTCTTATTTCTTCTGGAGATATCATCTGAAACAAGAAAAACCATTTTTTTGAAAAGCATGACGGCGCTACGGGATCTGGTACACATCCTGCACACCCGTATAACCTTGTAAGTATCTGTCCTCCGGTACAATAGCAAAGGTCGATTCCTCTTAGTTGATCAACCATTCGCCGTGTCAAAAATGCAGAGGGGGATGCAAGGAGCACAAGGCCTGCACATCCAAGCATGGACTTGTACATGGAACATCCCAAGCGCAAGCAAAGCTGTAGTGAGCATGTATAATGAGCTAGCGTAAGTCCCTGCATTTCATTCAATTCGTACTAGCATGCATGTATGACTTGTGTGCAGTGGCGGATCCACGAATTCAAGTTGCCAGGGGCGAACATTTAACTTAAAAAATGCGAAGGCACCTGCACTCCAGAAATCAACAGAACTTGAGAAATGTGAAGCTACATGCACTTTGAAAACCAGCTAATGATCCAAAGTAGTTCAGATTATAAAACACTAAATGATGCAAGCACCAAAAAACACAAAATGCAACATGGTGTACAAGGACTACAAACATGGTCTGTAGCTGCTTGAATTATTCGTTCTCTGGCTGAAAATATCAAAGTGTAATTGCACCTATAACCAATGCGCGAACTGCATATCAATATATCTATCCTGCACAAGTATGTCAATAGTTTCAAACAACAAATTAGAAAAGTATTTATGCTACGTTGTCATGATACGGGGACTTTCTGGTAGATGGCCTCGACATTTCCTCAAGCCATGAAAATGTACTATAATTTGCTTGTCATCAATGCCTGCAAATCTCTATCTCTCTCTCAACATAGCAGATCATCATTAGACACTAAATCCTTCAATGGGAGCTTGCAAAATGCTTGCATTAGATCTCTCATTAGACACTATATGTTCATCACCAAGAGCATGTAAACTGTTTGCATCAAATCCTTCATTAGCAGTCTGTTCATTAGACACTTCAGGCTCAAGAACAACATGAGCTCGTATGTTTGCACCAGAAACTTGATTAGATACATCAGATTCAGTCAGTTCAGTATTGATTGGGGGAGTTATAAAATGAGCAGAAATTGGTTTCATTTTCTCATAGATTCCCTACATACAAGAAGTTTTACAACACTGTCAGGTTCAACTATTGGCTAGAAATTGAACAATTGAATTAGATATAATCAGGTATGTGATGTACCTGCTCGTTGCCATGCTACTCTTGCAAGCTGCGACTGCCCGTTTGCGCAAGCTCCATGCCATGCCCGTGCTGCCGCCGCTGCCTCCCACGTAGGCTACACCCAGGGTTGGATCTTCATCTTCTTGTCCTTCCGTTCGATTGAAGCCCGATGACTGCCCTCCAACGAGGGCGCGAGGAAGTGTTGTGTTGGTCTATCCAGCAGCGGCTAGGTTAGGAGCGAACCAGACTGGAGGCTGGAGCGAATGAATTGGGATTTTTCCTACTGTCGATCGATATGGGAGGCGCTCGTTTGGGCCATTTGCCTCCTATAGGGCCTGCCTTGCACTTATGTTATTGGCCCATCCAAATTGAAACATTTTTCTTCATTTTTTACATTGCCTGCTCGTGCGTTGGGACGAACAAAACTAGCCTGGGCCAACCTGGACGACTCAAACTAGGTGCACACTTTCCAGCCACCCGAGGCGGCCGCCCATACCAGCCTCTATGGTGGTGTCGCCCCTTTTTGCGTGTATGATTGGGGTAGTGAAAAATATTCCAGTGGCGCTTTTGATTTACTCACAGAATGGTTGAATTGCTTGTTTCTATGAACTAAGTTTGCCAATAATGTGAAGGATGCCAGTCTTTTCATCCTATTGTTGCTTAGATCTCGATATGCCAAATGTAATCACATGAAATATACAGTAAAAGTCAGTGTGATGTGTGTGGCTACAACTAGTTTGACTACACGTCCTCATATAACATATTAAGGACGCACCATATTACCAGATTAACCATTTGACTTACCAATGCAGTGTGGGAAGAAAGAAGTATTGGGACTGTGTATCCAAGCAATTGATGCCATGGACTCCTTTGTAGAACCTTGTAAGCAAAAAATAAGTTGCAGTGTTCCTATACAAAGAGCTAGCGTAAGTTCAGTTACCTGCTTCTCGGAATTTAATTAGCCACTTATTGCAAAATTGTTCAATTATGTTGCTTGGCTAAATTTATTTTGCTACTGATTACATAATGCCATAGCATGTTAATCCTATTATAGACTGTGCCTATCTATGTGTTTGATACTTACTGTTCAGAATTACATGTTTGCCTGAACTTAAATAGCTACTTGTTTGTTTAACTGCTTTGCTGCTGCAACAACCGGTTACAATGATGTTAATAACTACTTTTCATCATCCAATTAAAACTTTTTAATTCCTTGTTTGTTTAACTGGTTTGCTGTTATAACTCCCAGTTGATATGTTTTGCTAACTTCAACTTTTCGGAATCCAATCAAACTTTAATGGCAAAATAGGTTAGCCCAAGATCAAAGAGCGAGGTCCCTATGGACGTTGTATCATCCCACAGCAGTGGCACCGGCCCAATCGTGCATTATGAATTGCCAACTGCTAATGCTCTAGAGGCTAAACTAGTGGTAGAAAGAGATTCAACTTCTGCACTTAGAGATGAAGTTGACATGTTGAGGAAGCAAACAACACAATCACAAGCAATACTCAATACAACCATTAAATATTTGGTGGATGTCAAAACGAAGCAAGCTGAGACTAACCGCATTGCTAAGGTCCTGAAGGAAAAAAAGGAAATTAAATTCCCACTTGGTAAATCATAGGTGAAATGTTCTTCCCATCATTGAATAACCTTTGTGTTGTTTGTTCATGTAATCAATCAAACCATTTGTTTTAGAGATCGTGTAATAATTGTTTTTTGTTTTTTGGTTTGTGATTTTATTTGAGCACAAGTCTGTATGAATTGACAAGACTCGGAGACATTTCATTTTGATTGTTGTGCCAGACCTATAAATATGCCAATCAGGCTGAATGTGCATTCAGCAATAATAGTAGTATAGATGGACCATAAGTGGCACTCATCGGAAAGGGCCAAGATGTTGTAGTAGCTTCGCTAAAAAAAGGATGTTGTTCTAGCAAAAATAAGTACAGCGGTCTGGCTTATGTATGTTAGTTGATATTATTGATCCATATACTCTATAAGTGTTTATATGTCTGTTAGTTATGTACATTCTTGGTTGATTGACTCGGTATTTGAATCTTGACACATCGCTTGTGTACATATCTAATTGGGAGTACACATTATGCTGCGTGTGACATTTGAGTTGGACATAAAGTGTTCCAAATATCTGAATTCACCTTAAACTGGATTCTAGCCTCTGAATTTGAGTATCGGCATTTGTAAATCATGTTCATATATGATACTGGAATACATCTTTGTCATGCTTTTGAAGATATATAAAAGCACATAGAATGATTTATAAAGATTTGTATAGGAATACAAAATGGATTCGAATTTAGTTGCTAGGGTAAACGTGGATGCTTATTGTCCCAAAATTCAAAAGAAGCGGCAAAATGTCCACTCCCACGTTGGATGCCCGAAGCCAAGTGCTTGGGAGATGGAAATTACTATCTACCCATTACACTAACAATCCATCGGCCCGATTTCCACTGCTCTCAATAGGGGGTAGGTTAGTAACTTCAATTAGATGTGACACGACCGCCTCTGAGCCCATTCCGACACGGTGGGCGCCAAACATGGGCGGCAAAACACATTTGAGTCAAGCTCATCCGAAAGACCTCTGTTTCTCCCTCCATTTCCCCATTCATACACGGTGGGCGGCAAAACAAACTCGACTCGCCCAAAATCGATGTAGGGAAATATTTTCAATAGGGGCAGGTTTATAACTTCACTCAGACGTGACACAACCACCCTACCTGTCAGCCCTGTTCATACACCATGGACACCAACCATGGGCGCCAAACACCCTCTCCTCGCCCGAAATCGCTCTGGGCAAATATTGGCGAGATGTGCAATTACCATCCTATCCCCAACCGACGAGACGTCCAAATTTTAAACGGGGTCTAAGTTCATAACTTGTCCATATTTCAGACAGGCGCATTCCAAAAACATGGTTCCCTGTACCTCTCCCTCCATTTTCCCATTCATACACCGTCCATGCTAGAACACCATCCCCACACAAGCCTCCTCCGTCCGCCACCCCATCCATTGCCACCGTCCTCCACCCCATCCATCGCCACCGTCCTCCACCATGCCGGAGCGCCTACCAAGACCGCGTCGTCCACTGCTAGAGATGGACGTTTCTCATCCATGGCGATGGACCAAGAGCCTTGCATCGCGTCCTCTTGCTTCATCGGCGTCGTCGTCCTCTTTGCCGGGGCCGCTCACACTACCTTCTCTTCCACCGCAAGGGGACTTATCCCTGATGTACCCGTCTATCATCGCAGATCTGCTTCAACGCCACCGACAGCCATCGCACCCTTGATGCTTACACGGTGCCGCAAGAGAGGTGGTACTTCATATCTCCTCAACTTTTTGATCTCAACCAGAAAATAGATCGTAACTTGGTTACTCTACTTTATTTTCAACTCTTAGAATTTAGTTCTTAGTTCGAAGCAAACAATGGATGCTAAATATCATTTCTCTGGTTTGCAGCTTCAAATCTGCCATGGGACAGTCATAATACGATTTAATTGATCATGCTTAGGGTTTAATTGATCATGTCGGTTCCGTGGTGGTTTCTTTCATAGAATTCAAAGGGGAAACCCTCTTTTGCTAAAAAATATGCTTAGGGTTTCCCCCTTTTATGATCACGATATGATCAGAATACGTGCTTTGCATCATAATAGCACTGCTCCACCAATCAAGCTAAACAAGCTTAGTTGTTCAAATACGAATCTAATATTATTAAAACAGAGTCGTTTAATTGGTCAGCTAAATGTTCCTAATTTAGTTTCGAAAATGCATGTTCGCCGCTCGGGTGTGTGTCTCTACAGGGTGCCCATGGTGGTTCATGACCCACCCTAGGATTTTGGGTCGTCCCAGGCCCCGATTCCCCTCTGTTCTATTGCGCGCTTCCGATCTCTACTCGCCTCCAGCCGCCTGCCTCGCCGGCGACTTGCCGTCCCCGGACGGCATGACTCTAGGAGGAGACGCTGGACTAACAGGAGGTCAGGATCCGCTCGCCCAACAGCGTCACCGCTGCCCGAGCGCATCGCCGTGCCTACCTTCCCAGTTCGTTCAGGGCTCAGGCGTGCAGCACCCACTAAGCCAACCCGATTTATCCTGAGATACATCATCAACACTCAACAACCACTCCTCATCACCCATTTTCTAATTGATTCATTACTCATTAGGCAGGACTGTCATTAGGGTTTGTTGTGTGCTAAGTGCTACCTACACTTCATGGTTCGGATGTATTTCAGTAATCTTTAGTGCTTGTAAAGTTCATACGGTTTGAAAATTCCGGCCCTAGGAACAGACACTAGTCATTTTGGATTGTTGGTCGTAGTGACATTGACCCAGATTACTACTGCAAGCCAGGTTTGTTGACAATTTTACTTGTCTTTCTTACTCATTCGATATAATATCCAATTATTCATGTCGATTAGTTGCAAAAAATAAGTGCTAGACAAACTTCTTGATTCAGATTTTGGATGGTCTCTTACTGCAGTTACAATTCTGCATACTTGTCCTTGTAAGCTCACAGGTAAACGATTGATTCACTACATCTATGCTTGCCTGGTCATATTTGTTGTCAATATTCTTTTAGGGTAGACCACTGATACACCTCCGTCGTATCTATAATTTTTGATTGTTCCATGCCAATATTATTCAACTTTCATATACTTTTGGCAACTTTTTATACTATTTTTGGGACTAACATATTGATCCAGTGCCCAGTGCCAGTTCCTGTCTGTTGCATGTTTTATGTTTCACAGAAACCCCATATCAAACAGAGTACAAACGGGATAAAAACGGACGGAGAATTATTTTGTAATATTTGTGATTCTTGGGAAGTAAAATTAACATGAGACGGTGCCCGAGGTGGCCACAAGACAGGGGGCCCACGCCCACTCCAGGTGGGTGTGCCCCCACCCTCCTGGGCCCCTCGTAAGGCGGTTGATGCCCTTCTTTGGCCGCAAGAAAGCTAATTTTTGGAAAAATATCTGGGCGAAGGTTCCAATCCAATCGGTGTTACAGATCTCTAGATATAAAAGAAACGGTGTCAGGGCAGAATTCCAGAACGCAGGAATAGAGAGAGACAGAGAGATAGATCCAATCTCGAAGGGGCTCTCGCCCCTCCCACGCCATGGGAGCCAAGGACCAGAGGGGAAACCCTTCTACCATCTAGGGAGAAGGTCAAGGAAGAAGAAGAAGAAGGGGGGCTCTCTGGTGGCGCCGGAGCGTCGCCGGGGGCCATCATCATCACCGCGATCTTCACCAACACCTTCACCATCTTCACCAACATCTCCATCACCTTCCCCCATCTATATTCAGTGGTCCACTCTCCCGCAACCCGCTGTACCCTCTACTTGAACATGGTGCTTTATGCTTCATATTATTATCCAATGATGTGTTGCCATCCTATGATGTCTGAGTAGATTTTCATTGTCCTACCGGTGATTAATGAATTGCTATGATTGGTTTGAATTGCATGTTTTATTAATTGTTCTGTCCTATTGTGCCCTCCGTGTCGCGCAAGCGTGAGGGATTCCCGCTGTAGGGTTTGCAATATGTTCATGATTTGCTTGTGGTGGGTGGCGTGAGTGACAGAAGCACAAACCCGAGTAAGTAGGTTGTTTGCGTATGGGATAAAGGGGACTTGATACTTTAATGCTATGGTTGGGTTTTAGCTTAATGATCTTTAGTAGTTGTGTATGCTTGCTAGAGTTCCAATCATAAGTGCATATGATCCAAGAAGAGAAAGGATGTTAGCTTATGCCTCTCCCTCAAATAGAATTGCAATAGTGATTACCGGTCTAGTAACATAGTAAATTGCTTAGGGACAATTTCACAACTCCTACCACCACTTTTCCACACTCGCTATATTTACTTCATTGCTTCTTTATCTAAACAGCCCCTAGATTTTATTTACGTGTTCTTTATTATCTTGCAAACCTATCCAACAACACTTGCAAAGTCCTTCTAGTTTCATACTTGTTCTAGGTAAAGCGAACACTAAGCATGCGTAGAGTCGTATCAGTGGCAGATAGGACTTGAGAGAATATTTGTTCTACCTTTAGCTCCTCGTTGGGTTCGACACTCTTACTTATCGAAAGAGGCTACAACTATTCTGTATACTTGCGGGTTATCAAGACTTTTTTCTGGCGCCGTTGCCGGGGAGTCATAGCGTGGGGTGAATATTCTCGTGTGTGCTTGTTTGCTTTATCACTAATCACTAAGTAATTTTTATTTGCTCTTCTTAGTTGTTCTCTATCTTTAGTTATGGATATGGAACACGAAATACCAAAAAATTTAGGTGTACCTGCTACTCATGGAGATGGGGAACCTCCTAAAACCCTTGATGCTCGTTATGTGAAAGAAATTATGTACTACTTTGATAATCCTGAGAAAACCCCATTCAATTTTGTTATGGGAGACACGTTGGATCAACGTGAATCCTTTAGGAATTATCGCTTGACACAAAAAGGGAAACTATTATGGGATCAAATTTAAATGTTGTATTGGTATGCTAGGAAACTATGCTTGAGATATGATTATACTTGTTTCTCTAGGATGAAGGCTCCACACCTTCCCTTTTCATGCGAATTTAATGATAATAAAACCTTGGCTTCTTATGCTAATGGTATATATGATTACTATGATGTGGAACAAATAGAAGAATTTGTTGCTTTTATGGGTGCTTATGAGATTGAATCTATGTTTAAAGAGTTTGAAGATTTTGATGATTCAGTTTACAGACCTGAAAATTTGCTATACTTAGATATTGTTATAATAATTATGAATACAATTACAATATTGATGCATTTATTGATAAAGTCTCTCCTGTCCAAGAAGAGAATAATATTTTGCAGGAGTCTATGGGAGAAGAAATTGATGAAACTGTGAGCTCATTGGATGAAAAAATGATGAGGAGAGCGAAGAACAAAAGGAGGAAGAGCAGATTACCTACCCATGCCCACCTTCTAATGAGAGTAACTCTTCAACTCATACATTGTTTAATTTCCCTTCGTGCTTACCGAAGGACGATTGCTATGATGATTGTTATGATCCCGTTGATTCTCTTGAATTACCCCTTTTTGATGATGCTTTCTATGCTTGTGGCCAAGATGCCAATATGAATTATGCTTATGGAGATGAACTTGCTATAGTTCCTTATGTTAAACATGAAATTGTTGCTATTGCACCCACGCATGATAGTTCTATTATCTTTTTGAATTCTCCCAACTACACTATATCGGAGAAGTTTGTGCTTACTAAGGATTATATTGATGGGTTACCTTTTATCATTGCACATGATGATTTTGATGAATATAATATGCATGTGCTTGCTGCTCCTACTTGCAACTATTATGAGAGAGGAACTATATCTCCACCTCTCTATGTTTCCAATATGATAAAATTGCAAGAAACTGCTTATACTATGCATTGGCCTTTACTTGGTGTGCATGAATTGTTCTTTTATGACATGCCGATGCATAGGAAGGGAGTTAGACTTCGTTGTTGCATGATATATGTTACTTTGTGCTCACTACAAAATCACAAATCATTGTTAATTAAAATTGGCTTTGATATACCTTGGGATCCGGGTGGATCCATTACTTGAGCACTATATGCCTAGCTTAATGGCTTTAAAGAAAGCGCTGCCAGGGAGACAACCCGGAAGTTTTAGAGAGTCATTTATTTCTGTTGAGTGCTTTCATATAGTTTAAAAACAAAAAAAATAAAGAGGGGAACCCAATAACTTTTCAAAAAGGAAAGTGAAAGTGAGAAAGACAAGCATTGTTGAAGTGGGAGCTAGCCTTGAACTTTGTTTATGCTCATGGAAGCTTTGTGAATCTTAATTACAGAAACTTTTAATCAAAAATAATTATCCCCTTGTACAATTCCATTGTATTATAAAAATAATGTGCCAAGGTTTGCCTTTAGGATGTTTACAATGCTTGTTGGTTTGTACGGTGCTGGACAGAAACTTTGGCTGTAGTGCAAGATTTTACATTTTTTACTGGAACGTCAAATGGTTCTGATTCCTTTTGAACTGTCTTGCTGTACAAACTTTTTATTTTTACTAATTTTGGTAGAACTTTGTGGGTACCAGAAGTATGGTGAATGTTCAGATTGCTACAAACTGTTCTGTTTTTGACAGATTCTGTTTTTGATGCATAGTTTGCTTGTTTAGATGAAACTATCAATTTCTATTAGTGGATTAAGCCATGGAAAAGCTATATTACAGTAGACACAATGTAAAAACAAAATATGAATTGGTTTGCTATAGTACTTAGAGTAGTGATTTGCTTTATTATACTAACGGATCTTACCGAGTTTTCTGTTGAAGTTTTGTGTGGATGAAGTGTTTGATCGAGGAGGTCTCGATATGAGGAAAAGGAAGAGAGGAAAGAGCTCAAGCTTTGGGATGCCCGAGGCACCCCAAGTAAATATTCAAGGAGACTCAAGTGTTCAAGCTTGGGGATGCCCCGGAAGGCATCCCCTCTTTCTTCAACAAGTACCGGTATGTTTTCGTATTCGTTTCGTTCATGCGATATGTGCAAGTCTTGGAGCGTCTTTTGCATTTAGTTTTCACTTTTCTTTTATGCACCATGCTGGTATGAGATAGTCCTTGGTTGATTTATAGAATGCTCATTGCACTTCACTTAAATCTTTTGAGTATGGCTTTATAGAATGCTTCATGTGCTTCACTTATATCATTTGAAGTTTGGATTGCCTGTTTCTCTTCACATAGAAAACCGCCATTTGTAGAATGCTCTTTTGCTTCACTTATATTTGTTAGAGCATGGGCATATCTTTTGTAGAAAGAATTAAACTCTCTTGCTTCACTTATATCAATTTAGAGAGATGGTAGGAATTGGTCATTCACATGGTTAGTCATAAAATCCTACATAAACTTGTGGATCACTGAATATGATATGTTTGATTCCTTGCAATAGTTTTGTGATATAGAGGTGATAATATGTGGGAGGTACTAGTAGATGGTTGTGTTTAGTAAGGATGTTGGTGTTAAGGTTTGTGATTCCCGAAGCATGCACGTACGGTCTACTAACTATGTAACCAAATTGGCGCGCATTGTATTTTGATTGTTTATCTTTGCGTGAAGGTCGGGGGCGCGCGATGGTTAACTCCTACCAACCTCCCCCCTAGGAGCAAGCGCCTAGTACTTTGTTTAAGGGCTAATAAAATTTTGCAATAAGTATGTGAGTTCTTTATGACTAATGTTGACTCCATGGATTATACGCACTCTCACCCTTCCATCATTGCTAGCCTCTTCTATACCGTGCATTGCCCTTTCTCACCTCGAGAGTTGGTGCAAACTTCGCCGGTGCATCCAAACCCTGTGATATGATACGCTCTATCACACATAAGCCTCCTTACATCTTCCTCAAAACAGCCACCATACTTACCTATCATGGCATTTCCATAGCCATTCCGAGATACATTGTCATGCAACTTTCATCATCATCATCATATACATGACTTGGGCATTCATTGTCATATTGCTTTGCACGATTGTAAGATAGCTAGCATGATGTTTTCATGGCTTGTCCGTTTTTTGATGTCATTGCTACACTAGATCATTGCACATCCCGGTACACCGCCGGAAGCATTCATATAGAGTCATATCTTTCTTCTAGTATCGAATTGTAATATTGAGTTGTAAGTAAATAAAAGTGTGATGATCATCATTATAGAGCATTGCCCCATGAAAAAAAAGAAAAAGAAAAAAAGAAAAAAAAGAGAGGCCAAAGAAGCCTAAATAAAAAAAGGGCCAAAGAAGCCCATCCAAAAAAAAGAAAAAAAGAAGAAAAGAAAAGGGGCAACGTTACTATCCTTTTTCTACACTTGTGCTTCAAAGTAGCACCATGTTCTTCATACAAAGAGTCTCCTATATTGTCACTTTCATATACTAGTGGGAATTTTCATTATAGAACTTGGCTTGTATATTCCAACGATGGGCTTCCTCAAATGCTCTAGGTCTTCATGAGCAAGCAAGTTGGATGCACACCCACTTAGTTTTCAGTTTGAGCTTTCATACACTTATAGCTCTTAGTGCATCCGTTGCATGGCAATCCCTACTCCTTGCATTAACATCAATTGATGGGCATCTCCATAGCCCGTTGATTAGTGTAGGACCTTGAGAAGAGGTGTCTAGAGGGGGGGTGATTAGACACTAAGTATCAAAGTTGCAGTTTTTAACTTCTTTAAGTTTAAGTGAAGTTTAGGCACAAGTTTAACATTCACAATACATAACAAACAAGCATGCAAAGAGTATATGAGCAGCGGAAAGTAAAGCATGCAACTTGCAAGATTGTAAAGGGAAGGGTTTTGGAGGATTCAAACGCAATTGGAGACACGGATGTTTTTGTCCTGGTTCCGATAGGTGGTGCTATCGTACATCCACGTTGATGGAGACTTCAACCCACGAAGGGTAACGGTTGCGCGAGTCCACGGAGGGATCCACCCACGAAGGGTCCACGAAGAAGCAACCTTGTCTATCCCACCATGGTCGTCGCCCACGAAGGACTTGCCTCACTAGCGGTAGATCCTCACGAAGTAGGCGATCTCCTTGCCCTTACAAACTCCTTGGTTCAACTCCACAATCTTGTCGGAGGCTCCCAAGTGACACCTAGCCAATCTAGGAGACACCACTCTCGAAGAAGTAACAAATGGTGCATTGATGATGAACTCCTTGCTCTTGTGCTTCAAATGATAGTCTCCCCAACACTCAACTCTCTCTCATAGGATTTGGATCTGGTGGAAAGAAGATTTGAGTGGAAAGCAACTTGGGGAAGGCTAGAGATCAAGATTCATATGGTAGGAATGGAATATCTTGGCCTCAACATATGAGTAGGTGGTTCTCTCTCAGAAAATGTATGCTAGAAGTGTAGGCACGTTCTGATGGCTCTCTCCACGAATGAAGAGGAGGTGGAGGGGTATATATAGCCTCCACACAAAATCTAACTGTTACACACAATTTACCAAACTCGGTGGGACCGTATCAACAAACTCGGTCGGACCGATTTAGCAAATCTAGTGTCCGTTAGGATTTTCGGTGGGACCGATGTGCAACTCGGTAGGACCGATATGATTAGGGTTAGGGCATAAAGTAATCTCGGTGAGACCGATTACACAAACTCGGTGAGACCGATTTTGGTAATTAGCTAACCAGAGAGTTGCTCAAACAAACTCGGTGGAACTGGTTACTCAAACTTGGTGGGATCGATTTTGGTAATAAGTTAACCAGAGAGTTTGCATTGTAATCTCGGTAGTACCGATTGCTCAAACTCGGTGAGACCGATTTTGGTAATGGACATACACAGAGAGATTACAATCCCATCTCGGTGAGACCGAGATCCCTATTGGTAAGACCGATTTGTCTAGGGTTTGTGCCAGTGGCTATGACATTTGAAATCGGTGGCGCCGGATAGAAAGAATCGGTGGGGCCGAGTTTGACTTTAGGTTTAGGTCATATGTGGATGTGAGAAAGTAGTTGAGGGTTTTGGAGCATATCACTAAGCACTGTGGAGCAAGAAACTCATTAAGCAACACCTCATCCCTCCTTGATAGTATTGGCTTTTCCTATAGACTCAATGTGATCTTGGATCACTAAAATAGAAAATGTAGAGTCTTGTGCTTTGAGCTTGAGCCAATCCTTTGTCCTTAGCATCTTGAAGGAGTTCCCACATCCTTTAGTCCATGCCACTCCATTGTTGAACTTATCTGAAACATACTCGATAAAAGTGTTAGTCCAACAAGAGATATGTTGACATTAATTACAAAAACCACCTAGGGAGCACTTGTGCTTTCAATCTCCCCCTTTTTGGTAATTGATGACAACATACATCAAAGCTTTAGACAAAGATATAAGGAGTAGCAAGTAAAGCTTTGGAAAGACATGTAACAATTATAGGCTCCCCCTACATGTATGCAATCATGTGAATATGGAATACAGAAGCATGTGAGAGCATAACCATGATAGAGTAGGCAATGTGTTACATATATCTTGGCCATATGCATCAAAGCAAAGAATATTAAAGAAAATACCTTCATGCCCATGAGTCCTTCTTGCAAACAGTATGTACATCAGCAAGAATGCCTCATACACATGATTGTGATGCATATACTTACCTTGTAGTCTTGAGTTGGCTTAGGATGGAATGAACCTGCATAAACAAGGTTAGATAACACATGTACATCTACTAACCAGAGCAGACAGAAGAAACCACAAGAATACCAAGACTGGGATGACATGTAGAGAGTGAGTACTAAGTACCACTTTGGATTAGACATGTCCCCAAGAGTAAAGATATGCAATGAATTTAAATGATTTCTTTCCCTTAGATGTCTTGCTCCCCCTGAATCTAGCATGGGATACTTGGAGAAGATAGGGAACAGAAAATCAGAGCTGAAAGATATAAATGAACAGAGATAATGCAGCTAATGCAAATAAGCACATATGAACATGTCTTTCCCCTCAAGAAGACATGTGGAATCTCTCCTCTTGAACACCAAGCATCTGGGATCCTTGAGAAATACTTTCTACTTGAGTATTCTCTCCCCCTGGAGATCTCTTTCTCCCCCTGAGGAGGTGATACTCTCTCTCTGATGTGATCTCTCTAAGTGATAAGCTTTGATATGATCTCTCTCTCTCCCCCTTTGACATCAATTCCCAAGAAGGGTTTGATTCTTGAGTCACAGCACAAAGCATTTATATAAATGTGATGCTTGTAGAGGACAAGATTCATTGAGTGGAGCTGGATCATAAGAAACACAGAATAAGTGGCAAACTGTTTTTCCTATTGTGAAATCGGTGGCACCGAGTGGTATGCTTCAGTTGTACCGAAAGGATTCGGTTGGACCGAAAACAACAAATCGGTGAAACTGAGTTCATCGCAGAGAAAACACTTGTCACCTCAGCTCACTAGACTAGTAAGATCTCACAAAGATTTGCAAGGAATTTACTGAAGGATATGCAGTGAATTGGATGCAGAAAATGCAGAGCAAACAGAAAGAAGTCTAGATGAAGTTTTTTTTGAAAGGGGAAACAAATATGCATGAGAAAAATGCAAAAACACAGAAAAGAACACAAGAGAACTTCATCTAGAGATGGTCGGCGACAAAGTCACCTATGTTAGAGTATATTGACTTAGGAGTCAAGTGAGATCACTTGATCATAGGTCATACTCATCGTTTAAGCTCAAAATGGGGTTGCCATTTTTCGTTTAAGCATCTTGATGTATTCGCATCTTGTCGAGTTGCTTTAGCTCATGACTTGGAGTAAAGCTTCTCTAAGATGGAATAACATACCTTGGTTGGTGGGGTTGTACATGTAGTTGAACTTGTGTGGGTTGCTCAAGGTTGATGTAGCTCACCAATAATTGGGAGCACCACTTGGAATTTGAGTCCATCTACCTACATGGGTTAGTTCTTGCAAGGAAGAGCACTTGTGTATCCAAAAATGACAATCATGAAGCTCAACATAGAATTTGTTAAAGGATATGTTTGAATGGTTCTGTGCTTCCTTGTCTTCAACCACCATAGTGTAGAGACTTGGTGATGTAGAGATTGCTCAAGATGTGAGTAGATTACAATCTCATGGAATTTGATTCAACCAAGTACCTACATCGGTTATACAACATGCAAGATGCAAATATATCCAAGTGAAAGTGCTAGTATCGACTAGAGGGGGGGGTGAATAGGCGATTTTTATGAAAGTCTGCAAAACTTAGAAGTTTCGAAGAAAAACAACAGAAATGACCTAGTTGATATGCAGCGGAAGATAAACTACCATAAGCAAGCCATAGTCAAATATGCAATGATGTGAAAGTACATGACTAATAGCAGCTAAGTAGTAAGGATTAGGATGGAAGATAGTGCGAAGCCAATCAACAGTAGTAGTCAAGCAATGAAGTCAAACAGATATACAGATAGGCAGTGACTTCACGAAGACAAACTTAAGTAAAGGATGGAAAGGGATAGAACCAGTCGCTTGTTGAAGACACAGGATTTGTTGGACCAGTTCCAGTTGATGTGACAACTGTACGTCTGGTTAGGGAGGCTGAGAGTTAACTCAGAAGACCGTGTCTTCACCTTATTCCCCTTGAGCTAAGGACACCCAGTCCTCGCCCAATCACTCTGGTAGATCTTCAAGGTAGACTTCTGAACTTTCACAGACTTCGTTCACCCGGCAATCCACAATGACTCTTGGATGCTCAGAATGCGACGCCTAACCGGCTGGAGGATTCACAGTCCTCAAGTGTAATAAGTCTTCAGGTCACACAGACAGAAAGACTTCAGTGATGCCTAACACTCTTTGGCTCTGGGTGTTTGGGCTTTGTCCTCGCAAGGATTTCTCTCTCTCAAATGCTTCGAGGTGGGTTGCTCTCCAACGACAAAAGCCGTGCACTAACTCTGAGCAGCCACCAATTTATGGTGTAGGGGGTGGGCTATTTATAGCCACAAGGCAACCCGACCTGATTTGTTCGAAATGACCCTGGGTCACTAAGTAACTGACACGTGTTCCAATGGTCAGATTTCAAACACACGCGGCAACTTTACTTGGGCTACAAGCAAAGCTGACTCATCCAGCTCTGGATAAGATTTGCTCTCATTGTCTTCGCTCGAAGACATAGGATTTGGGTTGAGCATCACTTCAGTCACTCTGACTTAGTTCACTTGGACCCCACTTAACAGTATGGTGGTTCCTATGACTCAACAAAGAAGAAAAGGAAACAACGAAACCACACAGTCTTCGCACTCCATAGTCTTCACGCAATGTCTTCTCATGTCATAGTCTTCAATATGAATATCTTCTCATACCACCATTGTCTTCAATGTCTTCATACATTTTTAGGGGTCATCTCCGGTAGGTAAACCGAATCAATGAGGGACACTACCTGCGTTATCCTGCAATTCTCACAAACACATTAGTCCCTCAACCAACTTTGTCTTCAATACTCCAAAACCAACTAGGGGTGGCACTAGATGCACTTACAATCTCCCCCTTTTTGGTGATTGATGACAAACTAGTTGAAGTTTTCAACGGGGATAAAGTATGTGAAATTGTAAAGGATAGGAAATTGTCTTCATAAGTAGCAAGGGCTCCCCCTGAAGATGTGCATATAAGTAATTTTGCTTTTGGAATGCAAATGCACATGGCAGGTTGTACTTGTGGAGATCCACTTCAACTTATGAAGATAATTCATCATGCATGAAATGATATAGCAAATAGGATGACATGCATAATGAAAAATGGACGTCTGCAGGATGATCTAAGTGCGGAAGTTATCATCGCACATGCGGAATTTATCATCACATCACAGTAAAGCAAATAAGTAGCAGACGACCATCAAGTTTAGGTGTTACAACTCAAAGAACCAAATGTTTTAAAAAGCAAGAGTTGTAAGCACGAGGCAAAATATAATGCAACCGCCCATATGAACCCGCTTGAAGACTGTCAACTCATACGCTTCTCCCCCTTTTGTCAGTAAGGACCAAAAAGGTTTGAAGACATAGAGCATCTACTCATCCTCATGAGTAGGTGAAGTAGCAGGGTTATTGTCGTTGGTTGGCGGTGCAGACGAACTTGGTGCAGTGTCGATGCGTGCAGTAGTAGGAGGTGGTGAAGTAGCATCATCTTCGTCATCGATCACTCTGGCATTGACAGTTGCCGCAGAGGAAGAATATTCAGAGTCTTCAAGAGATGGAGTGCGACGTAGGACAGCAGTCCGTGGAGGAGTGGAGTCAAACTGGAATCTTTCATTGAAGCCATCGTCTTGAAGATCTGCTTCAGCACTAAGCAGGGTCAAGCTCTTCCATGATCGCCGGCAAGTTTCATGAGAAACAAAGGCATTCTTGGTGGCAAGGTTACGAATGCGATTGACATCCACCAAGAGGCTTTGCATCTATCTTTTGAGCCAAAAGTGATGTTTATCCTGTTTCTGATGAAGGGGCACAAGAAGTTCTCGGTCATTGAGAATGCGAGAACGCTTCCGAGGCCTTTGGGCAATGGTGCTTTTAGTGGCTTCAGTAGGTGCTCGATGAGGCAGACGAGTATTTCCAGCCAATGGATAGATTCGTGTTGCTGCTTGAACACCTTCAATGGGTTGAGTGAAGCTTTGGTGCTTGGCATTCTGAAGACAAAGAGGCTTCTTGGTAGGGTCAGAGTATATGGCTTCAACTGACATATCAACCTCTGGTAAAAAGATCAGATGATTGTGAGCAGATGGTTGATAGTTGACAGATGAGTGTCGCTTGATGAGGCGCATGACCCATGGAGCATAAAACTTCAGACCAAATAGATCAGATCCAGAAGCAGCAAGTTGCCTGATGAACAATTCTTGAGTATTGAAGCTGATGCCATTGAGAATGTAGAAGACCAAAGTCTTCATAGCTCCTTCAAGCTTGGCCGCTGATGAATGTCCTTTGATAGGCCATAGAGTTCGCCTGATAATATGATATATTGTGTGTGGCAGATACTCAAGGTCTTCAACAAAGAACTCTGTTGGATATTCAGCGTCAGATGGAAAGGGCTTCATCATGCTCAACATCTGGCTCATGTTGGATTCTGGCTTATGGAAGATGCTCTCCAATGCATTGCGGTGTAGCTGACAATCAGGCTCATATAGCTCGCCAGGAGTGGCTAGCCCTGTAAGCTCAATTATGTCAAGAGCTTTGGCTTCATGATGAATGTTTCCGGTCATCCATTCGAGGACCCATGTCTTGATATCTCTGTTGTAGCCGCGAATGTGTAGAGTAGCATAGTATTGAAGCAATAGCTCTTCATTCCAGTGTTCTTTGTCTGTCACAAAGTTGAGCAGACCAGCATCACGAAAGCAATCAAGTGCTTTTTCAAAGCACGGCAGTCCAGCAATGGCTTCATTGTCAAGGCACATATGAGGGAAAATGCGCCCTTCATCATATAGAACGCAGGAGTAATAGCTTCTCTGCTGATAGCTCCAGAACCGATTTGATGATATCCTTGGCTTTGAGTAAGGGTTCTTGGCACTGTCAAAGAAGGTATTGTGACTTTTGAAGCCATTAGCATTGAAGGACCCTGGTGAGTTTGCAGTACCTGGAAACCTTGGCAATCTTGGCTTGGGCTTCTGGACCTGAGGCCTATGCTCAACATGATAATCAAATTGAGGTCCAGAGGTAGTAGGCGGAGGTACCAGAATGGGCCATCGAACAGTGGTTAGCTGACCATGGCTGTATGCTTGCTCAACTGTATGGGGCCTTGGTGGCGGAACTGGAGCAGGGGCAACAGCTGAGGCTTCAGGCTGCACAACAGGTGCTTCAGGAGCAGTTGCCTCATTAGCTTCAGGTGCAGTGGACTCATTAGCTTCAGGCACACTAGTTGGTTCAAGCTCCACATTAGCATCAGCCATGACAACTTCATCAGCTTCATTGTCGTTGGTGGTGGCAGCTTCAACGTTTTCAACCTCCTCTTGATGAACAGGAGGGTCGGGCACTGGCACGTTCACATCAGGGACACGTACGTCTTCTTGATTCTCTTCGGCTGATGCAGCCGGAATGTCTTCAGCAGCTTGGGCTTCAGACATGGAGACATTCACAGTTGGAGTGGGTTCAGAAAGTACTTGACGTGCAACAGGTTGGCGTTGCACTTCTCCTTCTGGAACGCTCGACAGAGGGACTTGAGGCCTTTGTCCTTTGCGAAGCCTGCGAAGTGCTGGCAACGCCTTTGGAGATGGAGTTGGCTGGGCCTCAAAGTCTTCATCTTCTTCTTGCACGAGTGGTGTAGCTTGTTGTTGTTGTTGGGGAGTACTTGGGGAGTCTTGTTGCTGTGGGTGATCAGCCCACGATGCATCCTAAGCAATTGGCGTCAGAGGACGACCAATGCTGATGAGTTCGCTGTTCGTAAGAACAGGCGATGATACCATGTTGTGTTTGATCTGAGGAAGAACTTCATCATCTTCAACATTGTCTTCATGACCAATGTCTTCAGCAGCGGTGGGTTCAGCTGCTGGTATATCTTCAGCTTCATGAGCCTCTGTGGAAGCAGGCCCATGAACTATCACCCTTCTTTCTTGATGTTCTGACGCAGGGCGAACCACTGAAATGGGTTCAACAACTAAGGGCTCTGTGGGAGCAGCCCTAGTCTTCTTGGTCTTGCGCTTCTTCTTGGAGGGAGCGGCATCAGAGGCTTCAGTATTCTTCCTCTGTCACGCCCAATATGCGATACTATCCTAAAGAGACTCAAAGGTCTCACCAAGGATAGAACCGCATATTGAAACGCTTTTGCAAGGTGGATATCATTACATCAACATTACATAATAGATGGGGATACATACATAAGGCATACAATGCCACACGAATACAACATCATCATACATAAGAGCATCATCCGACTACGTATGAAACACAAATAGAAAATCAAACGACATCCACCCTGCTAGCCCAGGCTGCCGACCTAGAACCTATCCCCTGATCGAAGAAGCAGAAGAAGAACTCATCACAAGCAAGCATCGCTCTCGCGTCATGATCATCGCATAACCTGTACCTGCAACTGTTGTTGTAGTAATCTGTGAGCCACGAGGACTCAACAATCCCATTACCATGGGTATCAAGACTAGCAAAGCTTAAAGGGAAAGGAAGGGGTAAAGTGGTGAGGCTGCAGTAGCGACTAAGCATATATGGTGGCTAACATACGCAAATAAGAGCGAGAAGAGAGCAAAAGGAACGGTCGTGAAGCTAGCAATGATCAAGAGGTGATCCTGAACTCCTACTTACGTCAAACATAACCCAAAACCGTGTTCACTTCCCGGACTCCACCGAAAAGATACCATCACGGCTACACACACGGTTGATGCGTTTTAATTCGGATCTGGTGTCAAGTTATCTACAACCGGACATTAAAAAATTCCCATCTACCACATAACCGCGGGCATGGCTTTCGAAAGTTTATACCCTACAGGGGTGTTCCAACTTAGCCCATGATAAGCTCCCGCAATCAATGAAGGATATACCTTCTCCCAGGAAGACCCGATCAGACTCAGAATCCCGGTTTACAAGACATTTCGACAATGGTAAAACAAGACCAGCAAAGCCGCCGATGTGCCGACAATCCCGATAGGAGCTGCACATATCTCGTTCTCAGGGCAACACCGGATAGGTCAGCCTACGAGTAAAACCAACCCTTGAGTTGCCTCGAGGTGGCCCCGCAGTTTGCCCGGTTCGGACCAACACTTAGACAAGCACTGGCCCGGGGGGGGCAAAAATAAAGATGACCCTCGGGTTGGCCGACCCAAGGGAAGGGTATAGGTGGTGGTGAGGCAAATGGTAAAACCAAGGTTGGGCCTTGCTGGAGGAGTTTTGTTCAAAGCGAACTGTCAAGGAGGTCCCATAAATCACCCAACCGCATAAGGAACACAAAATCCGGGAACATAACACCGGTATGAGGAAACTAGGGCGGCAAGAGTGGAACAAAACACCAGGAATAAGGCCGAGCCTTCCACCCTTTACCAAGTATATAGATGCATTAATTAAATAAGAGATATTGTGATATCCCAACATAATCGTGTCCATCATGGAGCAATCTTTAACTTCACCTGCAACTAACAATGCTATAAGAGGGGGTGAGCAAAAGCGGTAGCATAGCCAAGCAACGGTTTGATAGGAAGAGTGTCAAAGGTTAGAGGTTCATGGCAATTTGGGAGGCTTGATGAGCAAAAGAAAGGTAACGCAGCATAGCGATAGAACGAAGCAACTAGCATAGCAATGATAGTAGTGAGATCCATGGTAGCGGTCATCTTGCCTGAAATCCCGCAAGGAAGAAGAACGAGTCCATGAAGAAGATGAATGGGAGTAGTCGAACGAATCCTCACAATCGCAACATTACCAGAACAAAGAAACAACACCGGAAAGAAACAAACAACATGGTAAATGCACAAGCATAAACATGACATGATGCACAAACACGTATGATGCATGTCTGGTTTAATGAGGCATTGGCATGGCAAACTGCAACACACAATACTACAAATTAAGTGGAGCTCAATATGCAACGAGTTGCATATTGACGAAACACCACATTCGAGTTATTTAGTTCACTCTCGTTTAGGTACACAACAATATTAAATGTTGTTAAACATGGCAAGAGGTGGAACATAAGTAATCTAACTATTTAGGCAAGTTTAAATGAGGCCGGAAACAACAAACAACAATTCCGGAAAATCCTCATGTGCATATTTTAGATTTGGTACTGTTCTGCCCTAAACACAAGTTTAATGATGTCAAATAGCAAAATGAAGTGCACCATGTTAAACTAGGCATTTTTCCACCCCATTTACATATAAAGTTTAATTTAAACAGAGTTACGGTTATTTAGTTATGAAATAAAGCATTTTAGCATATTATCTAAGCAAAATTAAATAAACAGCATTTTAAGCATTTTAAGCATTTTAACATGGGATGAAAATGGCATATTATTAATCTACACAAAATTCTAAGCATTTTACATATATAACTTATTTACAAAAGATGCATGGTTTGTGAGTAACTATATGCATGAAGTTCAAGGGTTTTTCTGTAAAATCTGTTAAACACTGGAATAATGCTAAATTCGCAGAATCTGAAAAAAAAACATTACACAGGCCGAAACTACTGGGCGCAGGACATCAGTAGCAGTAGCAAAATCGGGCCAAGCCCAAGTAGGAATAGAGGAGTGGCGTTGGGAATCTGCTCACCATGGGCCAAGGCCCGGATCGGTGGAGGAGGGCAGGCCGGATCTAGCTTGGGCCGAGCGACGTGGTCTCGTCCATGCTGGCAGTGGAACAGGTCAATGAGGGGGCGCGCCTCGTTCGTCCTCGAAGCAGAGGAACCAGGGGCGCGGCGAGGACGGGGTCAACGGCGCGGCAGCAGTGGGGGCTTGGCGCACGGCGGTCTCGAGCGGCAGCGGCTGCTGGGAAGGCCGGCGACGTAGAGATGGGGCGGATCCAGCTGGCCGGCGCCGGATCCGGGCAACGACGGTGCGGACAGAGCTCAGGGGCGGCCATGGCGGCGGCGTCCTGGTCCAGAGAGAGAGATGTGAGAGGAGGGAGCAGAAGGGAGAGATGGAGGACAGGGGCACCACGACCTGGGCGTGATGGCACTCGCAGGCGGTTGGGTAGGAGGGCACGTTGGCGCTTGCTGCTGGTTCGAACGACGAGCGGCGGGGCGCATGCGTGAGCTCAGGAGGTTGAGGTGGTGCGCGGGAGCCTCCTGCTCGAGGCTGATGCAGAGGAAGCATACGGGAGGGGCTCCAAAAGAAGCTCCCCTTCCCTGGACCGGGAGGAGACGGGCGCTACGGGAGAGTGAGGAGGATCTCCTCTCCTTGGATCGAGCAGGTTGAGAGCTATAGCGCCGGTTGGGCAGGCGCACATATCGAGGGAGGTAGGTGGTGCTGCGGGTTGGCTCGGGTGGAGCGGATCGGGAAGGTGGAGGCTGGTTGGGTCGGGAAGGATCCCGAGGGGATTTGTTGGAGTGGCGGCGTGGCTGGGAGGATGGGACGGGTCCCTAGATTTTAGGGTTTTGTCTCAAATGGATTAAGGTTTGACTATATATAGGGAAAAGAGAGGGGGTTTGGATCATCCGATCAAAATCCGATGGATGAGAATAAATAGGTAGGAAGCCCAAATAAGAAAACGGAGATGTTTTAGGGATGTTAGGGGATGATCCGGACTCAAAGGTAACGACAGACTCGTTCGGGTTCGGGCAAGTCTCAGACGCGCGCGCGAGGGGGTCAGTGCACTGTGCAGAGAGGGTCAAATGGTCGGACAGCAAAAGAAGGGTTGGTCTGAGAAAGGTTAAAGGAGGCGAGGAGGGACGCGGCAACTACTAACGGCTACGAGTTTTTAAGAAAACATGCGGATGCAATGCGGATGATGACATGAGATGAAATGCATGATATGAACAAAATGCAAAACGAAAGACAAAACCCAACCACGAAGGAAATATCATATCGCATCTCCGGAAAAGGTAAGAGTTGGAGTTGCGAATACGGAAAGTTGTATCCGGGGCGTTACAACACTCCACCACTACGAGAGGATCTCGTCCTGAGATCTAGGATGGCACCGGAGAGAAACGGAAGAGGATGAGAAGAGGTAAAACTAAGTTGCTTCTTCGACAAAAGAGTGAAACCAAAGAACCTTGATGTTGAGAAAAATGAAAGAAAGAAAACAACGAAGATGAACAAAGTTGAAAACACTCCGTTGGAAAAGAGGAACAAGGGATACGCCGAGAACCAAGAGGTTTAGTGATAAGATAGATATTGAAACCACTCCGGTTAAAACTAGATAGAGACGGAATAAGATTGATATAATTTGGGCAGCACTCCGACTGATAGAAGAAGGAAAACTAGATAAGATGAAAATAACTTGAAGAGAAGACACAACACTCCGGTTAAATGGATAAGCACGAAAAGAACACGATCCTCACAATTCGACATGATGAGTGAAAAGCACAACATCACACTGCCTCTGTAACAAGAGAATAGGAGCTAGACCATTGGGATAAAGGGACGGAGAAGAAAATGACAAATTTTGCCACAAATGAGCTTGGAAAGCATCCTTGCAAAGAAGAATTGAACGGAGTTGTTGCAAAATCAACAACAAAAAGCACAAGCTTGTTGTGGGCTTATGACAAACATCTCAAAATGATGAGGTGACAACCTGCCACTAACGAAAAACAATTGCTTGTTTGAGATCAAAGAAGAGATGAAAACTTCTTTTAATGAGAGAATAGGAGGAAACTTGGATTATCGATAGGCACCACAATTAGCAACATTCCTTAGGGAAGGCTTTAGGTAAAATCTATACCAAGATAACTCCAAAGAATAGATTGATGAAGAGTACTTGAACTCCCAAAACAAAACATGTTTTTAGCACCATGTTTATTTTAGAGTATAGCTTAGTAGATCATAACTTCAAGAGAAATCTTGAAGAACAAATGAAGAATGAAAGGAATCCTTCACGAACCACCATGTAGAGCCTCCATAAAGAACTCCAGTAATAAAAGGATGATAAAAGAAAGAGAAGTTGAAAACACAAAGTGAAGCCTTGCAATGATTTAGATGGAGCTTCGCGACGATATAACCGAGAAGAAATGGAAACAACTCATGAAATGCTCCGGATGGTAAGAAAAGAATTGTCACAATCAAAAAAATTATGAGGATAGCATGAAGCTAGAACCATGAATCTCTGGAAGAACAGGTAAGGATTTAAGAGGAACTCTTCTTCGGTCTTCAAAATCTGAGAATGACGGCGAGAAACACCACCATGAATTGTTGAGATACTCCGGGAGAATGAAAAAAAAACAAGGAGGGTGAGCCAACACTGAAAAATAATTTGAAATCGGTCTTGGAAAACATCTGACTGATGAGATTCATTCTTACGTCAAACTTGAAAAGAATTTGGGAATGGCTCCGAAAAAATTAGAAGAGTCACGTAAGATACTGGGAAAAGACCTGTGGGTTAGGGCCCACTCAAAAGAAAACACCGCTGAACAATTTCCTTGAAATAGAGATTGCACCGGTAGAATTAAATAGCTTGAATGATAGAAAAAAACACGAACTAACTCGAACGGATTAAGAATGGAAACATGATTCTTTCGAGATATCTTCAACACTCTGGGTATGAATAGAGAGAGGTGAACAATTAAGAGGTGCACCGATGTGGAAAAACATTTGAAACGAGGAAAGGGATATGACCAACACCGAAAGCTTGAATTAAATCCACCGGAGAAGAAAAATAATGAAGAACGATGAACTCAAAGCTCCGTTAGTATCTTCCTGAGAATCACCGGATAAGAACATTGGCGAGAAAAGAATGGAGAAACTTGACATCCATAAGATGGATAATTGATTAAGATATCTGAGTCCTTGAAGAAAAGGGTGGGAGGGCGGGAAAACAAAGGCAACTTGGGGACGGATGAAACAAACACTGTTGAGAAAACTTAGAAATAATCTTGCAGATGGGGAGAATGATGGGATCATCTCAAAGAGAAGCGCATCGGTTGGAAAAGAATTAACATGACAACCTCAATGATCAAAAGGATTAGTATTCACATAGCAATATGAGAACACCGTTTAGGAAAGGTATGGATTCAACATTTGACTTCGAAGCAACTCGAATACCACAAATAAAACAAAACAAAGGATTTGGCTTGCAGAATAAGCCGGAACAAATACATATGATAGAGATTTACCCAATCCCATATCATGCATCTGTCAGAAAGATATTCTAGGAGCTACTTGAATTCCCACCTATAAACTCCCGAAACTTTCTGGTTATGCAATCTGGTGTTGGGGATACAGGGGAAACAATATATCTCACGCAAACTAACAATACCTACATCCAGCTGTATCCATCCATCAACACATAACCAAGAAACCTTCGGAAATCATGTACCTCAACCTTTGAAAAGCATCCGTTATACGAGTTATGGCAATACTCCCGAACTCCCCAGTACTAGGTGGCGTCGAGGTTATCTCACCAACAACTGCATAAAAGAGATTTTCGATGTCGGCAAAACTCAGGTATTCCAGAACTGCAACGATAAAATTGTGACGACAACACCTTGGAGCTCAACTCCCTGGGTCAATGCCACATAATAGACAGGAGCCACCAAGAACAATGTTCTCGTCACAAAACCATCGGAATGATTCCAAGATACCCGCATGATCCTAAAAAATTTTTAGTGAAATTTGAGGAGAGGAAAGTCAAAAAATCTACGTCGGGAGACCTCACCAGAGAGACGAAGGGACTGAGGAGTAAAAAGAATCCTACTCTCCGATATATATAATCCTAAGACTCAAAACATTTTTTTTGTTCTAGACTCAACAACGGCCAACAATCAAGGGGGCTCCTATGGTCAGTCAAGGCTCTGATTACCAACTTGTCACGCCCAATATGTGATACTATCCTAAAGAGACTCGAAGGTCTCACCAAGGATAGAACCGCATATTGAAACGCTTTTGCAAGGTGGATATCATTACATCAACATTACATAATAGATGGGGATACATACATAAGGCATACAATGCCACACGAATACAACATCATCATACATAAGAGCATGATCCGACTACGGATGAAACACAAACAGAAAATCAAATAAGATCCACCCTGCTAGCCTAGGATGCCGACCTGGAACCTATCCCCTGATCGAAGAAGCAGAAGAAGAACTCATCACAAGCAAGCATCGCTCTCGCGTCATGATCATCGCATAACCTGTACCTGCAACTGTTGTTGTAGTAATCTGTGAGCCACGAGGACTCAGCAATCCCATTACCATGGGTATCAAGACTAGCAAAGCTTAAAGGGAAAGGAAGGGGTAAAGTGGTGAGGCTGCAGCAGCGACTAAGCATATATGGTGGCTAACATACACAAATAAGAGCGAGAGGAGAGCAAAAGGAACGGTCGTGAAGCTAGCAATGATCAAGAGGTGATCCTGAACTCCTACTTACGTCAAACATAACCCAAAACCGTGTTCACTTCCCGGACTCCATCGAAAAGAGACCATCATGGCTACACACACAATTGATGTGTTTTAATTCAGATCTGGTGTCAAGTTATCTACAACCGGACATTAAAAAATTCCCATCTGCCACATAACCACGGGCACGGCTTTCGAAAGTTTATACCCTGCAGGGGTGTCCCAACTTAGCCCATGATAAGCTCTCGCGATCAACGAAGGATATACCTTCTCCCAGGAAGACCCGATCAGACTCGGAATCCCGGTTTACAAGACATTTCGACAATGGTAAAACAAGACCAGCAAAGCCGCCCAATGCGCTGACAATCCCGATAGGAGCTGCACATATCTCGTTCTCAGGGCAACACCGGATAGGTCAGCCTACGAGTAAAACCAACCCTCGAGTTGCCCCGAGGTGGCCCCGCAGTTTGCCCGGTTCGGACCAACACTTAGACAAGCACTCGCCCGGGGGGCTAAAATAAAGATGACCCTAGGGTTGGCCGACCCAAGGGAAGGGTATAGGTGGTGGTGAGGCAAATGGTAAAACCAAGGTTGGGCCTTGCTGGAGGAGTTTTATTCATAGCGAACTATCAAGGGGGTCCCATAAATCACCCAACCGCGTAAGGAACGCAAAATCCGGGAACATAACACCGGTATGAGGAAACTAGGGCGGCAAGAGTGGAACAAAACACCAGGCATAAGGCCGAGCCTTCCACCCTTTACCAAGTATATAGATGCATTAATTAAATAAGAGATATTGTGATATCCCAACATAATCGTGTCCATCATGGAGCAATCTTTAACTTCACCTGCAACTAACAATGCTATAAGAGGGGCTGAGCAAAAGCGGTAACATAGCCAAGCAACGGTTTGCTAGGAAGGGTGTCAAAGGTTAGAGGTTCATGGCAATTTGGGAGGCTTGATGAGCAAAATAAAGGTAACGCAGCATTCCAGAAAATCCTCATGTGCATATTTTAGATTTAGTACTATTCTTCCCTAAACACAATTTTAATGATGTCAAACAGCAAAATGAAGTGCACCATGTTAAACTAGGCATTTTTCCACCCCATTTACATATAAAGTTTAATTTAAACAGAGTTATGGTTATTTAGTTATGAAATAAAGCATTTTAGCTTATTATCTAAGCAAAATTAAACAAACAACATTTTAAGCATTTTAACATGGGATGAAAATGGCATGTTATTAATCTACACAAAATTCTAAGCATTTTACATATATAAATTATTTACAAAAGATGCATGGTTTGTGAGTAATTATATACATGAAGTTCAAGGGTTTTTCTGTAAAATCTGTTAAACACTGGAATAATGCTAAATTCGCAGAATCTGAAAAAAACATTACACGGGCCGAAACTACTGGGCGCAGAACATCAGTAGCAGTAGCAGAATCAGGCCAAGCCCAAGTAGGAATAGAGCAGTGGTGTTGGGAATCTTCTCACCATGGGCCAAGGCCCGGATCGGTGGAGGAGGGCAGGACGGATCTGGCTTGGGCCGAGCGACGTGGTCTCGTCCATGCTGGCAGTGGAACAGGTCAACGAGGGGGGCGCGCCTCGTTCATCTTCGAAGCAGAGGAACCAGGGGCGCGGCGAGGACGGGGTCAACGGCGCGACAGCAGTGGGGGCTTGGCGCACGGCGGTCTCGAGCGGCAGCGGCTGCAGGGAAGGCCGGCGAGGTGGAGATGGGGCGGATCCGGCTGGCCGGCGCTGGATCCGGGCAATGAGAGAGATGTGAGAGGAGGGAGCAGAAGGGAGAGATGGAGGACAGGGGCACCGTGACCTGGGCGTGATGGCGCTCGCAGGCGGTTTGGGAGGAGGGCACGTTGGCGCTTGCTGCTGGTTCGAACAACGAGCGGCGGGGCGCATGCGTGAGCTAGGGAGGTTGAGGTGGTGCGCGGGAGCCTCCTGCTCGAGGTCGATGCAGAGGAAGCATACGGGAGGGGCTCCAAAAGAAGCTCCCCTTCCCTGGACCGGGAGGAGATGGGCGCTACGGGAGAGTGAGGAGGATCTCCTCTCCTTGGATCGAGCAGGTTGAGAGCTATAGCGCCGGTTGGGCAGGCGCACAAATCGAGGGAGGTAGGTGGTGCTGCGGGTTGGCTCGGGTGGAGCGGATCGGGAAGGTGGAGGCTGGTTGGGTCGGGAAGGATCCCGAGGGGATTTGTTGGAGTGGCGGCGCGGCTGGGAGGATGGGACAGGTCCCTAGATTTTAGGGTTTGGTCTCAAATGGATTAAGGTTTGACTATATATAGGGAAAAGAGAGGGGGTTTGGATCATCCGATCAAAATCCGACGGATGAGAATAAATAGGTAGGAAGCCCAAATAAGAAAATGGAGATGTTTTAGGGATGTTAGGGGATGATCCGGACTCAAAGGTAACGACAGACTTGTTCGGGTTCGGGCAAGTCTCAGACGCACGCGCGAGGGGGTCAATGCACTGTGCAGAGAGGGTCAAATGGTCGGACAGCAAAAGAAGGGTTGGTCTGAGAAAGGTCAACGGAGGCGAGGAGGGACGCGGCAACTACTAACGGCTACGAGTTTTTAAGAAAACATGCGGATGCAATGCGGATGATGACATGAGATGAAATGCATGATATGAACAAAATGCGAAACGGAAGACAAAACCCAACCATGAAGGAAATATCGTATCACATCTCCGGAAAAGGCAAGAGTTGGAGTTGCGAATATGGAAAAAGTTGTATCCGGGGCATTACATCCTCTTTCTGGCTTCAGCCTCAGCAACCCTCGTCTTCTTCTGTTCTGAAGCGGTTGTGGTGACCTTTGGCTTCGAGCCAGTCATGCTGCTTGGGAAGATAATGCGAGGGGCTTCTTGGCTTGAAGGTGCAGGCTGGTCAGCAGGAAGCTTCTTCTTTTTCTTTGCAGCCATCCTGGGGTCAATGCCAGGACGGCCAAGTGACTTGCGCTTCTCAGCCTGATTGTAGGCAAGCACACACTTATCAGCCAAACTCTTCATGCGCCCACGAGAGCCTTGAGCTTCTTGGCGCTTCTTCAGAAAAGCTTCTTTAAGCTCATGCAGCATGACCTTGAAGTTTCTGACGTCTTGAACACTGAGCTTCGCCACATGCTTCTTGAATTGAGCCTTCTCATAATCAATTTTGTTCTTCAGCTCAACGATGCGCTGAGCAAGAGCTAGCTCAGAAGCAATGGCGCCATTGAAAGAGACGCTGAGGCCAATGGGAAGCTGCAAATCTTCAAAGCTTAGATTGGGGGTGTCGAACCACTCATCAATGAAGTTATGGATGATTGCCACATCAAAGAGAGGCAAGTTGTTGAAGATTTCTTCTTCTTCCTTGCTCTTTATCAGTTGCTCAAGGGCATCATCAGCAAGATCTTCATCACTGGACAGATCAATGGGTTCTTCGCGCAGAATGGCGGCAGGAGTCAAGGCTTGATTAGTATGCCTGACAATTTGCTTTTTCTTCTCCGTCTTCTTGGAGATGCGGGATTGATCTTCAGACTGCACACTGGCTTCAGGAGGTGCAGTGGCCAGAGGCTTCGCACGTAAAGCTTTTGGAGGTGCTGATTTAGAAGCCTTTAGCTTCTTTTGCTTCTGTGGCTTCGGAGCAGGAGCTGGGGCTTCATCAGTGTCGGCATCATTATCAGAATGATCTACTCTGGCACCCTGAACCAAGATGTAGGTGATGAGGCCGTCAAGGTTGGAGAAGGGGCCGATGACATTGGGTTCTGCATCACGAGAGCTGTCAGCACGAGGAGCAGAGGGACCAGGGTTGAAGTCTAGTCCCAATGACTTCTTGTTTTCCTTGGCCGAAGCCTTTGCGTGCTGGAAGTTGCGTTTGAAGAGGGCATCATCACGACACCAGAGTAATGATGTGGGATCGGCATTCTCAGGCTGAGGTCCACAGACCATGCAAGGATAGAAATCTTGTGCAATAGCTTCAGCTCTGTTCTTGGGTTGAAGACCTCGATAGAGAATATGACCCACGAGAGCCTTGAGCTTCTTGGCGCTTCTTCAGAAAAGCTTCTTTAAGCTCATGCAGCATGACCTTGAAGTTTCTAACGTCTTGAACACTGAGCTTCGCCACATGCTTCTTGAATTGAGCCTTCTCATAATCAATTTTGTTCTTCAGCTCAACGATGCGCTGAGCAAGAGCTAGCTCAGAAGCAATGGCGCCATTGAAAGAGATGCTAAGGCCAATGGGAAGCTGCAAATCTTCAAAGCTTAGATTGGGGGTGTCGAACCACTCATCAATGAAGTTATGGATGATTGCCACATCAAAGAGAGGCAATTTGTTGAAGATTTCTTCTTCTTCCTTGCTCTTTATCAGTTGCTCAAGGGCATCATCAGCAAGATCTTCATCACTGGACAGATCAATGGGTTCTTCGCGCAGAATGGCGGCAGGAGTCAAGGCTTGATTAGTATGCCTGACAATTTGCTTTTTCTTCTCCGTCTTCTTGGAGATGCGGGATTGATCTTCAGACTGCACACTGGCTTCAGGAGGTGCAGTGGCCAGAGGCTTCGCAAGTAAAGCTTTTGGAGGTGCTGATTTAGAAGCCTTTAGCTTCTTTTGCTTCTGTGGCTTCGGAGCAGGAGCTGGGGCTTCATCAGTGTCAGCATCATTATCAGAATGATCTACTCTGGCACCCTGAACCAAGATGTAGGTGATGAGGCCGTCAAGGTTGGAGAAGGGGCCGATGACATTGGGTTCTGCATCACGAGAGCTGTCAGCACGAGGAGCAGAGGGACCAGGGTTGAAGTCTAGTCCCAATGACTTCTTGTTTTCCTTGGCCGAAGCCTTTGCGTGCTGGAAGTTGTGCTTGAAGAGAGCATCATCACGACACCAGAGTAATGATGTGGGATCGGCATTCTCAGGCTGAGGTCCACAGACCATGCAAGGATAGAAATCTTGTGCAATAGCTTCAGCTCTGTTCTTGGGTTGAAGACCTCGATAGAGAATATCACCCCAAGGACTCTTGATTGCATTCTTCTCTGCATATTCCTTGGTTATGAACTTGTACTTGAACCACTCTTCAGCCCAATAGCGTCGAATCCATTGGATTCGTGTCTTGCGCTGATGATATGTCTCTTCGGGATCTGTCTTGTAGAGCTCTGCTAGGTCATCAGGCAGATCTTTAGATGTTCCTTCTCGGTGCTGTCTGCCACCCTTCCTTGCTGATTTTTCTGTAGCCATGAACTTCAAACTGAATGGCTTCAATATGTTCAAAGGCTTCAGAGACTTTCGCTTGCTGGTCAAGCAGGAACTGGCTTCAGGAGAATTGATATGATGCTGTAAGTATTCTGCAAACGAATGCAGACTATGAGAACCAAGGGATTCTCCCACGGACATGTACCTCTGACAGCATTAGAGATGCGAGGGAAGGGGAAGAGGTCATATGCATTCTCAGAAGATTTTGAAGATAAATCAGTTTGAAGACATTGACCTCATGATGAGAAGACATTCACTTATATGAGGTGAGTTGGTTCTAGATTTGTACCAATCCGTGAATAAGTACAAGTGAGGAATCAAACTAGATAGGAAATCTAAGTGAATAGACTAGGCATTATGAGATGCAGACAGAATAGATCTAACATTGAGTAGGTAGAAACCTCTTTCAGTAAATAGGATGAATCTATGAAGATCAAAAAGGTGGTAAACATAGAGTTATAATTACCGCACTAAGAACTGCTAGATGGGATGAATAGGAGACCGAGAAGTTCAGCCCACCGCGCCCTAACTTGGCGACGGAGGACACCTACGGCGACGGCGGAGAGGACGATGTCCGCGGCCGGCGTGAGGACGGCGTCGGAGAAGTCGCGGCAGCTAAGCGCTTCGTCGCCGGCGTCGTCAAGAGCTAGCGGTGGCGCTAGGGTTTTGACGAGGTGGAGAGGTAGAAGAAGGATTTCTTTACCACAGGGGACAAGTATTTATAAGTAGGTGAGCGGCACAACACAATTACGCTGGTGCCCCTGGCGGTTCACATCTGAGGGGCACGTGGCAAGCATGCAACATACTCAGAGTTGTCCCACGTTCCCACACCCGCCAGGCATGTCGGAGAGTTGTTCCGGCTTCTCCGGATTTCAATAATAAGGATAAGTCATTTAAAACAAATTTAATGTTTATCTCTTTGCCTTCTGCTGACTAGGACGCAGAGAAGACATTCGACAGTTTCAATAGAATGCATATGATTTGGACAGATAGAGTTTGAGATAGAAAGGATATAGTGGTTAGGGTCCGATCACATTCACTTAGTTCAAAAGATTCAACTTGAAAACATAGCTATAAGTGAATGCTGTACAGGACAGACCACTAGTATATATATATGCAATCAAATCATCATAGCGCAGAAAATCATGAAGATAAATTGAAACTGAAGACAAACCAAATGCGAAGTCTTTGCAAAAGTAACGCCATGAGTGAAACACTTCAAACAGAGAAATTTGGTGGTGGCGTTACCCACCGTATAGGAAGTATTAGACCCAGACACGGTGCACAATTATCATGGCACTCCGAAGTCAAATTCCATGTTAATGTATTCACACTCAAAGTGTAAATCTTCATTGATTGAAGATATACATTACTTTGTGTGTTGCACATCTAAGCCATCAACATGCATAAGTGTTAGGATGTGTGCCTGATCACAGGACATTAGAGGATTCCAAGATATTTAGCTCACACCGTAACTTGCAAAACCTTTTCTCATCCAAGGGCTTTGTGAAGATATCTGCAAGTTGCTCTTCAGTGTTGACATGAATGCTATCGATATCTTTCTTCATGACATGATCTCTGAGAAAGTGATGACGAATTTCAATGTGCTTTGTCTTTGAGTGTTGGACTGGATTGTTGGCTATCTTGATGGCACTCTCGTTGTCGCAGAAGAGAGGTACTTGTTTCAGGTTGATGCCATAGTCCTTGAGAGTTTGCTTCATCCATAGAAGCTGAGCACAACAGGAACCAGCAGCAATGTATTCAGATTCAGCAGTTGAGAGTGATACACAATTCTGCTTCTTTGAAGACCAACAGACAAGTGATCGACCAAGAAAATGACATGTGCCTGATGTAGACTTGCGATCCACCTTGTCACCAGCATAATCAGCATCCGAGAATCCAACCAAATCAAATTTTGAGCCCTTGGGATACCATAATCCGAGTGTTGGGGTGTAAGCCAAATATTGAAGAATTCGCTTCACAGCTAAGTGATGCGATTCCTTTGGTGCCGCTTGGAATCGAGCACACATGCAAACACTAAGCATAATATCTGGCCTAGATGCACATAGATAAAGTAAAGAACCAATCATGGAGCGGTATACCTTTTGATCAAACTCTTTACCATTGTCGTCGGGACCAAGGTGGTGTTTGGCTGGCATTGGCGTCGTATAACCTTTGTAGTCTTCCATTCCAAACTTCTTCAGACAATCTTTGAGGTATTTTTGTTGAGATATGAAGATGCCATTGCTTTGCTGACGAATTTGAAGACCAAGGAAGAACTTCAGTTCTCCCATCATGAACATCTGATATTGCTCTTGCATCATGTATCCAAACTCATCACTATACTTCTGGTTGGTGCAGCCGAAGATAATGTCATCCACATATATTTGGCACACAAACAGTTCGCCATCATAAGTCTTCGTGAAGAGTGTGGGATCGAGGGATCCTGGTTTGAAGCCTTTGCTCTTCAGGAAGTCTTTGATTGTATCATACCATGCGCGAGGAGCTTGTTTGAGGCCATACAGTGCTTTGTTTAGCTTGTACACCATATCAGGATGTTTTGGATCTTCAAAGCCAGGTGGTTGAGCGGCATATACTTCTTCTTCAATCTTGCCATTGAGAAATGCACTCTTCACATCCATTTGATATAGCAAGACATTGTGATGATTAGCGTAGGCTAGCAGTATGCGAATAGCTTCAAGCCTAGCAACAGGAGCAAATGTTTCATCAAAGTCAATTCCTTCAACTTGAGTATATCCTTGAGCCACAAGACGTGCTTTGTTTCTGACGACTTGACCATGCTCATCTTGCTTGTTTCGATATATCCATTTCGTTCCAATAATGTTATGCTTGCGAGGGTCAGGTCGCTTGACAAGTTCCCAAACATTATTCAGCTTGAACTGTTGAAGTTCTTCTTGCATGGCTTGAATCCATTCAGGTTCCATAAAAGCTTCAACAACTTTCTTGGGTTCTGAGATTGACACAAATGAAAAGTGCCCACAGAAGTTTGCTAGTTGTGTTGCTCTTGAGCAAGTAAGCGGACTAGGCATATTGATGTTGTCAATTATCTTCTCGATTCGTACTTCATTTGCAACACGAGGATGATCAGGACGAAGACTTTGCTCTTGCTGATCATTGTCATCATTGTGAGGATTGTCTTCGGTCTGAGCATTGTCTTCAGGTTGATTTGGTGCAGAGATGATAAGTTCCTCTTCAGGCTGTGCTTTAGAATGCATGATTTCACCAGTTCCCATCAGCTTGATAGATTCGCTTGGAGGAGCTTCATCTAGTGTACTTGGCAGGAGTTCTCTTTGTGAACCATTGGTTTCATCAAATCTCACATCCACAGTTTTGACGATCTTGTAGAGAAAGAGGTTGAAAACTCTGTAGGAGTGTGAGTCCTTTCCATAGCCAAGCATGAAGCCTCCGTGAGCCTTAGGTGCAAATTTTGACTTGTGATGGGGATCCTTGATCCAGCATCTAGCCCCAAATACTCTGAAGTAACTGACATTTGGCTTCTTGCCAGTAAGGAGCTCATAGGATGTTTTGTTCAGAAGCTTATGGATGTAGACACGGTTGATGATGTGACAGGCTGTATCAATAGCTTCAGGCCAGAACTTTCTTGGTGTCTTTTATTCATCTAGCATTGTTCGATCCATCTCAATGAGGGTTCTGTTTTTGCGCTCAACGATGCCATTTTGCTGAGGTGTGTATGGAGCAGAGAACTCATGAGTGATTCCCATTGTATCCAGATACAGATCAAGTCTTGTGTTCTTGAATTCAGTGCCATTGTCACTTCTGATATGCTTGATCTTCATGCCATAATTGTTCATTGCTCGATTGGCGAAGCGCCTGAAGACATCTTGCACTTCAGTCTTGTAAAGAATTATATGAACCCATGTGTATCTTGAGTAGTCATCAACAATGACGAAGCCATAGAGACAGGCAGTCGTTGTGAGGGTGGAGTAGTGAGTAGGTCCAAATAAGTCCATGTGTAGCAGCTCGAAGGGTTGAGATGTTGTCATGATTGTCTTTGAGAGGTGCTTTGCCCTTGTCATCTTTCCAGCTTCACAGGCACCACACAGATGATCCTTCTTGAACTTGACATCCTCGATGCCAATGACATGCTTCTTCTTGACGAGTGAGTGTAAGTTCCTCATGCCAGCATGTCCTAGCCTTCGATGCCACAGCCAGCATTCTGAAGCTTTTGTGAGAAGACATACGGCAAGCTATGGACCTGCTGAGAAATCTACCATGTATAGATCATCTTTCCTATATTCTTCAAAGACTAGAGACTTGTCAGATTCCATTAGTACAAGGCAATGATATTTTCCAAATAGCACAATCATGTTTAAGTCACAAAGCATTGAGACAGACATTAAGTTGAACCCAAGGGATTCAACAAGCATCACTTTATCCATGTGTTGATCCCTAGAGATTGCAACTCTACCTAGACCCAATACCTTGCTTTTACCAGTGTCAGCAAATGTGATTTCACTCTTGTCGGATGGACGTAAGGTTGAGTCCATGAGAAGACTTCGATCACCAGTCATATGATTAGTTCATCCGCTGTCAATAATCCATTCTGAAGCTTTTCGTGACATGCCCTACAGTGCAGTTAGGAGGATAGGCTTCACAAGGTATATTGTGAAGCATAAGCATTTGACGCACATTAGGATTGTCACAGCTTAGATCAAGATTAGAACACACAGTATGATAGATAAGAGATTCATATGTGGAATACATAGTAAGTCATTTTATCATGCGTCCCTTTATGTTTTAGGTCCCCAACAATAATATCGGACGCCTTTGATTGCTGGCTGGAGACCACATTCTGCAAAAGAGAGTTAATTCTTCTTCACCACCCACATTTTCAGGGGTGGCTTAGAAGCAATGAGTCTAAGTGCAGCATCTGAGAATTTCGGCTTTGAAGCCCTAGCAAATAGCCTTGCAGGAGATGAATGATACTCATGTGAATAAGCAGAAAAGTTCTTAGTTCTATGAACATAGCGGTTTGAAGACACATGCTCATATTCATGAGTCTGAGTATGATTTCCCTGCAAAACATTGGCGTTAGGGTGACTCAAGTGAGTCCTGTGTTCGTATGAAGCCGTTGGACCATATGATGCCTTTGGTCTGGGGTTTGTCTTCTTCCCTGCTGGTGTCATGATGACATTCACTAGAAGATTCTCAAGGCAACTTTTGGGAACCCAGATCTTCTTCATAGGAGGTCCATTCCTGCAGTTAGTACCAATATACCTGGCAAAAACTTCACCATTCTGATTTTTGAACAGTTTATAGTTTGCATCAAAGGATTCATCAATGATAATAGGATTAGCACAGGTAAATCTAGATAAAGTGGATGGATCCACTGAAGGTTCCTTTGCAGTAACCCAAGTGGTTTTGGGATACTGCTCACGCTTCCGGCAGGAACCATCAACATTCATTTTCCTCTCGAACCCAACACCCTCTTTCCTAGGGTTTCGGTTCAGAATCTGCTTTTTGAGGACATCGCAGAGTGTCTGATGTCCCTTCAAACTTTTGTACATCCCTGTTTCAAGCAATGTCTTCAACCTAGCATTTTCATCAGCAATAGTAGTGGTATCCTCCGCAGAGGGGTTAGTAACCACATCAGTAGTTGAAGACAATGAAACAGCAGTAGCAGTGGAACATTCAGCAACAGATGTAGCGTTATCACACTCAATGCATTTTAGACATGGTGGTTCAAATCCATCCTGAGCAACGCTGTTTTGTTGAGCAAGTAATGAATTGTGCTTCCTCAGAAGATCTTCATAATCCACCCTTATCTTTTCAAGATCTTGCTCTCTTTGAAGACATTCAGAAGAAAGTTTCTCATGATCAGACAAGAGAGCATTATGTTGATCTTGAAGGGCGTCAAACTTAGAATGAAGTCTCTGAAGACTCTCAGCCAAAGCTTTTGACTGATCCATTTCTTCGCCCAACATATCATCGCTCTTACTAAGCATGTTTTGAATCCTTTCCAAAGCTCTTTGTTGTTTAGTGTCAAGGGAAGCAAGTTTGACATAGCTGGGGCCAAATTCATCACCTGATTCATCATCACTAGTTTCAGAAAGATAGCATTCAGTTACCTTAGCACCCCCTGCCATGAGGCATGGTGAAGATGAAGACGGTTCAGGTGGAAAGGTCATCTCTTTAAGAGACTCCTTGTAGTCATCAAGCCAAGGATCATGACGATTAAGATGACTTTCATAGACCTCAGAAAGCCGGTCCCAGATTAGCTTCGCGTGATTGAGGTGCATGACGTTCCTGAACTGATTTCGGGACAGGCAGGAGCAGATGACATCCTTCGCTGTGAGGTTCAGTAGAGTGTACTTGAGAATGTCATCAGCCTCCGCCATCTTGCATAGATCGGTAAGACCAATCTCGGTGATGGTCCACAGTTCGCTGTCCATAGCCATGAGTCGCTTCTTCATCGTGGCTTTCCACCGAGGATACTCATGACCGTCAAAGGTGGGGCAAGATACATTCCTCAATCCTGCAGTCGACATAGATGAAACTCCAGGTGGTTAAACCGAATCACACAGAAAAAGGGAGTACCTTGCTCTGATACCAATTGAAAGTGCTAGTATCGACTAGAGGGGGGTGAATAGGCGATTTTTATGAAATTCTTCAAAACTTAGAAGTTCCGAAGACAAACAACAGAAATGACCTAGTTGATATGCAGCGGAAGATAAACTACCATAAGCAAGCCATAGTCAAATATGCAATGATGTGAAAGTACAGGACTAATAGCAGCTAAGTAGTAAGGATCAGGATGGAAGATAGTGTGAAGCCAATCAACAGTAGTAGTCAAGCAATGAAGTCAAACAGATATACAGATAGGCAGTGACTTTACGAAGACAAACTTAAGTAAAGGATGGAAAGGGATAGAACCAGTCGCTTGTTGAAGACACAGGATTTGTTGGACCAGTTCCAGTTACTGTGACAACTGTACGTCTGGTTAGGGAGGCTGAGATTTAACTCAGAAGACCGTGTCTTCACCTTATTCCCCTTGAGCTAAGGACACCCAGTCCTCGCCCAATCACTCTGGTAAGTCTTCAAGGTAGACTTCCGAACCTTCACAGACTTCGTTCACCCGGCAATCCACAATGTCTCTTGGATGCTCAGAACGCGACGCCTAACCGGCTAGAGGATTCACAATCCTCAAGTGTAATAAGTCTTCAGGTCACAGAGACAGAAAGACTTCAGTGATGCCTAACACTCTTTGGCTCTGGGTGTTTGGGCTTTGTCCTCGCAAAGATTTCTCTCTCTCAAATGCTTCGAGGTGGGTTGCTCTCAAATGACAAAAGTCATGCACTAACTCTGAGCAGCCACCAGTTTATGGTGTAGGGGGTGGGCTATTTATAGCCACAAGGCAACCCGACCTGATTTGTCTGAAATGACCCTGGGTCACTAAGGAACTGACACGTGTTCCAGCGGTCAGATTTCAAACACACGCGGCAACTTTACTTGGGCTGCAAGCAAAGCTGACTCATCCAGCTTTAGATAAGATTTGCTCTCATTGTCTTCGCTCGAAGACATATGATTTGGGTTGAGCATCACTTCAGTCACTCTGACTTAGTTCACTTGGACCCCACTTAACAGTACGGTGGTTCCTATGACTCAACAAAGAAGAAAAGGAAACAACGAAACCACACAGTCTTCGCGCTCCATAGTCTTCACGCAATGTCTTCTCATGTCATAGTCTTCAATATGAATATCTTCTCATACAACCATTGTCTTCAATGTCTTCATACATTTTTAGGGGTCATCTCCGGTAGGTAAACCGAATCAATGAGGGACACTACCTGCGTTATCCTGCAATTCTCACAAACGCATTAGTCCCTCAACCAACTTTGTCGTTAATACTCCAAAACCAACTAGGGGTGGCACTAGATGCACTTACACCAAGACATAAGATTTTCATCATAAGAGAAATATCAAGGATTAGTCATAAGCTCATGTCTTGCATGTATCCAATGGAGTTTCTACTCCAAGTTTGAAGCATCTATGATGTTCAATTCTCCTCTCAACCTGCAAAACACTTTCTCATCAAGAGGTTTAGTGAATATATCCGCTAATTACTTTTCGGTGCAAACATGCTTAAGATTAATGTCACCCTTAGCAACATGATCTCGAATGAAATGATGACGAACTTCAATATGCTTAGTTCGAAAATATTGTATGGGATTATGACCAATTTTGACAGCACTTTCATTGTCACAAAGCAATGGAACATGTTTCACATATATCCCATAATATTTAAGAGTTTGGGTCATCCAAAGTAATTGAGCACAACATGAACCAGCGGCAATGTACTCCGCTTTGGCGATGGATAAGGATACCGAGTTTTGTTTCTTGGAGGACCAAGACACAAGAAATCTACCAAGAAATTGACAAGTACCCGAAGTGGACTTTCTATCAACCTTGTCTCCGGCATAGTCTGAGTCGGAGTAGCCAACAAGATCGAAAGAGGCCCTCTTTGGATACCAAATGCCAAAATTTGGTGTATGGATTAAGTATCTCACTATCCTTTTCACGGCCTTAAGATGACATTCTTTAGGAGCAGCTTGATATCGTGCACACATGCACACACTTAGCATGATATCGGGACGTGAAGCACATAGATATAATAATGAACCAATCATAGAGCGATAAACCTTTTGATCAACCAGTCCATCTTTGGTCAAGTCAAGATGTCCACTAGTAGGCATGGGTGTAGTCATACCTTTGCATTCCTGCATATTGAACTTCTTGAATAAGTCCTTGGTGTACTTCATTTGAGAAACAAAAGTACCTTCCTTAGTTTGCTTGATTTGCAACCCAAGAAAGAATTTGAGTTCACTCATCATAGACATCTCAAACTTCTCCGACATTAGCTTCCCAAACTTCTCACTAAAATGAGGGTTAGTTGAACCAAATATAATATCATCAACATAGATTTGGCACACCAATAGTTCTCCATTAACCCTTTTGTAAAAAGTGTGGAATCAATTTTCCCAATTTCAAAGCCTTTTTCAATCAGGAACTTGGTCAAGCATTTATACCATGCTCTAGGAGCTTGTTTAAGACCATAGAGGGCTTTGTGAAGTTTGTAAACATGATTTGGTTTCTTAGGATTGAAAAAGCCGGGAGGTTGCTTAACATAAACTTCCTCCTCTATTTCACAATTTATAAAAGCACTTTTAATGTCCATTTGGTACAAGGTGATGTCATGGTGGTTAGCATAGGCAAGTAAGATGCGAATGGACTCAAGTCTAGCAACGGGAGCATAAGTCTCACCATAGTCCATACCTTCGACTTGTGTGTAGCCTTGGGCGACGAGACGTGCTTTGTTGCGAACTACTTGTCCATCTTCATCTTGCTTGTTGCGAAACACCCATTTGGTACTGATGATGTTGTGGTTGTTGTCGGGCTTCTCAACCAATGTCCAAACTTGGTTCCTCTCAAAGTTGTGTAGCTCTTCATGCATAGCATTTATCCAATCCGGATCTTCCAATGCTTCTTCGACCTTCATAGGTTCAATGCTAGAGATGAAAGAATAGTTTTCACAAAAGTTAGCTAAATGAGTTTTAGAGCGAGTGATTCTCCCGGTTTGAATATCATTGTAGATTTGCTCGACGGGATGGTCTCTAGCAATTCTTGCTCGAACTCGTGAAAGCTTTTGCTTGGTTCTTGGTTGAACTTCTTCTTCATCTTGTTGTGTCCCACTTGAGGATGCTTCCGTATCAACTCTTGGTTCACCTTGTCGTGAAGTAGAAGCTTCCACTTGGACGGACGAGGTACTCTCCTTCGCCTCCGTTGGACGGACCTTGCCAATAGAAAAGTCTTGGATTGTTTCCGAAGGATCTTTGTCTCCTACATCAATTGGCAATTGCTCTACTTGCGAGCCGTTAGATTCATCAAACTTCACACCTACCGTCTCTTCAACCTTTCGGGAGAAATTTTTGTAGACACAGTAAGTGTGAGAGTTTGAGCCATAACCTAGTAGGAAACCTTCATGAGACTTTAGGAGCAAATTTAGAATGACGATGCTTATCAAGAATGTGGCACTTTGAGCCGAATACTCGAAAGTATCCAACTTGGGGTTTGTTACCGATGAGGAGCTCGTATGCCGTCTTGCCGAGTAGCTTGTGAAGATACAAGAGATTTGTTGCATGACAAGCTGTCTCAACCGCTTCTGTCCAAAAGTGCTTCGGTGTCTTGTACTCATCAAGCATCGTTTTCGCCATTTCGATGAGCGTCCGGTTCTTCCTCTCAACAACTCCATTTTGTTGAGGTGTGTACGTAGCCGAGAACTCGTGTGAAATGCCTTCTTCGTCAAGAAAGGTGTCCACATTTGCGTTCTTGAACTCCGTTCCGTTGTCACTACGAACCTTCTTGATCTTCACTTCAAACTGATTTTGAGCCTTCCTGGCGAAGTTTTTGAAGATCTTTTGGACCTGCGATTTATCATCGAGAAAGAATACCCACGTAAATCTTGAAAAATCATCAACTATGACTAGACCAAAAGAATTTCCACCGAGACTCTTGTAAGAGTTGGGACCAAAAAGATCCATGTGAAGTAGCTCAAGTGGCCTCCTTGTGGTCATGATGTTTTTCACGGGATGCCTTCCTCCAACCCGTTTACCTGCCTGACAAGCGCTGCAAAGTCTATCATTATCAAATATGACATCATTAACTCCAAGGATATGATTTCCTTTAATAAGTTTGTCAAGGTTTCGCATACCAACATGACCTAATCGTCTATGCCATAACCAACCTTTAGAGGATTTAGCGATAAAGCAAGTTCTAGGTTGAGCCGTTTTAGTGAAATCAACAATGTATAGATCACCTCTACGCACACCGGTAAAGACCATTTTATGATTATCTCTGTGAAGCACTTGTCAATCTACTTAAGTAAATAGGACATTGAAACCAAAATCAGCAAGTCTAGATACTGAAAGTAAGTTGTATCTAAGAGATTCAACGAGCATGACATTTTGTATGGAGCTATCATGTGATATGGCCACCTTACCGAGGCCAACCACCTTACCCTTTGAGTTGTCACCGAAAGTGACATACTTTCGAGGACCATCGTTTCCAGCAAGCTCACGAAACATGTCTTTATCTCTGGTCATGTGATAGGTACATCCACTATCAAGAACCCATCCCTTTCCTCCTGCCATATATCCCCGAATATTTGCCATAAGACCAAAGTGTCTTACTGCATCATCAAGATCGAAGTCACTATCATCATCCTCATCATAGTATCCACGTTCAACATCGTCATGTGGTGGATCATATCCTAGAGAGGGTAATTCGTTAGAGTGATTTTGACAATGATCTTGCTTATGAATTCTTATAGCTTCGGAAATAATATCACTAATAATTCCAACATCTCCTTTGGCACGCATAAGGTTTGTAAGCTCAAATAGACAATCACCAAACATAGGATCACTAGTATTCATCTTACTCAAAGCAATAGACTTTTGGAGAATCTCATTAAGATTTTTCAAGGAATAATTTGGAAAGCGTTCCTCAAGAAATTTCCATATGGTGTAGGCACACTTAAGAGTAGGCAAACATCCAATCAAGTTTCTAGGCAAGCCTCTAATGATAAGTTCGGCAGTTCTAAGATTGTGAATCATGTCAATCGACTCATCAAGGGTAGGATGCATAGGATCAACATGAGGTGCCCAAGGTCTAGCAATGTACTTGTTCAAATGATATTGATTGAAAATTACAAGCATCTCATTTTCCACTCATGAAAATACTCTCCATCAAGTATAGGCACTCTATGTCTAAGACTCCCCAAAGTAGACTCATCCATCTTCCTCCAATGGTGATTAAACCAAGGCAATGGAGACCAATGCTCTGATACCACTTGTAGGACCTTGAGAAGAGGTGTCTAGAGGGGGGGTGATTAGACACTAACTAACAAAGTTGAAGTTTTTAACTTCTTTAAGTTTAAGTGGAGTTTAGGCACAAGTTTAACATTCACAATACATAACAAGCAAGCATGCAAAGAGTATATGAGCAGCGGGAAGTAAAGCATGCAACTTGCAAGAATGTAAAGGGAAGGGTTTTGGAGGATTCAAATGCAATTGGAGACACAGATGTTTTTGTCGTGGTTCCGATAGGTGGTGCTATCGTACATCCACATTGATGGAGACTTAAACCCATGAAGGGTAACAGTTGCGCGAGTCCACGGAGGGCTCCACCCAAAAAGGGTCCACGAAGAAGCAACCTTGTCTATCCCACCATGGCCGTCGCCCACGAAGGACTTGCCTCACTAGCGGTAGATCTTCACGAAGTAGGCGATCTCCTTGCCCTTACAAACTCCTTAGTTCAACTCCACAATCTTGTCGGAGGCTCCCAAGTGACACCTAGCCAATCTAGGAGACACCACTCTCCAAGAAGTAAAAAATGCTGCATTGATGATGAATTCCTTGCTCTTGTGCTCCAAATGATAGTCTCCCCAACACTCAACTCTCTCACATAGGATTTGGATCTGGTGGAAAGAATATTTGAGTGGAAAGCAACTTGGGGAAGGCTAGAGATCAAGATTCATATGGTTGGAATGGAATATCTTGGCCTCAACACATGAGTAGGTGGTTCTCTCTCAGAAAATGTATGTTGGAAGTGTAGGCACGTTCTGATGGCTCTCTCCATGAATGAAGAGGAGGTGGAGGGGTATATATAGCCTCCACACAAAATCTAACTGTTACACACAATTTATCAAACTCGGTGGGACCGAATCAACAAACTCGGTCGGACCGATTTAGCAAATCTAGTGACCGTTAGGATTTTCAGTGGGACCGATATGCAACTCGGTAGGACCGATATGGTTAGGCTTAGGGCATAACTTAATCTCGTGAGACCAATTACACAAACTCGGTGAGACCGATTTTGGTAATTAGCTAACCAGAGAGTTGGTCAGGCAAACTCAGTGGAACCGATTACTCAAACTCGGTGGGACCGATTTTGGTAATAAGTTAACCAAAGAGTTTGCATTGTAATCTCGGTAGTACCGATTGCTCAAACTCGGTGAGAACGATTTTGGTAATGGACATACACAGAGAGATTACAATCCCATCTCGGTGAGACCGAGATCCCTATCGGTAAGACCGATTTGTCTAGGGTTTGTGGCAGTGGCTATGCCATTTGAACTCGGTGGCGCCAGATAGAAAGAATCGGTGGGGCCGAGTTTGACTTTCGGTTTAGGTCATATGTGTGGAAGTGGGAAAGTAGTTGAGGGCTTTTGGAGCATATCACTAAGCATTGTGGAGCAAGAAACTCATTAAGCAACACATCATACCTTCTTGATAGTATTGGCTTTTCCTATAGACTCAATGTGATCTTGGATCACTAAAATAGAAAATGAAGAGTCTTGGGATTGAAGCTTGAGCCAATCCTTTGTCCTTAGCATCTTGAAGGAGTTCCCACATCCTTTAGTCCATGCCACTCCATTGTTGAACTTATATGAAACATACTAGATAAAAGTGTTAGTCCAACAAGAGATATGTTGACATTAATTACCAAAACCACCTAGGGAGCACTTGTGCTTTCAATTATCCGCGTCGATGTGAGACTTTCTTCCTTTTTGTTCTCTCCACATAACCTCCACCATCATATTCTATTCCACCCATAGTGCTATATCCATGGCTCACGCTCATGTATTGCGTGAGAGTTGAAAAAGTTTGACAATACTAAAGTATGAAACAATTGCTTGGCTGACACTGGATATGCATGAGGGGTACCTTGTGTTAAGAAAAGGGAGCATACAAGAATATATGATTTTGTAGGGATAACATTCTGGAAGCATTGATATTTTGAAAGACATGATTGTTTGTTGGGATGCCCTAAGTATTATTGTTTTTATGTCAAATGATAGACTATTGCTTTGAATCACTCGTGTCTTAATATTCATGCCATGATTAGATATATGATCAAGATTATGCTAGTTAGCATTCCACGTCAAAAATTATCTTTTTTATCATTTACCTACTCGAGGACGAGCAGGAATTAAGCTTGGGGATGCTGATACACCTTCGTCGTATCTATAATTTTTGATTGTTCCATGCCAATATTATTCAACTTTCATATACTTTTGGCAACTTTTTATACTATTTTGGGGACTAACATATTGATCCAATGCCCAGTGCCAGTTCCTGTCTGTTGCATGTTTTATATTTAGTAGAAACCCCATATCAAACAGAGTCCAAACGGGATAAAAATGGACGGAGAATTATTTTGGAATATTTGTGATTTTTGGGAAGTAAAATCAACGCGAGACGGTGCCCGAGGTGGCCACGGGACAGGGGCCCACGCCAACTCTAGGTGGGCGCACCCCCACCCTCCTGGGCCCCTCGTAAGGCGGTTGATGCCCTTCTTTGGCCGCAAGAAAGCTAATTTTTGGAAAAAGATCTGGGCGAAGGTTTCAATCCAATCGGAGTTACAGATCTCTGGATATAAAAGAAACGGTGCCAGGGCAGAATTCCAAAACGCAGAAACAGAGAGAGACAGAGAGATAGATCCAATCTCGGAGGGGCTCTCGCCCCTCCCATGCCATGGGAGCCAAGGACCAGAGGGGAAACCCTTCTCCCATCTAGGGAGAAGGTCAAGGAAGAAGAATAAGAAGGGGGGCTCTCTCCCCCTTGCTTTCGGTGGCGCCGGAGCACCGCCGGGGGCCATCATCATCACTGCGATCTTCACCAACACCTTCACCATCTTCACCAACATATCCATCACCTTCCCCCATCTATATTCAGCGGTCCACTCTCCCGCAACCTGATGTACCCTCTACTTGAACATGGTGCTTTATGCTTCCTATTATTATCCAATGATGTGTTGCCATCCTATGATGTCTGAGTAGATTTTCGTTGTCCTACCGGTGATTGATGAATTGCTATGATTGGTTTGAATTGCATCTTTTATTATTGGTGCTGTCCTATTGTGCCCTCCGTGTCGCGCAAGCGTGAGGGATTCCCGTTGTAGGGTTTGCAATATGTTCATGATTTGCTTATGGTGGGTGGCGTGAGTGACAGAAGCACAGACCCGTGTAAGTAGGTTGTTTGCGTATGGGATAAAGGGGATTTGATACTTTAATGCTATGGTTGGGTTTTACCTTAATGATCTTTAGTGGTTGCGGATGCTTGCTAGAGTTCCAATCATAAGTGCATATGATCCAAGAAGAGAAAGTATGTTAGCTTATGCCTCTCCCTCAAATAGAATTACAATAGTGATTACCGATCTAGTAACATAGTCAATTGCTTAGGGACAATTTCACAACTCCTACCACCACTTTTCCACACTCGCTTTATTTACTTTATTGCTTCTTTATCTAAACAGCCCCTAGCTTTTATTTACGCGTTCTTTATTATCTTGCAAACCTATCCAACAACACTTGCAAAGTCCTTCTAGTTTCATACTTGTTCTAGGTAAAGCGAACACTAAGCATGCATAGAGTCGTAATAGTGGAAGATAGGACTTGAGAGAATATTTGTTCTACCTTTAGCTCCTCGTTGGGTTCGACACTCTTACTTATCAAAATAGGCTACAATTATTCCATATACTCGCGGGTTATCAAACACCCTGTTTCAAAATACTGGAACCGTAGACATGAGTGAATATTGGAACCGTATTTCTCTATGTGATCTCTTCCATCATGTGTGGGCAACCAACACTGCATTCTATAGAAAGAAAGTGTCATTTCCATCTTTTACATAGGCTTCGATCTTTTACATGGAATACAATCTGCCTGCTTGCTTTGTGTCACACTACCAACACTCCACCCTTGAAGCTAAACATTATGCCACTCATAATTCCTTAGTTTATTTGTTCAAATACGAATTTGATATGATTCTAATGTTCCTACTTCAGTTTTGAAATGTGTGTCTACCTGTTATAAAGACATAAGGGGTTTGTATGTTTGTGTGTGGTCTGGTCAGCACAGTTGGGGGTGAACTTTGCATATGTAGGGGTTTATAGGGAGACACTCTTCGAGTTGAATCCGCAATGCATTCCATAGATAATCTGACTACTTTTTACGTTTTCACGAATCTCAGATTCTGAATAGCATCATAATGATTATGAGCTTGCGCACATGAAAAGAATAAAGCAGAACAATGCCATGGCTGTCAAACTTGGCATTAAGGGACTGAAATCAAGTATGGATGCAATGCAATGCAAACGCTCTCCACCTACAGATTCATGATCGGAGTATGATCCTAACAGTGATTCTGAGCTAGAGGGAGACCTAAGTCAATGTAGCTCCCTAGTGGAGGAGCCAGAGGCAGATGCCCCATCTTATTCACCCATCAAGGTGCTTGCTCTAACTTTCCAAGGTTATATTGGTCGCACATATCTTGCAACTGATGCTTTGCATTGTGTTGCACTGCCATTAGCTTAGTTTACACATCGTGTATGGGAATACGCCCTGCCTATCCACTTTCAGTACATATTCCATCTGTCATCATACCATATTTATCCATTGAAATGTTGTTCTTGTGTATCAGACGTTCAAAAGGAAGAGGTCGATTGCTGATCGCGGAGGAGCACAAGCAAAGTATTTGGAAAAGGTAGTGACACCTAATAAATCAAATATCCCATTTGGTGTAGTTGCAATATCACCTGACCCACAAAACACCCCAACTCAAGCAGACTCTAGCCCTACTACACTAGTCATTTCTGATGCCCCAACTCAGCAGACCCCAACTGCAGCAAACAGTATGATGATGCCAGTTGACATAGCACCAACTCTATGACGCAAAACCCCCATTCTAGCAAAGAGTACACTAAATCCAGTTGCCAAAACCCTTTTCGAACCAGAGAGAGCCCCAATTGCAGCAAATAGGACCCATGTTCCATTTCTTCCCAGTTTAGAAGACGAAGCTTATATTGTTGTCAGGAACTTTGTGCGCATCTTTCCTTCAAGGAAAGATTATACCGCAGACACAGAACAATTTCCAGTCTTCCTATGTGTGTTACGCGTAAGTAATGTACTAATGTTATTCATGGTAATTACTGCATATGTTTCTGTTGACAGAAGACACAAGATTTCATTCTTTTAAATACGCGAGGGCAAAACTGGATTGTCAAGACGAGCAAGGGTTGGTTGCGCTTTTCAAGCACTCGTTGATGAAGTATCATTCCTACCTGAGGCAAGCGCACTTCGATGGCAAGCCTCTAAACAAAATTTCCGTAAAGTCTCCGGTGCTACATTTATCCGACAATGACTGGAATAATCTTGTTACACATTGTTCTCATCTTCATTGTAAGGTACTATCTATGATATCACATCACAATTTGAACTACATTTCTGCATTTGCCTTAATGTCTCACTTGTACGAAAATTGTTAGCATAAGAACATTCATTCTCAAGGGACCATGGAATCTCGCAACTATACTGCACACTGCATTGCTCCTGTGAGTACCTCTTGCCCTGTATGACCATACTTACTTACATATCTGTTTGATTATGTAGCATCATTGCACATGTTAGCCTCATTATCGTCCATTTGGTGGACATCATAAGATCCGTATGGACTCTTACATAAATTTAGAATCAACCCAATGCTTTTGAAGAGGTTTAGCTCTGCAGTCCTCTTGTAAGGACTGAACGTCATCTATCACTATACTTACATTAACAGCTACTCACTCTGTCCCATAATATAAGAACGTTTTGTATAGTACACCAGTGTTCAAAACACTCTTGTATTATGGGAAGAGGGATTGGTTCATTGTGTAGCATTATGCATCTTATCTCCCTCGCGCACCATTTACTAAAAAAGATCATATCTATATTTAATCTTACCAAAAAGTAGAATACACAGACAATGCCAGTGCAAAAGTGTAGCCCATTGCTCTTGTCAGTACATTTTGTCCTGTAACGCTTGTACTTCTAGGGATTGGTAGTTGATTATGTAGCATCAATCTGCATCTTATCTTCATTATCCTCTATCCTTTCCAGTATTACCATATCTATAATTACTCTATACAAAATGTAGAGTATAGGCAATGCTTATGAAGAAGATTCTATGCTGAAATTCTTGAGTTATCCTTCCCTTGACATGGAGAAGGGCATTATAAAGCCGGTGTTAACTGTTAATGTAAGCCAGTCCTTCTAAAGCCTTTATCATCAACTGCTGTTTAATTTGCTCATACTCCCTATTGTTTACTGCTATTTAGTTTGTTGTTTCTATCAAAATGCATGTTTGCAAGAACCGTAAGTTCTAAGTTTGACTTGTAAAACCAAATTCCTTATTCATACCATGCACATTACTCAATACTCCCTATATGTATGCTTGTTTTTGTGGATCTATAATCTAGTGTGTGGTGAAGCAGCCCACCTTTGCACCGTGTCATCTCTTGTTTTATCTTACTGATGTGGCTGATGATATGAACAACATGCCATGCACATTAACCAAAATAGATACAATGATTGTCTTTGCCCTTCATCTATGCTTGTTATGTTGACATGGTAATCCAGTAGTGTGGTGAAGCTCCCCGCATAATGAACAATGCCAAATTATGCTATTGATATTTTGAACTTACTCTTTATTTTCTAATTCGAAATTGGATGGAATTGACAGCATAGTTATCATCTTTGTTTATACACGTGCAAAACCTGTCATCTCTTTGCTTGTTTCAGGGTGATATGCCTGCACAAGTCTGCTGAAGGCTGTGAGACAAACCCAACATATATTGCAGCAAAGAAGGCAAAACATCTTGAAGATAGCAAGACAACCCCGAAGTCTTGTCTTGATGCAGTGTTCAAGTTACTTGAGACTAGCAGTCAGACAAGCTCACAGAATTCGCTGCCTGAATCAGTTCGACTTCTTCAGTCCCAAGTTCTAGCAGAAAGGCATTCTGCAACTCAACTTCGACTTGAAGTCCTATCTCTAAGAAAGATTGCGGAGAACACCAATGAGAACCTCATTGCTAAACAGCTACACCTGGAAGCTATGACCGACATGCTAGGACGGTCTCACAGCCTTGCTCAGCAGCTTGCACAACAGTTCCCGCGCAAGGCTAACCTTTCTTGAACTTTCTTAGAAGTGGTCTCGGTTCAGTATTATTTTGTTACGGTGCAATGGTGCCCAGTTTTTGTAATCTGCTTCTTCGTTGCGCTTTATGATCACTGGTGGAGAACTTCGATGCCCAGTGGACGTAATATACCATAAATCCTTTATTGTATAGTGTAGGTTTATTCTAAGTTACTATGCCATAATTTCATTCTTGTATAGAGTAGGTTTGTTCTTAATTCCTACTAGTTACTGCCATCATTCGCTATCTGAAAAAACATCAGATGTAGTCGACCGGGCCGAAACGTTCGCCTCTAACGAGCCTGGTTTTTAGCGGGCCACAATTGGGCCAGCCTGCATCTTTCTTGGGCCTGAATGATTGGAGCCTTCACACTTTGCGCCAGGCCCACAACTTACTCCAGCCTATATTCGGCCCAAAATTTAGTTGGGCCTTTTGTGGACCCGGCGCTTAGTTTGGCCCAGGTAGCGTTAGGCCATTAACAGGCTGAATATTCTACTGGCCTGTTGTGGCCCAGAAGAAACCATGGGCCTTTAGCAGGCCAAAATGCATGTTGGGCCTCAATTTTCACTAGTCGTCGACGGGCCTTCAGCAGGCTGAAATGTAGGCCGGGCCTTTTAGGGCCCAGTTATATGACGGGCCGTTACCAGGTCAAAACATACATCGGGCCTTAGTTGGCCCACTGATATCATGGGCCTTTAAGAGGCCGAAAGCTTAGTACAGGCATCAATGGGCTGAATTATACGACAGGCCTTTAACAGGCCCAAAGTCACGTTGGGCTGAACTGTTGCCACCTTTATCACGAGCCGTTAGTGGGCCGGATGTCACCTCGGACCATATATGGCCCATGGGCAGCATGGGCCATTCCCAGACCGAAAGACACACTGGGCTGAAATGGGCCCATGTCTACATTAGGCCTCTAACAGGCCGAAAGTCACTGGGCTGTAATTGGGCCCAAATATTCGGCGACAATTAACGGGCCAGATCTGGCTTCGGCCGTAAATGGGCCTTTATTAAATAGGCCGTTATTGGGCTGGCGCACTAGTACCTGAGTAAGTACTACAGGCCTTTGACTGGTCCGGCGTTTTTAACCTATATGGGCCTCTATTGGGCCCTGCCACATGTCGATGTATCATAGGCATGTCTCCCCCAATGGACGGGCGACATCTGGCCCACTAACGAGCTGACATGTGTTTCCTCCGTCCAATCAGAATTTTACAGGTAGAAATTTCCCATTGGTCCGGGCTGTTAACGGGTTATCAGATCCAAAACCAGACCCGATAGCTTAACAGCGTTCCGTTACGGTGGATGCCATGTGTCGGTCACCCTTGACGAAAGCACTTCAGTGACGCGCGATTTATCGTCATGGAAGTGGACACTTCCGTGATGATAATTTTGGTAATCTCATGGAACACTTCTACGACAGCACATGTATGACTATCTTGATTCTGTCATAAAATCGTCATGGATGTACATCACGGAAGTGTATTTTTTGTAGTGAGTTGTCACAGCAACTGGAACTGGTCTACCAAATCCTTGTCTTCACCAAGCAACTGGTTCTATCTCCTACTTCCTTTACCTTTCAGTTTATTTTTGTGAAGTCAATGCTTGATTGCTTGATCTGTTTGAATTCACTGTGTGAAGACTATTATCTGTTTGGCTTCATACTGTATTCCATTCTGATCCATACTACCTAGCTGCTGTTAGTCTTTATGCTATCACTATACTGCTTACTTGACTATGGCTTGTCTAGTGTAGTTAATCTTCCACTTCATATCATATAGGCTCATTTCAACAGTTTGTCTTCAAAGACCTCGTGTTTTGAAGACTTTCATAAAAATCACCTATTCACCCCCAACAGCGTCACTTTGTAGGGGTACATAACCAAAGAATTGGCCATTGCTCAGAAGACCGTTGAGCTGAAGAACAAAATCGACTATGAGAAGTTCCAGTTCAAGAAGCATAAGGCAAAACTCGGTGTCTTTGATGTTCAAGATTTCAAGCAGATGATGATTGACCTCAAGGCCCAGTTTCAAAAGAAACGTGATGAAGCCAAAGGCTCTCGTGAGCACATGAAGTACTATGCTGAGAAATGCATCCAGGCTCACAATGAGGCTGAAAAGAGAAAGGCACTTGGGCATCCAGGCATCGACCCCAAGCTTGCTGAGAAGAAGAAGCCTGCTGAAGCCGAACCTGAAGCCCCAAGGCAGGAAAGACCAAGCATTATCTTCCCTGCCAGTATGACTGGCTCGAAGCCAAAGGTTCCTTCAACAGCTTCAGAGCAGAAAAAGACAAGGCAAGCTGAGGCTGAAGCCAGGAAGAGGAAGCACCATGATACCTCTTGTGCTGCTCCCTCCCAGAAGAAGCTGAAGACAAAGTCTTCAAAGTCTTCACGTAAAGAGCATGCTGCTCCCCAAGAACCATTGAACGTTGAACCCATTTCTGTTGCACTACCTGCCTCCTCAAATCACGAGCATCGTCTCATTGTACATGAGCCTGCTTCCACAAAGGCTCCTGAGTCTGAAGAGATCCCAGCTGCTGACTCCACGCAGCTGACGACATTGGTAAGGATGACCATGTTGAAGATGATGAAGTCCTTCCTCAGATTGAGCCCAACCCAGTATCATCGCATGATCCTACGAGCAGTGAACTGATAAGCATTGGCGGTCCCATGACGCCAATCGCTCAAGATGAATTCTGGGAAGAGCAACACCCCAACTCCCCTCTGCATGAAGTGACTCCCCGCACTCCACCGGCTCATGTCACCCTCTAGTGCTTGAGACCCCACAAGCAACACCCGAATATATGGAGAATACCACTCCTTCAGTAAAGGTGTTGCCCTCCTTCCGAAGGCTTCACAGAGACCCTAGGCCCCAGGTCTCCATGTCAAGCATTCCTAAAGAGGATGTGCAACACACAAGCTCAGTAGCACGTCAAGTGTTTCCTGAAGCCATCACTTCAGTGACTGCACAAGAATCTGAAGCCAAAGCAGCTGAAGACATTCCAGCTGCATCAGCCGATGAAGAAAGAGAAGAAGAACGTGAAGTTATTCCCCCTACCAGTGATCGAGTTGTCCGTGAAGTAGAAGTGATTGCGCCAGATCCCCCTATTCATGAGACAAGTGAAGTTGAAGCCACCACTATCATCACTACTGAAGCCAATGACGTTGTCATGGCTCAAGATACTGTGGAGCCTGAAGTCAATGCTGCCACCGAAGAAAATGCGCAGCCAACCACTTCGAATGTAGCAGTTCCTCCCCCTATGCCTCATACTATGGAACGCGCTTACAACCGTGGTGAGCATGTTACTGTTAGGTGGCCTATTTTGATTCCACCCACTGTCCAGCTCCAAAATATGACTATCATGTGGAGCAAAGGCCTCAAACGCAGAAGCCGGAGCCCAGGCTACCAAGGCTTCCCAGTGCTGTCAGAACTCAAGGCGCTTTCAATGTGCTAAGCTTTAGAGAGAACAATTCCTTCTTCGACAGCGCCAAAAACCCCTTCAAGAAGCCAAAGATTTCGTCTGACAGGTTTTGGAGCCATCAGCAAAGGAGCTATTACTAATGCATACTCTACAATCAAGAAAGGATTTTTCCTCACAAGCATCTTGACTGCGATGACATTGTTGGGCTGCCATGCCTTGAAGAGGCTCTCGATTGCTTCCGTCAAGTCGGACTGCTCCAATTTGTTACCGACAAGGAGCATTGGAATGAAGAGCTTCAGCTGCAGTTCTATTCTACGCTATACATCGGAGGCTACAACAAGGATCCGAAGACATGGATCCTTGAGTAGATGACAAGAGACATCCATCATGAAGCCAAAGCTCAGGATATCATTGAGCTAACTTGACTACCCACTCCTGGTGATCTGTATGAACCAGGTTGTCAGCTATATGAACAGGAACTGTAGAGCATTTTTCCAGAAGCCTGAGCCTAACATGAGTCAGATGCTCAGTATGATGAAGCCATTGCCAATTGATGCTGAATATTCCAAGGAGTTCTTTGTCAATGACCTTGAGTACCTGCCCCGCACAGTCTTTCACATTCTGAGGCGTACTCTGTGGCCTATCAAGGGACATTCTCTAAATGCCAAGCTTGAAGGCTCCATGAAGACATTGGTCTTGTACATCATTAATGGCATCAGGTTTAACACTCAAGATTTCTTCATCAGACAGTTGGCAGCTTCAGGCATTGATCTTTTTGGTCTCAAGTTTCATGATCCATGGGTTATGCGGCTAATCAAGCTTCACTCTACAATCAACTATCAACCTTTAGCGCGCAATCATGTAGTATTCTTGCCTGAAGTCGATATGTCACATGAAGCCATATACCCTGAGCCTGCTAAGGAGCCAGTTCGTGAAGACAATGTTGCATTTCAGAGCTTCACTCATCCAATTGAAGGAGTTCATGTGCCCAATCCGCTTGCTCCTGATGGTCCTCTTGCTGGTCAACTATGTCTTCCGCATCATGCAAACACTGATGCAACAGCCAGCACTATTGCTCAAAGGCCTTAGAAGCGTGCTCATCTCCTGAATGACAGAGAGCTTCTTGTATCCCTTCACCAGAAGCAGGATAGGCATCATGAATGGCTAAAGTGTTAGATGTAGAGTCTTCTTGTTGAGTAAATTGCATTCACAACTTAACCACCAAGAACTCATTCATTGCACATGAAGCCTGTCGGCGATCCTGGAAAAGCCTCACGCTGCTCTGTATAGAAGATGATCTTCGCGAAGATGGCTTCACGGAACATTTAAAGTTTGATACCAGGCCTCCACAATCAGCAAGTTAGCATCCAACTCCTTCCATCGAAGATTCAGAGTATTCATCTCCGGCTGTAACTATTCTTGCAAGAGTCATTGATGAAGAGGACGGCACCACTTCACCAGCGATGGCTTCACTACATCGCGATTCTACGTTAGACCCGTATGCACTGCCCAACACCAACGTCGACCCTGCTACACCATCATCTTCATCGCCTGAGAACGAGTAGACACTTTATGTCTTCAAACCTTTTTGTTCCTTACTAGCAAAAGGGGGAGAAGCATATGAGTTGATAGTCTTCAAGCGGGTCCATATTGGTCGGTTGCTTATTTTTGCTAAGTTCTTACGACTCTCGTTCTTGAAACTATTTGGCTTTTGAGTTGTAACATTTAAACTTGATGGTCGTCTGCCACTTTTGCTGCTACTGTGTGATGCGATGATAAATTCTGCATGAAGTCATTCTGCAAATGACCATTTCTCATTGTGCATGTCATTATCTTCATTACTTTTATGTATGCATAGTGAATTGTCTTCATATGTTAAAGAGGAACCCCACAAAGCAAAACATGTTATGTGCATTTGCATTCAAAAGAAAATCATTTATATCCACATCTTCAGGGGGGCCTCTTCTAACCTATGAAGACAATGTCCATGTACTTTAACTTTCACATACTTTAATCCCCGTTGAAAACTTTAACCAGTTTGTCATCAATCACCAAAAAGGGGGAGATTGTAAGTGCATCTAGTGCCACCCCTAGTTTGTTTTGGAGTATTGACGACAAACGTGGTTGAGGGACTAATGTGTTTGTGAGAATTGCAAGATAACACAAGTAGTAGTCCCTCATTGATTCGGTTTACCTACCAGAGATGACCCCTAAAATGTATGAGGACATTGAAGACAATGGTGGTTCGTGAAGGCATTCGCGTTGAAGATAATGACTGGCGAAGACATTTGAAGACTATGGAGTGCGAAGACATAGTTTTTTTCGTAGTTTCTTTTTCTTCTTTATTGAGTCATAGGAACCACCATACTATTAAGTGGGGTCCAAGTGAACAAAGTCAAATGACTGAAGTGATGCTCAACCAAAATCCTATGTCTTCGAGGTAAGACAATGAGAGCAAATCTTATCCAGAGTTGGATAAGTCAGCTTTCCTTGTAGCCCAAGCCAAGTTGTCGCGTGTGTTTGAAATCCTACCATTGGACACGTGTCGGTTCCTCAGTGACCCAGGGTCATTTCAGACATATCATGTCGGGTTGCCTCGTGGCTATAAATAGCCCACCCCCTACACCATAAATTGGTGGCTGCTCAATGTTAGTGCACGACTTTTGTTGTTTGAGAGCAACCCACCTCTGAAGCATTTGAGAGAGAGATCCTAGCAAGGACAAAGCTCAAAACACCCAGAGCCAAGGAGTGTTAGGGATCACTGAAGTCTTTATGTCCGCATGGCCTAAAGACTTATTACACTTGAGGACTGTGTATCCTCCAGTTGGTTAGGCGTCACGTTCTAAGCATCCAAGAGTCATTATGGATTGCCGGTGAACGGAGTCTCTGAAGGTTTGTAAGTCTACCTTGAAGACTTACCAGAGTGATTGGGCGAGGACTGGGTGTCCTTATCTCAAGGGGAATAAGGTGAAGACACAGTCTTCTGAGTTCAATCTCAGCCTCCCTAACCAGAAGTACAGTTGTCACAACAACTGGAACTAGTCTAACAAATCCTTATCTTCACCAAGAAACTAGTTCTATCCCCCACTTCCTTTACCTTTCAGTTTGTCTTCGTGAAGTCAATTATTACTTATCTCATCTATTTGACTTCACTGTGTGAAGACTATTATCTATTTGGCTTCATACTATCTTCCATTCTGATCCATACTACCTAGTTGTTGTTAGTCTTCGTGCTATCACTATACTGCTTACTTGACTATGGCTTGTCTAGTGTAGTTAATCTTCCGCTGCATATCATATAGGCTCATTTCAACAGTTTGTCTTCAAAGACCTCGTGTTTTGAAGACTTCCATAAAAATCGCCTATTCAACCCCCCCCCCCTCCTCTAGGCGATAACTAGCACTTTCAATTGGTATTAGAGCAAGGTGCTCTCTTATTCTGTGCGATTCGGTTTAACCACTCAGAGTTTTTGCTATGTCGACTGCAGGGATAATCAAGGTCTTCGCTGCATGCCCAGTCTTTGATGGCACTGATTACCCCTACTGGAAGAATAAGATGCGCATGCATCTTGAAGCCATTGACATTGACCTCTGGTATGTCGTCAAGACAGGTGTTCCCAAGGTCGGCGAAGGTGTCACTGCTGCTGATGTCAAGAGGTTTGCACAACTAGACTCAACCATCAAGAACATTATCTGTGGTCATCTGACCAAGGGACAGTATGGTCGTGTGAGTGCAATGGAAACTGCGAAGCTAGTCTGGGACTGGTTGTCCAAGGTCAACGAAGGCGTCTCAATATAGATAGACTCAAGAATTAATGTTCTTCGCAACCTCTTCAACCACTTCAAGAGAAACGACAATGAGAATGTCCAACGCGCATTCGATCGCCTCACTGATATCACAAATGAGCTTCACGCTCTTGGCGCCACTCAGATCACGAAGCATGAAATTGTGAAGAAGCTTCTGAGATCACTTGACTGCTCATTTGACACTTTGGCACTGATGATACAAGAACGTCCTGACTTCAGAGAACTCGATCCGTCTGACATACTCGAGAGACTCAACACACATGAGTTCTAGCTATCTAAGAAGAGAGATATCTATGGCCCCAACTATGGTCGATCCTGTGCTTTGAAGGCTAAGGCTATTTCCTCATCTGAAGAAGAATCTGACTATAGTTATGAGGATCCTGAAGACATTGGCAAAGAGCTAGCAATGCTTGTGAAGAAGTACCAAAAGTTCTCCAAGAAGAATCGCTTCGAAAAGTCTTCAAAATTCGGCTCAAGAAATGATGAGGCTTCTTCTCGTGACTACAAGAAGAGAACATGCCACAAATGCAAAAGCCAGGCCACTACATCTCTGAGTGTCCTCAATGGGACAAGGAATCTAAGAAGAAGAAGAAGAAGAAGAAGAAGAAGAAGAAGAAGAAGAAGAAGAAGAAGAAGAAGAAGAAGAAGAAGAAGAAGAAGAAGAAGAAGAAGAAGAAGAAGAAGAAGAAGAAGAAGAAGAAGAAGAAGAAGAAGAAGAAGAAGAAGAAGAAGAAGAAGAAGAAGAAGAAGAAGAAGAAGAAGAAGAAGAAGAAGAAGAAGAAGAAGAAGAAGAAGAAGAAGAAGAAGAAGAAGAAGAAGAAGAAGAAGAAGAAGAAGAAGAGCAAGGAATATGATTCTGACGACAAGAAGAAGAAGAAATCCTCAAAGTCTTCATCAAAGTCTTTGTCTCACAAGAAGAGCTCATCTGGCAAGGCTCGTGCGTTCATTGGCAAGAAGATGGATTCAAAGGAGGAGTATACTTCTTAGGAGGTGAAGGTGGAGTCTGAGGAGGAGTCTAATTCAGGTGTGGCAAGCCTATCTCTAGCTTCGGCATTCGTCGCCAAGTCCATCTTCAACACTGAAGACAATGGCCACATCACCGACGCTAAAGTCAATGATGAGGATGACTCTGCTTCGACCTACTACTTCATGGCACGAGGTGCCAAGTTAAACTCACGCGATGCTTAATTTCAAACATCCAGTGGAGACAAACTCACGTGAATCCAAATCCAGCTATAAGACTCTTGCTAAAATTGCAACTGAACAACAAACTTCTATGGAACATATTCAAAAGTTGCTAGACAAAAGCGATGACCTGTTGGAAGAGGAAATGAATCGAACTTAGTCCTTAATCAAAGACATTAAAAATCTTCGTGTTAAGTATGAGGAACTTGAAAGTTGTCATGAAACACTCTCAGCTACTCATGAGAAGCTTTCCTATGATTATCTTCAAAGGAAGCAAGATCTAGAGAAACTGGGAGCGTCTCATGAAGATCTTCCAAAGGAGAACGATTCACTACTCGCTCAATAGATCGGTTCCACTCAGGAAGATTTTGTGTCGCCATGTTTAAAATGTCTTGAACGTGATAATGTTGTCTCTGTAGCTGTATCTTCAACTGCTGATGTGGTAACTAACCACTCTTCTGAGGATGCCACTACTATTTCTGATGAGAATGCTAGGTTGAAGACATTGCTTGAAATAGGCATGTACAAAAGCCTCAAAGGGCATCAGACACTGTGATGTCCTCAAGAAACAGATTCTGAACCGAAACCCTAGGAAAGAGGGTGTTGGGTTCGAGAGGAAAATGAATGTTGATGGTTCTTATTGGAAGCCTGAGAAGTACCCCAAAACCACATGGGTTGCTGCAAAGGGCCCTTCAGTGGACCCATCCATCTGATCTGTCTTCCCTTGTGCTAACCCCATTATCATTGATGGATCCTTCGATGCAAATTATAAGCTGTTTAAGAATCAGAACGGTGACGTGTTTGCTAGGTTTATTGGTACTAACTGCAGGAATGGGCCACCTTTGAAGAAGATCTGGGTGCCCAAAAGTTGTCTTGAGAAGCTTCCCGTGAATGTCATCATGACACCACCTGGGAAGAAGACAAACCCCAGACCAAAGACTTCATATGGCCCAAAGTCTTCATACAGACAGAGGACCTTACAAGGTCACCCTAACGCCAATGTTTTGCAAGGGAACCGCCATCAGACTCATGAATATGAGCGTGTTTCTTCTAACCACTATATTCACAAATCAAAGAACTTTTCTGCATATTCTTATGAGTATTATTCACCTCCTGCGAAACTATTTGCTAGGGCTCCGAAGCCTAAGATCTCAAATGTTGCACTTAGACTCATTGCTTCTAAGCCACCCCTGAATATGTCAGTGGTTAAGAAGAATTAACTTTCTCTTGCATGGAAAGGTTTCCGGCCGGAAATCAAAGACTTCTGACGCAAATGCTGGGGACCTAAGACATCTTGTGGGATGCAAGATAAAGTGCCAAAATGGTCTTAGCATGTATTTCGTCCCAGGGTTTCTTCACAAGCATCATATCCTACCAAACAAGAATCTTAACTTTCATAACATGCTTGTTGGCTATATGTTTCTTCTTCACAATACTCTTGGTGAAGCCTATCCCGCTAACTGCACTGTAGGTATGACTCTGAAAGCTACTGAGTGGATAATGGATAGTGGATGCACTAACCACATGACTGTTGATCGAAGTCTTCTCATGGATTCAACCCTATGTACATCTACTAAAAGTCACATCACGTTCGCTGACACTAGTAAAAGCAAGGTATTGGGCCTAGGTGAGTTGCTATCTCAAAGGATCAACACATGAATAAAGTGATGCTTGTTGAATCCCTTAGTTACAACTTAATGTCTGTCTCAATGCTTTGCAATTTGAACATGATTGTGATATGTGGAAAATATTGTTGCCTTGTGCTTATGGAAACTAACGAATCTCTAGTCTTCGAAGGTTATCAAAGAGGTGATCTATATATGGTAGATTTCTCCGCAGGACCACAGCTTGCCATATGTCTTCTGGCAAAAGCTTCAGAGTGTTGGCTTTGGCATCGGAGGCTAGGACATGCGGGCATGAGAAACTTGCACACTCTCGTGAAGAAGAAGCATATCATTGGTATCGAGGTCATCAAATTCAAGAAGGATTATCTGTGTGGTGCTTGTGAAGACGGGAAGATGACTAGGGCCAAGCATCCCTCGAAGACAATCATGACTACATCATGCCCCTTCGAGCTGCTACACATGGACTTATTTGGCCCTACTCACTACTCTACCCTTACTACCAATTCACGTATTTGTGGCTTCGTTATTGTTGTTGATTATTCAAGATAAACTTGGGTGCACATAATTCTCTACAAGACTGAAGTGCAGGATGACTTCAGACGCTTCACAAATCATGCCATGACCAATTATGACATCAAGATCAAGCACATCAGGAGTGACAATGGCACAGAATTCAAGAACACTGGCCTTGACACTTATCTTGATACATTGGGCATCACACATGAGTTCTCTACTCCATACACACCTTAGCAGAATGGCATCATGGAGCGCAAGAACAGAACACTCATTGAGATGGCACGAACAATGTTTGATGAGTACAAGACTTCAAGAAAGTTCTGGCCTAAACCCATTGATACTGCTTGCCACATCATCAACAGAGTTTATCTTCATAAATTATTCAAGAATACATACTATGAACTCCTGACTAGTAAGAAGCCAAACGTCAGCTATTTCAGATTCTTTGGTGCTAGGTGTTGGATCAAAGATCTGCATCACACTTCAAAATTTGCACCGAAAGCACATGAAGGTTTTATGCTTGGTTACGGAAAGGATCGCACACCTACAAAGTCTTCAACCTATTTCACTATAAAGTGGTTGAAACTATAGATGTGCGGTTCGATGAGACTAACGGCTCGCAAAGAGAGCACCTTCCAAATGTGCTAGATGAAGCTACACCACGTGAATCTATCAAGCTAATGGGTACTGGAGAAATCATACCCACCGAGGAATAGGCTGAAGAGGAAATCATCATTTTAGCACCAAATCAACATGAATACAATGGTCAGTCTGAAGATAATGCTGAAACTGATGACAATCAACAAGAGCAAAGTCTTCGTCCTGCCCATCCTCGCGTGGCCAATGAAGTACAAATTGAGAAGATCATCAATAGTATTAATGCACCCGGTCCACTCACTCGTTCAAGAGCAACACAACTAGAAAATTTCTGTGGTCACTTTGCATTGTATCTATATCTGAACCCAAGAAAGTTCATGAAGCCTTCATGGAACCTGAATGGATTCAAGCTATGCAAGAAGAGCTTCAACACTTTGAGCTGAATAATGCCTGGGAGCTAGTTAAGCGTCCTGATCCTCGCAAGCACAACATTATTGGCACCAAATGGATCTATGCAACAAGCAAGATGAGCATGGTCAACTTGTGAGAAACAAGGCTCATCTCATTGCTCAAGGTTACACACAAGTGGAAGGAATTGACTTCAATGAAACCTTTGCTCATGTGGCTAGGCTTGAAGCCATTCATATACCGATAGCCTATGCTAACCATAACAACATTCTTCTGTACCAAATGGATGCGAAGAGTGCCTTATTCAACGGCAAAATTGAAGAAGAAGTGTATGTTTCTCAACCCCCTGGTTTTGAAGATCCAAAGCATCCTGACATGGTGTACAAGCTCAACAAGGCACTGTATGGCCTCAAACAAGCACCTCGAGCTTGGTATGACACAATCAAAGACTTCTGAAGAGCAAAGGCTTCAAACCTGGTTCTCTAGATCCCACTCTCTTCACGAAGACATATGATGGTGAACTGTTTGTATGACAAATCTATGTGAATGACATTATCTTCGGCTGCACTCATAAGAGATACAACGATGAGTCTGGGCATATGATGCAAGAGCAATATCAGATGTCCATGATGGGGGAGCTGAAATTCTTTCTTGGTCCTCAAATCCATCAACAGAGAAATGGCATCTTCATATCACAAGAGAAATATCTCAAAGACTGTCTGAACAAGTTTGGAATGCAAGACTGCAAAGGGTACACAACGTCAATGCCAACCTGAAATTTCTAGTAATCGACTAGAGGGGGGGTGAATAGGCGATTTTTATGAAAGTCTTCAAACCACGATGGATTTGAAGACAAACAAGTAATCTAAACCTATATAGTAAGCAGCGGAATGAAAACTACACTAGGCAAGCTTTATTTGTGCATACAATGAAGTGAAAGCACGAAGACTAACTACAACTAGGTAGACAGGATCAGAATGGAAGATAGTACGAAGCCAAACAGATATAAGTCTTCACACAATGTAGTCAAATGAAACAGGCAGGCAAGCAATGACTTCACAAAGACAAATTGAAAAGTAAGGAGAGTAGGGGATAGAACAAGTTGCTTGGTGAAGACAAGGAATTTGTAGACCAGTTTCAGTTGTTGTGACAACTGTACGTCTGGTTAGGGAGGCTGAGATTGAACTCGGAAGACCGTGTCTTCACCTTATTCCCCTTGAGCTAAGGACACCCAGTCCTCTCCCAATAACTCTAGTAAGTCTTCAAGGTAGAATTCCAAACCTTCATAGACTTTGTTCACCGGCAATCCACAATGACTCTTGGATGCTCAAAACGCGACGCCTAACCAACTAGAGGATTCACAGTCCTCAAGTGTAACAAGTCTTTAGATCATGCGGACAGAAAGACTTCAGTGATGCCTAACACTCTTTGGCTCTAGGTGTTTTGGGCTTAGTCCTCACAAGGATCTCTCTCTCAAATGCTTCAGAGGTGGGTTGCTCTCAAACGACAAAAGCCGTGCACTAAGTCTGAGCATCCACCAACTTATGGTGTAGGGGGTGGGTATTTATAGCCAGGAGGCAACTCGATCTGATATGTCTGAAATGACCCTGGGTCACTAAGGAACTGACACATGTCCAACGGTCAGATTTCAAACACATGCGGCAGCTTGGCTTGGGCTACAAGCAAAGCTGACTCATCCAGCTCTGGATAAGGTTTGCTCTCATTGTCTTCGCTCAAAGACATAGGATTTGGTTGAGCATCACTTCAGTCACTCTGACTTAGTTCACTTGGACCCCACTTAACAGTACGGTGGTTCCTACGACTCAATAAAGAAGAATGGAAACTACAACACAGCTATGTCTTCGCACTCCATAGTCTTCAAGTGAATATCTTCACATGTCATAATCCTCATCGTGAATGTATTCACGAACCACCATTGTCTTCACACATTCTTAGGGGTCATCTCTGGTAGGTAAACTGAATCAATGAGGGACTACTACCTGTGTTATCCTGCAATTCTCACAAACACATTAGTTCCCCAACCACGTTTGTTGTCAATACTCCAAAACCAACTAGGGGTGGCACTAGATGCACTTACAATCCCCCCCTTTTTGGTGATTGATGACAAACTGGTTGAAGTTTTCAACGAGGATACAAGTATGTGAAAGTTCCATTTTGTGAGTATTGTCTCCATACATTAAAAGAGGCTCCCCTGAAGATGTGCATATAAGTAGTTTTCTTTTGAATGCAGATGCACATGGCATGTTTTGCTTTCTGGAGGCCATCTTCAAGGTGTGAAGACAATTCATCATGCATATATGAAAGTAATGAAGATAATGATATGCATAATGAAAAATGGACGTCTGCAGAATGACTTCATGCGGAATTTATCATTGCATCACAAAGTGGCAGCAAGAGTAGCAGACGACCATCACAACTCAACAGCCAATAGTTTCAAAATGAGAGTTGTAAGAACTTAGCAAAAATAAAGAAATAAAGAAACCACCCATATGGACCCGTTTGAAGACTATCAACTCATATGCTTCTCCCCCTTTTGTCAGTAATGACCAAAAAGGTTTGAAGACATAGAGTATCTACTTGTTCCCAGCTGGAGTAGAAGATGGATCGGGTCGACGTTGGAGTTTGGTGGTGCAGACGGGCCTGATGCAACATCGTGATGCAGTGAAGCTAATCCTGGTGAAGTGGTGTTGCCTTCTTCATCGACAACTCTCGCAACAACAGTTGCAGCCAAAGATGAGTACTCAGAATCTTCAATTGAAGGTGTGCAACGCCAACTTGCATTTTGAGGAGGCCTGGAGTCAAACTTGAAATTCTCAGTGAAGCCATCCTCACGAAGATCATCTTCAGAGCAGAGCAAGGTGAGGCTCTTCCAGGACCGCCTACAGGCTTCATGTGCCATAAATGAGTTCTTGGTGGCCAAGTTGCAAATTTGATTGACATCCACCAAGAGACTCTGCATCTGACGCTTCAGTCAGTCATGATGCCTATCATGCTTTTGATGTGAAGCCACCAGAAGCTCACGGTCATTGAGGACACGAGAATGCTTCTAAGACCTTTGAGCTATGGTGCTTGTAGTGGCTTCAGTATTAACACAGTGTGGTATGCGCAGGTTGCCAGCTAGAGGATATGTAGGAGTTGCAGCATTGGGCACATGAATACCTTCAATGGGCTGCGTGAAGCTCTGGAGTTCAACATTCTGAAGGTGGAGTGGCTTCTTGGCAGGCTCGGGGTAGATGGCTTCAATAGACATGTCAACTTCAGGTAGAAAGACAATATGGTTGCGCGCTGAAGGTTGATAGTCAATGGTTGAATGAAGCTTAATCAAGCACATCACCCATGGAGCATAGAATTTCAGACCAAGCAGATCAATCCCAGAAGCAGCAAGTTCTCTGATGAAGAAATCTTGAGTGTTAAATATGATGCCATTGATGATATAGAATACCAAAGTCTTCATGGCACCTTCAAGTTTGGCTTCAGAAGAATTTCATTTGATAGGCCAGAGACTACACCTCAGAATATGGTACACTGTGTGTGGCAAGTACTCAAGGTCCTTGACAAAGAACTCCTTTGGGTATTCAGCGTCGTGGGGCAATGGCTTCATCATGCTAAGCATTTGGCTCATATTTGGCTCTGGCTTCTGAAAGATGCTCTGTAGCTCATTCTGATGAAGCTGACAACCAGGTTCATATAACTCACCTGTAGTGGGAAGGGAAGTAAGCTCGATAATATCCTAAGCTTTGGCTTCATGATGTACATCACCTATCATCCACTCAAGGACCCAAGTCTTCGGATCCCTGTTGTAGCCTCGAATGTGTAGAGTGGCATAGAACTGCAGTAGAAGCTCTTTGTTCCAATGTTCCTTGTCAGTCACGAAGGCTAGAAGAACAACATCCCGAAAGCAGTCAAGGGCCTCTTCAAGACATGGCAGCCCAGCCATAGCATCACAATCCAGACGTTTGTGCGGAAAAATCTTGTCTTGGTCGTATAGGATGCAAGAGTAATAGCTTCGCTGCTGATGGCTCCAAAATCTATCAGAGGTGATCTTGGGCTTCGTGTATGGGTTCTTGGCATTGTTGAAGAAAGTATTGTACTCTCTGAAGCTAAGCATGCTGAATGAGCCCTGTGTTGTGATGGCACTTGGAAGCCTTGTCAGACGTGGCTTTGTCCTCTGACCTTGAGGCCTCTGCTCCACACATGATAATCATACTGTGGCCCGGGAGCAGTAGGTGGAACCATAATTGGCCATTTGACTGTGACAAGCTAACCTCCACGATTGAATGCCTTTTCCATTGTATGAGGCCTTGGGGGAGGTACAGCGCCATCTGAGGTGATTGGCGTCATAGTGGCTTCAGCATTCACATTTGCTTCAGGCTCCACATTGTCTTCAGCCATGACTGAGTCATTGGATTTAGTGGCATTGTTGGTGGTAGCCTCAGTATTTCCAACCTCCATCTGTTCAATGACTGGATGATCGGGCATGATCACATTCTCTTCAAGAGTGACAGGATCATTGGCAGGGGGTGTGGCTTATCTTTCTTCTTCTCTTTCTTCATCAGTTGATGCAGCCGGAATGTCTTCAGCAGCTTTAGCTTTGGACTCTTGAGTAGTCGTGGAGGGGATGGCATCAGGGAACACTTGACATGCTACTAAGCCAGTTTGTTGCACTTCTTATTCTGGAAGGCTCGACATGGAGACCGGTGGCCTGAGGCCTTTGCGAAGCCTGTGAAATGCTAGCGACACCTTTGGAGATGCAGTGGTCTCCATGTAGTTGTCATCATCAAGCACCAAAGAGGTGACTTGAGCAGGTGGAGTACGGTGTGTTTCATCGTGTACTGGGGTGTCTTGTTGTTGTCGCTCAGCCCATGAGTCATCTTGAGCAATTGGCGTCAATGGACGACCAATGCTAATAAGTTCACTGCTCGTCGGAGCAAGCGATGATACCGACTGGGGCTCGAGCTGAGGAAGGACTTCATCATCATGCACATTGTCTTCATGACCAATGTCTTCAGCTGTGTTGGGGTCAAAAGCTGGAACTTCTTCATTTTTTGGAGCCTCTGTAGAAGCAGGCTCATGGACTACGAGGCGGCACCCGCGATTGGCAGAGGCAGGTAAGGCAACAGAAAGGGGTTCGACAATGAGGGGCTCTGGGGCAGCAGCACACTCTTTTCTTGAAGACTTAGAGCCCTTTGTCTTCAAATTTTTCTTGGAGGGAGCTGTCGGTGTCAAAACCGGCGGATCCCGGGTAGGGGGTCCCGATCTGTGCGTCAAGGTTGATGGTAACAGGAAGCAAGGGACACAGATGTTTACCCAGGTTCGGGCCCTCTTGATGGAGGTAAAACCCTACTTCCTGCTTGATTAATATTGAAGATATGGGTAGTACAAGAGTAGATCTACCACGAGATCATAGAGGCTAAACCCTAGAAGCCAGTCTATGATGGTATGATTGTAATCGTGATCGGCCTTCTAAGGACTAACCTCTCCGGTTTATATAGACACCAGAGAGGGCTAGAGTTTACATGGAGTCAGTTACAAGGAAGGAAACACAATATTCGGATCGCCAAGATTGTCCTCCACGCAAAGGAGAGTCCCATCCGGACACGGGCCGAAGTCTTGAGTCTTGTATCTTCACGCTTGAGTAGTCTGGACATTGTACATAGTCCGGCTGTTCGGATACCCCCTAATCCAGGACGCCCTCAGTAGCCCCTGAACCAGGCTTCAATGACGATGAGTCCGGCGCGCAGTATTGTCTTCGGCATTGCAAGGCGGGTTCCTTCTCCGAATACTCCAAAGTAGTTATCGAACACGTAGACCGTGTCCGGATCTGCAAGATGATATTCACATAGCATAAACCCGATCCACTGGCAATCTTCGGGCATCGTGCCCTAGCATCGTGGCCTGGTCCAACGCGAACCGGCGTTTCTTACCCCACCTCGACTCGTGTTACGAGGCGGTTTTATTGGCACATCCCGTCGAGGCAGAGATTGTGTTCCTCTTATTACGGGATTTTCCATAAATATGGGCGTGTGTGACCCCACGATGGTCGTTGGTATAACTCCGTGTGTTTTTAGATAAGCCTCAAACGTTCACACCGAGGACTCTTGATATTCACCCTCTTTATAAAGGGGTCGAGGCCTATGCCTCTTTTCCACCTTCCTCGCGCCTTCTCGCACCTCGAGTTCTAACACCCAAAACCCAAGCTTCAACACCCCAGATCCTCCAATATGTCTGGATCCGTCCCTCAGGGCCGATGGGTGGCCTCCTCGATTCAAAAGGAAGACATTGTGAAGCTTAGGGAGGTCGGATACCTGACTGCCGACATCCAGCATAGGCTTCCTGCTCCAGGGCAGGTCATCCCCGCACCGGAGCCTAATGAGTGTGTCGTTTTCGTCCCACACTTCCTCCACGGCTTGGGCTTCACCCTCGACCCCTTTGTGAGGGGGCTCATGTTCTACTATGGGTTGGATTTTCATGATCCGGCTCCAGACGCCATCCTCCACATCTCATCGTTCATTATCATGTGCGAGGCTTTTCTCCATGTCACCCCACACTTCAGCTTATGGCTTAAGACCTTCAATGTGAAGCCGAAGATGATCGAGGGGCGACATGTGGAGTGCGGAGGTGCCATAATAAGCAGGAACGCCGATGCCCCATGGCCAGAGGGTTCTTTCCCAGAAGTATCCGATGTATGGCAACGGAGGTGGTTTTATGTCATAGCTCCCAGAGTCACAAAGTGGGTGGCCGCTCCCGAGTTCCGCTCGGGCCCTCCGTCACAACTAGCGTCTTGGACCGACGTAGGGCAGAATTGGGGGCCCGCTGGTGATGTACCAATATTGCAGAATCACATCCGGGAGCTTCTTGAGAGGGACATCAACCTCGTCGGCATAATGCAAGTGATGTTAATCCGACAGATATTGCCGTGCCAACGCTGGCCTCTCTAGATGTGGGAGTTCAATCCGGAGGGTCCGCGGACTGTCAAGCACTTCTTCAGCTTGAAGCTCGAAGAGATGTGCAAATTATTCTTTGGACATAAAGTAGAGTGTCCGAACACCACCGAGGATGCGGGCCTAAGCTGCAATCGCTTAGATACCCAAATAAGTAATCCTGACACCGGACACCTTGTTTAGCATTTGTCATAATTGTTTATTCTGAAAATCATCCGTGGCCAGGAATGGCTCAGCAAGGCGGAGAGAATTAGGTGTCCGGCGCCACTTCCCGAAGGTTCGCCTGGCCCTAGCATGGCCAAGATGCTCGACCGGGTACTCAGCAGAATGCCCTCGGGGAAAGACAAGGGGAAGAACGAAGAAACCAAACTCCACATGCTACGCATCCGAGCCGGGGGAATTGTTACCTCCCCCAAGGAGGATAGTCGGGAAGGGGAGACTAAGGCCTCCTCCCCTCCGGGAAGAAGAGGGCCGCCTCCAAAGAATTGGAGACGGAGATGCCCAAGCAAGGGAAGAAGGCATCACCGAGGGGCTCTGCCGCAACGGGCATCCTCACCGCATTATGCCCGCCAACGGGCCATCCCTCCACTGAGCTGTAAATCAATCGTTAATTCGAAGGTACTATGATTCTCCTAGATCAGTAACCAGGATTCACCTTCTGCAGTCCGGCTAGCAGCTCTTCTCAACAGAGTTCGTCTTCGGGGGATCTTCCTTCAGAGATGATGGAGAGCGAGACCCCACCTACCTCTCCGGCTCATGAAGCGGGCGACACCGAGGTGTCATCACGAAGGAGTCCGGATCTGCCGAAGCCGGAAGTCAATGCGTCAGCCGCCCTGAGCCCGGAGCATTTGGCTCCCACGAGGGGCGATGGGAAGGGTTCGGCGCAGTTCAATGTCCGGCCGGACGTACTGACGGGCTTACTGGAGCGAGCTGTGCTCTCAGAGGATCACCGCTCATTAATGAGCGTGGTGCTCTAGAAGATTTCATCCGCTACAAGCGGTTTGAATGAAGCATTCACAAGCCTGCTCAGAGGCTTTGAGGTATGTAACGAAGAATACACCATTTTATGGCTGAGTGGCATGCGCTAGGTGTGCTCCATATAGATAGTAGCCCCTGAGACTCTGGTTGCCCGCCATAGCGGCAAACGGGGGATCATAAACCAATGATTATGCTTTAAATATGTGCAGGTACCTGTGGATCCGGCCGCCGGCCAGTCCGTTGATATTGCCGAACTAACGAGGGAGATTGGATCAATTGACGCCGATATCACGCTGGTGAATGAGTGGCTGGACAAATCACAAGGTATATGTCCTGCCTTCCTTTGTATAGGAAAATATGAAGGTGGCATGATATTAACGTAGTATGTTTGGACTGCAGATGGTGCTGCTGCCGTGGAGGCCCTGAGGGCGGAACTTGCTCAGGCCAAAGAACAAGCCCGAGTGAGCATTGCGGCTGCCCTAAAGGTGGCCGAGGAATTGAGGGCCAAACAGGCCGCTCATCGCCGAAGCAAGGAAAAGATGGCCAAAATGGCTGTTGAGTTGAAAAATGCCGCTGGCCGGTATGAGCTCCTTAAAAAGGAGCATGAGGATAAATTGGCCGACATGAACAAGGCACTTAATGCCACCAAGGAAATACGGACCAAGCTCAGGGGTGCGCGGGAGGAGCTTCAACAGGCCGGAAAAATCATGGCTTGGGGCTCCTATTTGCTGCGGACGAAATTCTTCAATCTAAAGTACGCTCCCCTAGATGGATGTTGGAGTCCTACGGACGCATATGCGGATCTGGCGAAGAGTACAGCTGACGCTGCCGAGTTCTTCAATGATCAAGGTGATAAGGAAGTGGAGAAGCTTTTCTGGTCACAATTCAATGCTCCCACTCGCCCGCTGTCGTTAAGTGACAAGATGGCTGTTGTAGCGGAGCTTCACAGCCTGTCCGGGCTTGCAATGCGGTCTGTAATAGACCATCTTTGGCCAAAGGGGCCTAAGCCGGACAGTTACTTTGGTTTGGTGCAACAATTCCTTGGGGTCGTGCGTCGGATCGATGCCATGAGGATGTCGGCATGTATAGAGGGTGCACGGATGTCTCTTGCCCGCGTAAAGCCTTTTGGACGGATATGGATGGCACCATTATAGCGTCCCAGGATCCGGTGGGGGGCCAATATCCAGCCGAGCACTACTTGGCACAGGTCACAGAGGTTGCCCGCCTAATAGAGGCGCAGTGCTCGAAGAATGTCTTGTTCGAGTGATGAATCGAATCATTGTAAAAATAATGTGTATTTTGATTATAAGGCTATATTTATATTGTTTGCCTGAAAATATGATTGTGTCCCCTGTGCGGCCGTTTATATATATATATATATATATATATATATATATATATATATATATATATATATATATATATATATATATATATATATATATATATATATATATGTAATCCGAAAGTTAGCAGTCGTTGGCTTCAGCCCCCATGCATACAATGCGGGGGTGTTCGCGAAAAATATGCTTAATCACACTTGATCCAACGTCTTGGTCCATTAAGGAGGTGGTCGCACGTCTAACTAGGTAACCAGACTATATAGTTGTAACACTTTCGCTTAGCCACGGGATTCTAATGTTGGGGCTACTATGTAGCCCCTGGTACCTTCACGTTCATCCGAATACGGGCGTGTATGTACGTGGTCGGGAAATGGCCCTTCATTAATGCGGAGGAATCCTAAAGATTCCGGTGAGTCTTCGAGTGGTTGATCAGTCTCTCGCTGTATCATGACAGTCAGTTTTTGGCTTTCTCTTCTGAGGTGCTCATCTAGAATAACCAGGGCACAATCGCAATAGTTCTCCTTTGGCCACCTTAGCCGATAATAACGGAACGTAAGGCGGCGAACCCAGGAGCCGGGCTAACCCAACATTTGACCAAAGACATGATTCGGAGCTGATGCATATAAGGCCAAACTCGTGACGCCGAACACTCCCGAAGGTATTCGGATTTTATAACATATGATGGCCTCAAGAATGCCCATTCATTAAAACCCTGTGTTTCCAGGTACGTGCGTTAATCTGTCATGGCGAAATGCCAAAAACGGCAGTATCCTCTGTGGGTATGGAACCCATGGGATGGTTAAACAACAAGAGGCAATAGAAAAGGTTTACACAAGGGCTTAATCTAAAAAGAAACTTGTTGAACGGGGCCCTGCTGCATGTCTGCGCCTTTGTCTCCGTTGTGCCGTATCCTGGAAGGGTATCGCACGAACATTGTCTGTGGAAAGGAAAACTCATAGGAGAGTACAACGTAAGCATGCGATGGATAGTAAAAGTGTAAGATGTTGGCCTGCCAATAAGGTTGAGCCAAATGTGGGGCTCTATTAAGTATTTATAGCCCCTGGTATCCGCTATGGGATTACATATACGGTGCCCTGGTTCGGTCTAGGCTACCGGACTCGTCTAACCATGTCCGTGGTCTTAACGACCAGTCATGTTTTTTTTATATTGGAGGCCGCTTATAGTCCGGCCGCTAGGGCCGTCGTGTGTTCCTCTACACGCGAAGAGCGCTCTGTTATTCCGCTAACGGTGATGATGCCACGTGGACCGGGCATCTTGAGTGTAAGGTAGCCATAGTGCGGCAATGCGTTGAAGCGGGCGAAGGCCGTTCTTCCAAGGAATGCGTGATAGTTGCTTTGGAAGGGTGAGATGATGAAGAGTAGTTCTTCGCTTCTGGAGTTGCTTCGAGAGCCAAATGTTACCTCCGGTATGACGGAGCCCCTGCTGTAGGCTTCAACGCCTGGTATCACCCCTTCAAAGGTGATGTTGCTTTTACTAATTCTGGATGGGTCTATCCCCATCCCGCGGACAGTGTCCTCATATATTAGATTGAGACTGCTGCCGCCGTCCATGAGGACGTGGGTGAGATGGTATCCGTCGATTATTGGGTCAAGCACCAAGGCATCTGATCCTTTGCGCCGAATACTAGTTTGGCCGTCCAGGTGATCGACGGTGATCGGATAAGACATCCAGTAGTTAGGTGTGGGTACGATGGGCTCTATATCGCGTGTGTCTTTATGCGCGTGTTCGTGCCTTCTCAAGGATGTGCGAGTCGCGTGGATCATGTTCAATGTTTTAACCTCTGGCAGGAATTTTTTCTGTCCCCCAGTATTCGGCTGGCGAGGTTCATCCTCGTCTTCACTTGGTGTTTCCCTTCCCTTGTGTTCGGCATTTAGTTTGCCGGCCTGCTTGAAGACCCAGCACTCTCTGTGCGTGTGGTTCGCAGGTTTGTCAGCGGTGGCATGAATTTGGCATAGTCTGTCTAGGACTCTGTTCAGACCGGACGGTCCCTCCTTACTGCCTTTAGATGGCTTGTTTTGCTGATTAGGTCGAGAGCCCCTGAATCCGGCATTAACCGTTAAGTTATCCTGGCTCTCTTCCTTGTTTTGGCGTTTGTTTTTATTACGCTGTGGCTTCCCGTTGCCATCCCTTATTTCGGATGTGCTGGGGTCGCTGGTGCCTTTACGAGCTAGCCAGCTGTCTTCTCCCGCACAAAAGCGGGTCATAAGGCTTGTCAAGGCTGCCATTGTCCTTGGCTTTTCTTGGCCGAGGTGTCTGGCGAGCCACTCGTTGCGGATGCTGTGTTTGAATGCCGCTAAGGCTTCGGCGTCCGGACAATCGATAATTTGATTCTTCTTAGTAAGGAATCTGTTCCAAAGCTTGCGGGCAGACTCTCCGGGCTGTTGGATTATGTGACTTAAATCGTCAGCATCCGGAGGCCGGACATAAGTCCCTTCAAAATTGGCCCTGAAAGCGTCTTCGAGTTCCTCCCAACTCCCAATTTAATTTTCGGGGAGGCTTTTCAACCAGTTTGAGGGGAAGGTATTTGATGGCGTGGAGGTCATCCCCGCGATCCATATGTATATGTAGGATAAAGTCCTCGATCTAGACCCCTGGTCTGTCGTTCCATCGTATGCCTCTATGTTCACAGGTTTAAAGCCATGTGGAAATTCATGGTCCAGTACCTCTTCGGTAAAGCACAGGGGGTGAGCAGCCCCTCTGTATCTGGATGTGTTGTGGCATGCCGTCGGCTGTTGTTGTGTCCGGTGTTTATTCCGAACTGGTATTTGATTGGCATAATCGTTTTGACGACCATAGCCCCTTGCCGGGGTGTGTCCTTTAGATCCATAGATGGACCTAGCTGCGCCAGCTTTCTTATCCAGGTGCTCACGTAGATCGTGCGCGGCGTCGGTAGCTGCTTTGTTGCGATTATGAAGTGGTACGTCTGGCCTCCTGGTCATGTCACTCTTTGGTGGAACGGCCTCGTCGTCGAATTCTGGCAGTAGCTTGCGTTTTGGGTAGCTCTTTGTATGGCGTCCTCGCCATATCTTTCTTCAGTGTCTAGCACTTTGTTCCATCTGCGGTTGAGCGTTTCCTGTGCGGCCTTAAGTCGTTGCTTCTGCTTCTTCAGACTTCTTGCTGTGGCCATAAGCTTTCTGTGGAGGTTATTTCGTTCCACGCATTCTTCCGGAATGATGAATGCATCATCGTCCGGACTGTCTTCTTGTCCTGGGCCGATTTGATGAACTCGTCCCTCTGGATCATTGTCCTCGGGCTTCTGCTCCGAACTATGTTCGGCGTGACCTGGTTCGTCCTACTCCATCGCTGGTTCTGTATGGTCGTTGTTGCCTTCGGGGTTGACCGGAGTATCAATCCTTCTGGCGCTCTTGCTGATATTTTTACTGTTGCTGGACTTGGAACAGCGTCTACACCGTCGCTTTGGCTTTTACCCGAAGGTTTTATCTTCCAGATTGTCATCGTCGCCATCCTTGGGCGTATCCACCATGTATATGTCATATGACGAGGCGGAAGTCCGGCACCCCATTGATTCTAAATCTTCTCCTGCATCGTCATCCATACCATCGATGCCTTCGGAGTCGAAGTCAAGCGCGTCGGTTAAATCATCAACCATGGCTATGAAGTGGGTGGTGGGTGGGTAACAAATTTCTTCGTCGTCTGCTTCCCACTCGAGCCGGACATAGTTCGGCCCGGAATTTTCTGTCAAAGAGAGAGTTTTTAATGAGTTCAGCATGTTGCCAAAGGGCGAGTGCTGGAAGATGTCCGCAGCAGTGAACTCCATTACCGGAGCCCAACCTGGCTCGACTGGCTCGGGAGTGCGTGAACAGGAACCTATAACCGGATACGAGTCTGGGGGTCTGGAGTCACAGGCCTCCTCAGAAGTGAGGCATGTGTTCGGCTCTACCGCCGATGAGGGTACGGCCTGCAGGGTGGGGTCCATCCCTCCGTCCTCGGGCAACGCAGCCTGCTCCGGATTTGAGTCCGGGGCTTCTGCGGGGGCGATATCCCAAGAGTTGTCTGATAGCAGGTCTAAGCCATGCCTATCATGACTGTCCGGTGCTCCAGACATATGCTCGAGTCTGTCAAAGATCAAGTCTCCGCGAATGTCTACCGTGTAGTTCAGGTTTCCGAACCTGATCTGATGGCCGGGGGCATAGCTGTCGATCTGCTCCAGATGGCCAAGCGAATTGGCCCGCAGGGCGAAGCTGCCGAACACGAAGATCTGTCCGGGGAGAAAAGTCTCACCCTAGACCTTGTTGCAGCTGCAGGTCACGAATTGGACTTTTGCACCAACCACCGAGCCTATCGAGTTTACCTTGGATGCACCAACCGCCGAACACGAAGATCTATGATGCTGATGTCCACTGGCAGCTGCAGGTCATGAATATTGATGCTCTGGTTGTCAAACCGTTGATCGATGAAGTTGTTCAATATATCAACATCAAAGAGGGGCAGATCACTGAAGATCTTCGCCTCTTGCTTGCTCTTGATCAGCATCTCTAGAGCTTCATCACCAAGATCTTCATCACTTGATAGATCAATGGTGTCTTCCTCATTGCATAGAACGGCAGCAGGAGTGAGAGCTTGCCCAGAAACCTTCTTGGGCATTGGCTTCTTGGTCCTTTTGGATACGCGAGACAGATCTTTCGATTGCACACTGGCTTCAGGAGGTGCAATTTCAATGGCTTCTTCGTCGAAGCTTTTGGAGCAGCAGCAATAGAGGGTTTTGAAGCTTTAGATCTTTTGTTCTGCTTCGGTGGTGAGGGAGCATCTTCAGAGTCTGCATCTTCAGCAGATTGCTCCACTGTGGCCCTCTGGGCAGCAATGTGGGACAGAAGCCCATCGAAGTTGGTGAACGGGGCAATTTTGTTCTCGTTGGCTTCATGTGTACCATCTGACCTTGGTGTAGATGGACCAGGCTTGAAGCCGAGGCCAAATTCCTTCTTGTTCTTGACAGCTGAATCCTTTGTGAACTAAAAGTTGTGCTTGAAGGGATTGTCATCACGACACCATAGAAGAGACGATAGATCGGCATTCTCAGGCTGAGGTCCTCAGACCACGCAAGGATAGAACTTCTGAGCAATAGCTTCAGCCTTTGTCTTCGGTACCAAATTTTTGTAGAGACTATCGCCCCATGGGCACTTGATGGCATTCTTCTCAGCATATTCAGGTGTCACGAAGTTGTACTTGAACCATTGCTCAGCCCAATATCTTCGGATCCATTGGATCTTGTTCTTGTGTTGTGTATAGCTCTCTTCAGGGTCAGATTTGTAGATCTCATACAGATATGGGGGCAGGTCCAGTGCGGTATTGCCTCAGCGTTGCCTGCCACCTTTCCGTGCAGATTTCTCAGAAGCCATAATATTCAGACAGATAGGCTTCAAAACAGTGAAAGGCTTCCGCCTACTTGTCAAACAAGAGCTGGCTTCTGGAGATTCAATGTGACGCTGTAAGAATTCTGCAAATAAATCAGTTAGAAGATATTGACCTCACAGTGTGAAGACATTCACTTATTGAAGAAAGTTGGTTCCAGATTTGTACGAATCCAAGAATAAGTACAAGTGAGGAATCTAACTAGTTATGAAGCATAAGTGAACATACTTTGCAATATATGAGACTCAGAAAGAGACAGATCCAGATTTGGAAGTGTAGAAACCACTTTTGGTTGAAGTGGATGGATTTGATAGATCAAAAAGACCGTAAAAAGTGAGATTTATTTACCACATACTAACTGCTAGACGAGGCAGATGGGAGGCCGAGCAGTCCAATCTCTCGCGCCCTAACTTAGTGGCGGAAGACACCTACGGCAACGGCGGAGAAGACGAGGTCATCGGCCGGCGTGACGACGGCGTCGAAGAGGTCGCGGCAGCGAAGCGCTTCGTCTCCGGCGTTGACACGAGCTAGCGGTTGGCGGGGTGGAAGAGGAGATAATGACCGCGGGGTGCAAGTATTAATAAGGAGGAGGAGGGCGGTGCAGCACAATTACGCAGGTGCCCTTGGCCGTTCACATCTAAAGGACAAGTGGCATGCATGCAACTTATCATGAGTTGAACCATGTTTCCACGCATGCCTGGATTGTCGGGTGGTCGTTCCAGCTTCTCCGGTTTTCAGGCAAGAGATAAGGTGTTAAAACAGTTTTAAATGTGTGTCTCTGTATCTTCAGCTGACAAGGACAGTGAAGATATTTGACAGGTGTCAATAGAATGCATATGACTAGACAGAAATAATTTGAGGGAGTAGCACAGATGGGATTAGGGTCTGATCATATTCACTTAGGTCAGAAAAATACAACGTGAAGACATAGCTATAAGTGAATGCTATAGAGGACAAAACACACACACACACACACATACAGATATATATATAGGGTGGGTCTATTATGATAACACCCTCTAGAATCTTATTCTGCACACCAAATCCTTATTCTGATAACACCCACTCACCCGAACACCCCGCACCGGAATCCCACCTGAACTTCAAAAAAACAAAAAAAAACACCCCGCCGGCCAGCCCCACGCACCCCACCCCCACCGAACCCACCTTCTTCCCCGGTCAAGCCCCACCCACCTCTTCCCCGATGCCCACCTCCCAACCGCCACCCAGGCCCCAGCGCCACCACCCCAGATCCACATCCCCACGAGCATGGCGCTCCGGCAACCACCCGC
>NC_041387.1:185018450-185020581 GCF_002162155.2 Triticum dicoccoides | reverse complement strand
CCGCGCCACCCCCTTCCCCGCAGCTCCGCCTCCCTCCCTTGCGGCGCCGCCCTCGACCCACGCTGCTGGGTACGATGACCCAGGGCACGGATCCATGCATCCCCGCACCGGATCCGGGTTCTCCCCTCCTGCATCGTCCTCTTCTCGCACAAATCGAGCGAGCTCGAGCCGTGACACCCTCGCCGTGGTCCTCCCTGCATCCCTTGCCTCCCCCAATTTGCAGCTCCTTTGTTTTTTTTTGCAGCTCGCAGGATTTTGTTTTGTAGTACACTAAGATCCATGGCACCGAGAACCAGGGTGTGGCGCGACACCGGTCGACACAGCACCGCGGGCTCTGCTGCATCGTGGGCGAGATCCCGCCACGTCCTGCCAACGAGCTTCTCTCCACCCCTTGCAGTACGAACAATGACGGCGTGCAGTGTGGCCAACAACGAGTTGCAGTGTGGTTCGGTGCCCATGGAGGTGCATTTCCCTTGTGTTTTCTTTGTTAAAAAAAATTATTCCCCAATGATGTCCCAGGCGCCCTCGACAAAGCAGTACAGATGGCGACCCCGACCTCATCAGCGACATACTCATTATTTTTGTATTTCTTTTGCTGTGCAGCGTGATCTCTCTATGTTATGCCAAGTGCTAGGTTCGCTTCGTAAAAAAATAGCAAAGAAATTCCCACAAGAGGTTCACTTCTTTTTCTAATGCAAATTGTTTCGTTTGTGGGATGATTGAAATAAATGTTATTGAAGTTCACTAGCAAAAAATAATACGGTTCACTTTGGAGAGTGATGTTGCTCACTTGCGCCCAACGTGAAAAGTGCGGAAATATTAGGGAAACAACAAAAAAGTAATGCGGTTCACTTCGATATATGTCGCGGTTTACTTGCCTCCTCTCTACAGTCCACTCTTGTTCGTAAAATTTTTTTATAAAAAAGACAACAAAAACTCGTATGAGAAAAATTACGCCCGACAAAAGAAATTATGCAGCTCGTTGCCCGTGCGATGCAGTGCGGTTTTCATTCTGAAACAGTGCGGTCGGCCGTATAATGTTGTTCATCACGTAAGTGCAAAAAAATTGTTATGAAAGCGAAAAAAATAATGAGGTTCACTTCTTGATAGTGTTGTGGTTCATTTACACCCGATGTGAAGTGCACTCTACTTTCTCGTTCTTGAAAAAAATCACGTTTGAAAAAAAGCAACCATGCAGTTCTCTTACCCGTGCGATGCAGTGCGGTTTTTCGTCTGTTGCAGTGCGGTTTTCAGTCGGATGAAGTACCCACGTCCATTTGGGTGTCGCGAAAAACAGTGTCCACTTTTAGGTAAAATCGAAACTGCTCTTAAACCGTAAGGAATTAGAGAGAGTGTTCTACATGAAAAAGTTGCGTCTCATTGATATCTTTCCAACGGTGTATGATTTGAATTATGTCGACCAGCCGTTTGTAAAAAATTCACGAAAAAACAGCCGCTGCCTCTCGAAGTCAGCCACACGATTTTCAAAATTAAATAAAAACCGTAAGGAATCTCAAAACCATTTCAACATATCAAAGTTGCGCCTTGTCCGTAGCTTTCCAACGGCGTATCATACATCTCATTCCAACGAACGGTTAGAAAACTGGAGCAAAAGCAGTACCGAAAATTTCATAAAAATTGAAAAACAGAGTTCCGCGATTTAGTAAATTTGAAACTGCTCTTAAACCGTAACGAATTAGAGAAACGATTATATATGAAAAAGATGCGCCTCGACGATATGTTTCCAACGGCGTATCATTTGCTTCATTCCGACAAGCGGTTTAGAAATAAACGCGAAAAAACGCTCGCTGCCACTCGTCATCCGCCGCACCATTTTCAAAACTGCTCTTAAACCGTGTGGAATCTCGAAAACTGTTCAACATGTCGAAGTTGCGCCTAATCCATAGCTTTTCAACGGTATATTATACGCCTCCTTCCGATAAACAATCAAAAAATTAGAGCGAAAACAATACAAAAAAACACTGCGTGCAGTTTTTTCCGACGCGAAGTTCACTAGTCTATATTGCAGTGCTCGTCGTCAAGAAGATGCAGTGCACTTGCGGTCAGTGTGCAGTGCGGAAGTGGTGTGCAGAATAGTTATTCTGCTAATATTAGCAGAATAGACCGTATA
>NC_041387.1:185012343-185018074 GCF_002162155.2 Triticum dicoccoides | reverse complement strand
AGAACTAGTTAAGGATTTCGACGGTGTAAAAGTTCTTAAAAATCATGAAAAAAATAATGAACCAACACACCTATAATATAACATGATCCAACAGAGGGATTAAGAAAATATGACTACATGTGTCCTGGACAAAAAGAACAAATGTTTCAATATATATTGATCCTGCAGTGAGCTGAAATGCTTGTTTTTTTCGCTGAGTACACATAAATGCATATTTTCACAATCACACCGTTGGATCATCTTATTATACTAGAGTGAGGCTCCCCTATTTATTTCATATTTTTTTACTTACTTTTAAACCGTTAAATGTTTAGCAAGCCTTAACTAGTTCTGTGGCAAGCTATGATAGACATAATTTTACCCACCGTATATATAAAAATCAACATTGCGTAGATATAGATTTTCATGATAAATCGATGTTGAAGACAATCCAAATGCGAAGATAATGCAATCATGACGCCAAATGAAAAACTTCAAGAAAGTGTGGTGGTGGCGTTACCCACCGTATAGGAAGTATTAGACCCAGACACGGTGCACAATTATCGTGGCGCTCCGTAGTTAAATTCCACATTAATATATTCACACTCAGAGGGTAAGTCTTCATTAATTGAAGAAATACGTTACTTTGTGTGTTGCACATCTAAGTCATCAACATGCATAAGCGTTAGGATGTGTGTCCATTCACTGGACATTTGAGGATTCTAAGATATTTAGCTCACACCGCAGCTTGCAAAATCTTTTCTCATCCAAGGGCTTTGTGAAGATATCTTCCAGTTGCTCTTCAGTGTTGACGTGAATGATATCAATGTCTTCCTTGATGACATGATCTCTGAGAAAGTGATGACGAATCTCAATGTGCTTTGCCTTCGAGTGCTGAACTGGATTCTTGGCAATCTTGATGGCGCTTTTATTATCGCAGAAGACTGGCACATTCTTCAAGTTGATGTCATAGTCCTTAAGAGTTTGCTTCATCCAGAGAAGCTGAGCACAGCAAGATCCAGCAACAATTTATTCAGATTCAGTAGTGGAGAGGGATACGTAGTTCTGCTCCTTTGAAGACCAACAGACAAGAGATCGTCCAAGAAAGTGACATGTGCATTATGTAGACTTGCGATCAACCTTGTCACTAGCATAATCAGTATCAGAGTATCCAACTAGATCAAATGATGGGCCCTTTGGATACCAGAATCCTAGTGTTGGGTGTGAGCCAAATATCGAAGAATTCGCTTCACAGCAAGGTGATGCAATTCCTTTGGTGCCCCTTGGAACTGGGCACACATGCAAATGCTAAGCATAATATCAGGCCTAGATGCACATAAGTATAGCAAACAACCAATCATGGAGCGGTATACCTTTTGATCAAACTCTTTACCATTATCGTCAGGGCCAAGATGACTTTTGGTTGGCACTGGTGTTGTGTACCCTTTGCAATCTTGCATTACAAACTTTTTCAGGCAATCTTTGAGGTATTTTTCTTGCGATATGAATATGCCATTGCGCTGTTGACGGATTTGAAGACCAAGGAAGAACTTCAGCTCTCTCATCATGGACATCTGATATTGCTCTTGCATCATGTATCCAAACTCATCACTGTATCTCTTATCCGTGCAGCCGAAGATGATGTCATCCACATATATATGACACACAAACAGTTCACCATCATATGTCTTCGTGAAGAGAGTGGGATCTAGAGAGCCAGGTTTGAAGCCTTTGGTCTTCAGGAATTCTTTGAGTGTGACATACCAAGCACGAGGTGCTTGTTTGAGGCCATACAGTGCCTTGTTGAGCTTGTACACCATATCAGGATGCTTAGGATCTTCAAAACCAGGCGGCTGAGCGACATACACTTCTTCTTCGATTTTGCCATTGAGAAAGGCACTCTTCACATCCATTTGGTACATAAGAATGTTGTGATGGTTAGCATAGGCCAGCAGTATGTGAATGGCTTCAAGCCTAGCCACAGGAGCAAAGGTTTCATCGAAGTCGATTCCTTCCACTTGTGTGTAACCTTGAGCGACAAGGGGAGCCTTGTTTCTGACAACTTGTCCAAGTTCATCTTGCTTGTTGCTATAGATCCATTTCGTGCCAATGATGTTGTGCTTGTGAGGATCAGGATGTTTGACAAGCTCCCAGACATTATTCAGCTCAAACTGTTAAAGCTCTTCTTGCATAGCTTGAATCCATTTAGGTTCCATGAAGGCTTCTTCGACTTTCTTGGGTTCAGATATAGAGACAAAGGCAAAGTGACTGTAGAAATTTGCTAGTTGTGTAGCTCTTGATCGAGTGAGAGAACCAGGAGCATTGATGCTATCAATAATCTTCTCAATCTGGACTTCATTGGCGACTCAAGGATGAGTTGGACGAAGATTTTGATCAGACTGACTATTGTCTTCATCTTCAGCATTGGCTTCAGACTGAGCATTGTCTTCATGTTGATTAGGGGCAGAAATGATGATCTCATCCTCAGCCTGTTCCTGCGTGGATATGATTTCTCCAGTACCCATCTTCCTGATAGCTTCACCAGGTGTAGCTTCATCTAGCACATTTGGCAAGTGCTCTCTTTGCGAGCCATTAGTTCCATAAAACCGCACATCTACAGTTTCAACCACTTTGTAGTGAAAGAGGTTGAAGACTCTATAGGTGTGCAAGTCCTTTCCGTAACCAATCATAAAACCTTCATGTGCTTTCGATGTGAATTTAGACGTGTGATGTGGATCCTTGATCCAGCACCTAGCACCAAAGACTTTGAAGTAACTAACGTTCGGCTTCTTACCAGTCAGAAATTCATAAGACGTTTTCTTGAAGAACTTATGAAGATATACTTTGTTGATGATGTGCCATGCAGTACCAATGGCTTCGGGCCAGAATTTTCTTGGAGTCTTCTATTCATCGAGCATCGTCCATGCCATCTCAATGAGTGTTCTGTTCTTGCACTCCATGATGCCATTCTGCTGAGGTGTGTAAAGAGCAGAGAACTCATGTGTGGTGCGCAAAGTATCAAGAAAGTGTCGATGCCAACATTCTTGAACTCACTGCCATTGTCACTTCGGATGTGCTTGATCTTGATGCCATAATTCGTCATGGCCCGATTTGCGAAGCGTCTGAAGACATCCTGCACTTCATCCTTATAGAGAATTATGTGTACCCAGGTGTATCTCGAGTAATCATCAACAATAACGAAGCCATAGAGATGTGCAGTAGTAGTAAGGGTAGAGTAGTGAGTAGGGCCAAATAGCTCCATGTGAAGCAGCTCGAAGGGACGTGAGGTAGTCATGGTTGTCTTCGAGGGATGCTTGTCTATAGTCATCTTTCCAGCTTCACAGGCACCGCGTAGATGATCCTTCTTGAACTTGACGCCCTCGATGCCAATAATGTGCTTCTTCTTCACGAGAGTGTACAGGTTCCTCATGCCTACATGTCCTAGTCGTCAATGCCATAGCCAACATTCTGAAGCCTTTGCTAGAAGACATATGGCAAGCTGTGGTCCTACTGAGAAATCTACCATATACAGATCACCTCTTCAATAGCCTTCGAAGACTAGGGATTTGTCAGATTCCATTAGCACAAGACAATGATATTTTCCAAATATCACAATCATGTTCAGATCACAGAGCATTGACACAGACATTAAGTTGTATCCAAGGGATTCCACAAGCATAACTTTGTCCGTGTGTTGATCCTTTGAGATAGCAACTCTACCAAGACCCAATACCTTGCTTTTACTGGTGTGAGCGAATGTGATGTGACTCTTAGTAGATGGACGTAGGGCTGAATCCATAAGAAGACTTCGATCACCAGTCATGTGGTTGGTGCAGCCACTATCCATGATCCATTCAGTGGCTTTCGGAGTTGTACCCTAGAGTGCAGTTAGCGGGATAGGCTTCACCAAGAGTATTGTGAAGCAGAAACATGTAGTGAACAAGCATATTATCAAATTTCAGATTCTGGTTTGGCATGATAGGATGCTCGTCAAGGAACCCTAGGACGAAATACATGATAAGACCATTGGGGCATTTTATCCTGCGTCCCACAAGATGTTTTAGGTCTCTAGCATTGGCGTCAAAAGATTTTGCTTTCCGACTGGAGACCTTTCCCTGCAAGAGAAGTTAATTCTTCTTAACCACCCACATCTTCAGGGGTGGCTTAGAAGCAATGAGTCTAAGTGCAGCATCTGAGAACTTTGGCTTGGGAGCCCAAGCAAATAGCTTCGCAGGAGGAGAATAGTACTCATATGAATATGCAGAAAAATTCTTAGTTTTGTGAACATAGCGGTTAGAGGAAACATGCTCATATTCATGAGTCTCATAACGGTTCTCCTGCAAAACATTGACGTTGTTGGAAATATGCCCTACAGGCAATAATAAAATGGTTATTATTATATTTCCTTGTTCATGATAATTGTCTATTGTTCATGCTATAATTGTATTGACTGGAAACCGTAATACATGTGTAAATACATAGACCACAACATGTCCCTAGTGAGCCTCTAGTTTACTAGCTCGTTGATCAACAGATCATTATGGTTTCCTAACCATGGGAATTGGATGTCATTGATAATGGGATCACATCATTAGGAGAATGATGTGATGGACAAGACCCAATCCTAAGCATAGCACCAGATCGTGTAGTTCGTTTGCTAAAGCTTTTCTAATGTCAAGTATCATTTCCTTAGACCATGAGATTGTGTAACTCCCGGATACCGTAGGAATGCTTTTGATATACCAAACATCACAACTTAACTGGGTGGCTATAAAGGTGCACTACAGGTATCTCCGAAAGTGTCTGTTGGGTTGGCACGAATCGAGACTTGGATTTGTCACTCCGTATGACGGAGAGGTATCTCTGGGCCCACTCGGTAACGCATCATCATAATGAGCTCAATGTGACTAAGTAGTTAGTCACGGGATCATGCATTACAGAACGAGTAAAGTGACTTGCCGGTAACGAGATTGAACGAGGTATTGGGATACCGGCGACCAAATCTCAGGCAAGTAACGTACCGATTGGCAAAGGGAACTGTATACGGGATTGCTTGAATCCCCGACATCGTGGTTCATCCGATGAGATCATCGTGGAACATGTGGGAGCCAACATTGGTATCCAGATCCCACTGTTGGTCATTGGTCGGAGAGTTGTCTCAGTCATGTCTGCATGATTCCCAAACCCGTAGGGTCTACACACTTAAGGTTCGATGATGCTAGGGTTATAGGGAAAGTTTGTATGTGGTTATCGAATGCTGTTCGAAGTCACAGATGAGATCCCGGACGTCACGAGGAGTTCTAGAATGGTCTGGAGGTAAAGAATAATATATACGAAGTGAGGTTTTGGCCATTGGAAATATTTCGGGCGTCACCGGCAATGTACCAGGACCACCGGAAGGGTTTCAGGAGTCCACCGGGAGGGGCCACCAGCCCCGGAGGCTTGCATGGGCCAAGAGTGGGAAGGGACCAACCGCTGAGTGGGCTGGTGCGCCTCCCACCAAGGCCCAAGGCCCAACTAGGAGGAGAGGGGGAAACCCTAGGCGCAGATGGGCCTGAAGGCCCACCCTAGGGCGCCCCCCCCTCTCTCCCCCTGTTGGTCACCCCCTCCAATCCCATCTAGGGCTGCCGCACCCCCTAGGGTGGGAACCCTAGAGGGGGTGCAGCCGCCTCCCCTCCGCCTATATATAGTGGGTGTTTTGGGGCTGCCAAAGACACGAGTCTCTCTCTTTCTCTCTCTCTCTCCCTCTCTC
>NC_041387.1:184982735-185012235 GCF_002162155.2 Triticum dicoccoides | reverse complement strand
GAAGCCCTGCTGGAAACCACGCTGCTCCACCACCACCATGCTATCGTGCTGCTGCTGGAGTTGTCGTCCCCAACCTCTCCCACCTCCTTGCTGGATCAAGGCGCGGGAGACGTCACCGGGCTGCACGTGTGTTGAATGCAGAGGCGCCATTGTTCGCCGCTTAGATCAGAATCGACCGTGATCTGAATCCCTGCGTATACGACTCCTCCAACCGTGTTCTTGTAACGCTTCCGCATCGCAATCTTCAAGGGTATGAAGATACACTCCCCTCTCTCTTGTTGCTAGAATCTCCATAGATTGATCTTGGTGATGCGTAGAAAATTTTGAATTTCTGCTACGTTCCCCGACAGTGGCATCATGAGCTAGGTCTATTGCATAGATTCTATGCACGAGTAGAACACAAGTAGTTGTGGGCGTTGGTTTGTATAATTTTCTTACCGTTACTAGTCCTATCTTGTTTCCGCGGTATTGTGGGATGAAGCGGCCCGGACCGACCTTACACGTATGCTTACGTGAGACAGGTTCCACCGACTGACATGCACTTGTTGCATAAAGGTGGCTAGCGAGTGCCAGTCTCTCCCACTTTAGTCGGATCGGATTCGATGAAAAGGTTCCTTATGAAGGGTAAATAGCAATTGGCATATCACCGTTGTGGCTTTTTCATAGGTATAAAACGTTCTTGCTAGAAACCCATAGCAGCCACGTAAAACATGCAACAACAATTAGAGGACGTCTAACTTTTTTTGCAGGGTATGCTATGTGATGTGATATGGCCAAAAGAATGTGATCAATGATATGTGATGTATGAGATTGATCATTTTCTTGTAATAGGAATCACGACTTGCATGTCGATGAGTATGAAAACAGGCAGGAGCCATAGGAGTTGTCTTAATTTACCGTATGACCTGCGTGTCATTGAATAACGCCATGTAATTACTTTACTTTATTGCTAAACTGTTAGCCATAGTAGTAGAAGTAATAGTTGGTGAGACAACTTCATGAAGACACGATGATGGAGATCATGATGATGGAGATCATGGTGTCATGCCGGTGACGAAGGTGATCATGCCATGCCTCAAGATGGAGATCAAAGGCGTAAGATGATATTGGCCATATCATGTCACTTTATGATTTGCATGTGATGTTTGTCATGTTTACATCTTATTTGCTTAGAACGACAGTAGCATAAATAAGATGATCCCTCATAAAAAATTCAAGAAAGTGTTCCCCCCTAACTGTGCACCGTTGCGGAAGTTCGTTGTTTCGAAGCACCACGTGATGATTGGGTGTGATAGATTCTAATGTTCGCACACAACAGGTGTAAGCCATATTTACACATGCAAAACACTTAGGTTGACTTGACGAGCCTAGCATGTACAGACATGGCCTCGGAACACAAGAGACCGAAAGTTCGAACATGAGTCGTATAGTAGATACGATCAACATGAAGATGTTCACCGATGATGACTAGTCCGTCTCACGTGATGATAGGACACGGCCTAGTTGACTCGGATCATGTATCACTTAGATGACTAGAGGGATGTCTATCTGAGTGGGAGTTCATTAGATGAGCTTAATTATCATGGACATAGTCAAAAGGACTTTGTAAATTATGTCGTAGCTTGCGCTTTAGTTCTACTATTTAAGATATGTTCCTAGAGAAAATTTTAGTTGAAAGTTGATAGTAGAAATTATGCGGACTCAGTGCTTTTATTTGAATGGGAGTTCATTAAATAATTTGATTAGATGAACTTAATTATGATGAACTTAGTCTAAAATCTTTGCAATATGTCTTGTAGATCAAATGGTCCACGCTAATGTTGCCCTCAACTTCAACGCGTTCCTAGAGAAAACCAAGATGAAACACGATGGTAGCAACTATACGGACTGGGTCCGGAACTTGAGGATCATCCTCATAGCTACGAAGAAAGCATATGTCCTAGAAGCACCGCTAGGTGAAGCATCCATTTTCCCAGCAACTCAAGACGTTATGAATGCCTGGCAGTTTCGTAGTGATGATTACTCCTTGGTTTAGTGCAGCATGCTTTACAGCTTAGAACCGGGGATCCAAAAGCATTTTGAGCAGCACGGAGCATATGAGATGTTCCAAGAGCTGAAAATGGTTTTCCAAGCTCATGCCTAGGTCGAGAGATATGATGTCTCCAACAAGTTCTACAGTTGTAAGATGGAGGAAAACAGTTCCGTCAGTGAGCACATACTCACTATGTCCGGGTTACACAACCATTTGTCTTAGTTGGGAGTTAATCTCCCAGATGACTCAGTCATTAACAGGATCCTCCAGTCGCTCCCACCTAGCTACAAGAGCTTTGTGATGAACTACAATATGCAAGGGACGGAGAAGTCCATTCCCGAGTTATATTCAATGCTGAAATCAGCGGAGGTGGAAATCAAAAAGGAACATCAAGTGTTGATGGTGAATAAGACCACTAGTTTCAAGAAAGGCAAGGGTAAAAAGAACTTCAAGAAGGACGGCAAGGGAGTTGCCACACCCGGTAAATCAGTTGTCGGGAAGAAGCCAAAAAATGGACCCAAGCCCGAGACTCAGTGCTTTTATTGCAAGGGAAATGGTCACTAGAAGCGGAACTGCCCCAAGTACTTAGCGGATGTAGGGCCTTGAGCAGAGGTGTCTAGAGGGGGGGTGATTAGACACTAAGTACCAAAGTTGCAGTTTTTAGGATTTTTAAAGTTTGAGTGGAGTTTAGGCACAAGTTTAACATTCACAACATATAGCAAGCAAGCATTCAAAGAGTATATGAGCAGCGGAAAGTAAAGCATGCAACTTGCAAGAATGTAAAGGGAAGGGTTTGGAGGATTCAAACGCAATTGGAGACACGGATGTTTTTGGCGTGGTTCCGATAGGTGGTGCTATCGTACATCCACGTTGATGGAGACTTCAACCCACGAAGGGTAACGGTTGCGCGAGTCCACGGAGGGCTCCAACCACGAAGGGTCCACGAAGAAGCAACCTTGTCTATCCCACCATGGCCGTCGCCCACGAAGGACTTGCCTCACTAGCGGTAGATCTTCACGAAGTAGGCGATCTCCTTGCCCTTACAAACTCCTTGGTTCAACTCCACAATCTTGTCGGAGGCTCCCAAGTGACACCTAGCCAATCTAGGAGACACCACTCTCCAAGAAATAACAAATGGTGCGTTGATGATGAACTCCTTGCTCTTGTGCTTCAAATGATAGTCTCCCCAACACTCAACTCTCTCTCATAGGATTTGGATCTGGTGGAAAGAGGGTTTGAGTGGAAAGCAACTTGGGGAAGGATAGAGACCAAGATTCATATGGTAGGAATGGAATATCTTGGCCTCAACACATGAGTAGGTGGTTCTCTCTTAGAAATAGGATGCTGGAATTGTAGGTTCAGTCTGATGGCTCTCTCCACGAATGAAGAGGAGGTGGAGGGGTATATATAGCCTCCACACAAAATCTAACCGTTACACACAATCTACCACACTCGGTGGGACCGAATCGTTAAATTCGGTCAGACCGATTTAGCAAATAATGTGACCGTTAGGGTTTTCGGTGGGACCGGAATGCAACTCGGTGGGACCGATTCGGTTAGGCTTAGGGCATAACATAATCTCGGTAAGACCGATTACACAAACTCGGTGGGACCGATTTTGGTAATAAGCTTTCCAGAGAGTTGGTCAGGCAAACTCGGTTTGACCGATTATCAAACTCGGTGGGACCGATTTTGATAATAAGTTAACCAGAGAGTTTGCATTGTAATCTCGGTAGTACCGATTGCTCAAACTCGGTAAGACCGATTTTTATAATGGACATACACAGAGAGATTACAATCCCATCTCGGTGAGACCGAGACCCTATCGGTGAGACTGATTTGCCTAGGGTTTGTGGCAGTGGCTAAGACATCAAAACTCGGTGGTGCCAGATAGAAAGAATCAGTGGGGCCGAGTTTGACTTTAGGTTTAGTACATATGTGTGGACGTGGGAAAGTAGTTGAGGGTTTTGGAGCATATCACTAAGCACTTGAAGCAAGAGGCTCATTAAGCAACACCTCATCCCTCCTTGATAGTATTGGCTTTTCCTATAGACTCAATGTGATCTTGGATCACTAAAATGTAAAATGAAGAGTCTTGAGCTTGAATCTTGAGCCAATCCTTTGTCCATAGCATCTTGAAGGAGTTTCCACATCCTTTAGTCCATGCCACTCCATTGTTGAACTTGTCTGAAATATACTAGATAAAGGTGTTAGTCCAACAAGAGATATGTTGACATTAATTACCAAAACCACCTAGGGAGCACTTGTGCTTTCAGCGGACAAGAAGGCCGGCGACACCAAAGGTATATGTGATATACATGTTATTGATGTGTACCTTACCAGTACTCGTAGTAGCTCCTAGGTATTTGATACCGGTGTGGTTGCTCATATTTGTAACTCAAAACAGGAGCTGCAGAACAAGCGGAGACTGCCAAAGGACGAGGTGATGATGCGCGTCGGGAATGGTTCCAAGGTTAATGTGATCGCCGTCCGCACGCTACCTCTACATTTACCCACGGGATTAGTTTTAAACCTCAATAATTGTTATTTAGTGCCAGCTTTGAGCATGAACATTGTATCTGGATCTCATTTAATGCGCGATGGTACTCATTTAAATCCGAGAATAATGGTTGTTCTATTTATTTGAGAGATATGTTTTATGGTCATGCCCAGCTGGTCAATGGTTTATTCTTATTGAATCTCGAACATGATGTTACACATATTCATAGTGTGAATACCAAAAGATGTAAAGTTAATAATGATAGTCCCACATACTTGTGGCATTGCCGCCTTGGTCACATTGGTGTCAAACGCGTGAAGAAGCTCCATGCCGATGGACTTTTGGAGTCTCTTGATTATGAATCATTTGAAACATGTGAACCATGCCTCATGGGCAAGATGACCAAGACTCCGTTCTCCGGAATAATGGAGCGAGCAACCAACTTGCTGGAAATCATACATACTAAGATGTGCAGTCCAATGAGCGTTGACGCTCGTGGTGGCTATCATTATGTTCTCACCTCACTGATGACTTAAGTAGATATGGGTATGTATACTTAATGAAACACAAGTCTGAGACCTTTGAAAGGTTCAAGGAATTTCAGAGTGAGGTGGAGAATCAACGTGACAGGAAAATAAAGTTCTTATGATCAGATCATGGGGGAGAATATTTGAGTCACGACTTCGGTACGCACTTAAGGAAATGTGGAATTGTTTCACAACTCATGCCGCATGGAAAACCTCAGCGTAATGGTGTGTCCGAACACCATAATCGCACTCTATTGGATATGGTGCGATCTATGATGTCTCTTACCGATTTACCACTTTCATTTTGGGGATACACTTTAGAGACAGCCACATTTACTTTAAATAGGGCACCGTCTAAATCCATTGAGATGACACCGTATGAATTATGGTTTGGGAAGAAACCTAAGCTGTCATTTCTAAAAGTTTGGGGATGCAATGCTTATGTCAAGAAACTTCAACCTGAAAAGCTCGAACCCAAGTCGAAAAAATGCGTCTTCATAGGATACCCTAAGAAAAACATTGGGTATACCTTCTACCTCCGATCCGAAGGCAAGATCTTTGTTGCCAAGAATGGGTCCTTTCTGGAGAAAGAGTTTCTCTCAAAATAAGTAAGTGGGAGGAAAGTAGAACTTGATGAAGTACTGCCTCTTGAACCGGAAAGTAGCGCAGCTCAGGAAGATGTTTCTGTGGTGCCTGCACCGACTAGAGAGGAAGTTAATGATGATGATCAAGGTACTTTGGATCAAGTTGCTACTGAACTTCGTAGGTCCACAAGGACACATTCCACACCAGAATGGTATGGCAACCCTGTCCTAGAAATCATGTTGTTAGACAACGGTGAACCTTCGAACTATGAAGAAGCGATGGCGGGCCCAGATTCCAACAAATGGCTTGAAGCCATGAAATCTGAGATAGGATCCATGTATGAAAACAAAGTATGGACTTTGACAGACTTGCCCGATGATCGGCGAGCTATAGAAAATAAATGGATCTTTAAGAAGAAGACTGACGCGGATGGTAATGTGACCATCTATAAAGCTCGGCTTGTCGCTAAGGGTTATCGACAAGTTCAAGGGGTTGACTACGATGAGTCCTTCTCACCCGTAGCGAAGCTTAAGTCCGTCCGAATCGTGTTAGCAATTGTCGCATTCTATGATTATGAAATATGGCAAATGGACGTCAAAACGGCATTCCTTAATGGTTTCCTTAAGGAAGAATTGTATATGATGCAGCCGGAAGGTTTTGTCGATCCTAAGAATGCTAACAAAGTATGCAAGCTCCAGAGCTCTGTAGCATTTCTCATATTATATGTGGATGACATACTATTGATGGGAAATGATATAGAACTTTTGGAAAGCATAAAGGCCTACTTGAATAAGTGTTTTTCAATGAAGGACCTTGGAGAAGCTTCTTACATATTAGGCATCAAGATCTATAGAGATAGATCGAGACGCCTCATAGGTCTTTCAAAAAGCACATACCTTGATAAGATATTGAAGAAGTTCAATATGGATCAGTCCAAGAAGGGGTTCTTGCCTGTTTTGCAAGGTGTGAAATTGAGCACGGCTCAAAGCCCGACCATGGCAGAAGATAGAGAAAAGATGAGTATCATCCCCTATGCCTCAGCCATAGGGTCTATTATGTATGCCATGCTGTGTACCAGACCTGATGTAAACCTTGCCGTAAGTTTGGTAGGGAGGTACCAAAGTAATCCCGGTGTGGAACACTGGACAACGGTCAAGAATAACCTGAAGTACCTGAAAAGGACTAAGAATATGTTTCTCGTTTATGGAGGTGACGAAGAGCTCGTCGTAAAGGGTTACGTCGATGCTAGCTTCAACACAAATCTGGATGACTCCAAGTCACAAACCGGATACATGTATATTTTGAATGGTGGGGCAGTAAGCTGGTGCAGTTGCAAGCAAAGTGTCATGGCGGGATCTACATGTGAAGCGGAGTACATGGCAGCCCCGGAAGTAGAACATGAAGCAATATGGATGAAGGAGTTCATTACCGACCTAGGAGTTATTCCCAATGCGTCGGGCCCAATGACTCTCTTCTGTGACAACACTGGTGCTATTGCCCTTGCCAAGGAGCCCAGGTTTTACAAGAAGACAAGGCATATCAAGCATCGCTTCAACTCCATTCGTGAAAATGTTCAAGATGGAGACATAGATATTTGTAAAGTGCATACGGATCTGAATGTCGCAGATCCGTTGACTAAACCTCTTCCACGAGCAAAACATGATCAACACCAGAACCCTATGGGTGTTCGATTCATCACAATGTAACTAGATTATTGACTCTAGTGCAAGTGGGAGACTGTTGGAAATATGCCCTAGAGGCAATAATAAAATGGTTATTATTATATTTCCTTGTACATGATAATTGTCTATTGCTCATGCTATAATTGTATTGACCGGAAACCGTAATACATGTGTGAATACATAGACCACAGCATGTCCCTAGTGAGCCTCTAGTTGACTATCTCGTTGATCAATAGATGGTTATGGTTTCCTGACCATGTGCATTGGATGTCATTGATAACGGGAACACATCATTAGGAGAATGATGTGATGGACAAGACCCAATCCTAAGCATAGCCCAAGATTGTGTAGTTCGTTTGCTAAAGCTTTTCTAATGTCAAGTATCATTTCCTTAGACCATGAGATTGTGTAACTCCCGAATACCGTAGGAATGCTTTGGGTGTACCAAGCGTCACGACGTAACTGGGTGGCTATAAAGGTGCACTACAGGTATCTCTGAAAGTGTCTGTTGGGTTGGCACGAATCGAGACTGGGATTTGTCACTCCGTATGACAGAGAGGTATCTCTGGGCCCACTCGGTAATGCATCATCATAATGAGCTCAATATGACTAAGTAGTTAGTCACGGTATCATGCATTACGGAACGACTAAAGTGACTTGCCGGTAACAAGATTGAACGAGGTATTGGGATACCGACGATCGAATCTCGGGCAAGTAACATACTGATTGACAAAGGGAATTGTATACGGGATTGCTTGAATCCCCGACATCATGGTTCATCCGATGAGATCATCGTGGAACATGTGGGATCCAACATGGGTATCTAGATCCCGCTGTTGGTTATTGGTCGGAGAGCTGTCTCGGTCATGTCTGCATGATTCCCGAACCTGTAGGGTCTACACACTTAAGGTTCGATGACGCTAGGGTTATAGGGAAAGTTTGAATGTGGTTACCGAATATTGTTCAGAGTCCTGGATGAGATCCCGGAGGTCACGAGGAGTTCCAGAATGGTCCGGAGGTAAATAATAATATATAGGAAGTGAGGTTTTGGCCACCAGAAATATTTCGGGCGTCACCGGTAATGTACCGGGACCACCGGAAGGGTTCCGGGGGTCCACCGGGAGGGGCCACCAGCCCTGGAGGCTTGCATGGGCCAAGAGTGGGAAGCGACCAGCCCCTGAGTGGGCTGGTGCACCTTCCACCATGTCCAAAGGCGCAGCTAGGAGGAGAGGGGGAAACCCTAGGCGCGGATGGGCCTAAAGGCCCATCCTAGGGCGCGCCCCCTCTCTCCCCCGCTTGGCTGCCCCCTCCAATCCCATCTAGGGCTGCTGCACCCCCTAGGGTGGGAACCCTAGAGGGGGCGCAGCCACCTCCCCTCCTCCTATATAGAGTGGGGGTTTTGGGGCTGCCAAAGACACGAGTCTCTCTCTCTCTCTTAGCGCGGCCCTACCTCTCCACATCCTCGTCCTTCGTAGTGCTTGGCGAAGCCCTGCTAGAAACCACGTTGCTCCACCACCACCACGACGTCGTGCTGCTGCTGGAGTTATCTTCCCCAACCTCACCCTCCTCCTTGCTGGATCAAGGCGCGGGAGACATCACCGGGCTGCATGTGTGTTGAACACGGAGGCGCCGTTGTTTGGCGCTTAGATCGGAATCGGCCATGATCTGAATCGATGTGTGTACGACTCCTCCAACCGTGTTCTTGTAACGCTTCCGCATCACGATCTTCAAGGGTATGAAGATACACTCCCCTCTCTCTTGTTGCTAGAATCTCCAACTTGGTGATGCGTAGAAAATTTTGAATTCCTACTACGTTCCCCAACAGGCGTTAGGGTGACCATGAGTGGTCCTCTGTCTGTATGAAGCCTTTGGGCCATATGACGCCTTTGGTCTGGGGGTTTTCTTCTTCCCAAGTGGTGTCATGACGACATTCACAAGAAGCTTCTCAAGATAGCTTTTGGGCACACAGATCTTCTTTTGGGGTGAACCGTTCCTGCAGTTAGTACCAATGTACCTGGCAAACACTTCACCATTCTGATTCTTAAACAGTTTATAATTGGCATCAAAGGCTTCATCAATGACAATTGGGTTAGGACAAGTGAATCCAGATGAAGTGGATGGGTCCACTGAAGGATCATTAGCAGCAACCCAGGTGGTTTTGGGGTACTGCTCATGCGTCCAATATGAACCATCAACGGTCATTTTTCTCTCGAACCCAACACCCTCTTTCCTAGGGTTTTGGTTCAGAATCCATTTCTTGAGGACGTTGCACAAGGTCTGATGCCCTTTGAGGCTTTTGTACATGCGAGTCTCAAGCATGTCTTCAACCTAGCATTCTCATCAGCAATAGTAGTGGCATCCTCAGTAGAGGGGTTAATTACCACATCAGCAGTTGAAGATATTGCAACATCAGAAGTAGTTGAACATCCAGCAACAGAGATAGCATTATCACGCTCAAGACACTTTAAGCATTGTGGAACAAATTCTACCTGAGCGGAACTGATCTATAGGGTGAGTAGTGAATCGTTCTCTTTTTGAAGATCTTCATGAGACACTCTTAGTTTCTCAAGATCCTGCTTCTTTGAAGATAATCATAGGAAAGCTTCTCATGAGAGGCTAAGAGAGTTTCATGATGACTTTCAAGTTCTTCATACTTAACACGAAGACTTTTAATATCTTCGATTAAGGACTAAGTTCGATTCATTTCCGTGTCCAATAGGTCATCGCTTTTGTCTAGCAGCTTTTGAATATGTTCCATAGCAGTTTGTTGTTCAGTTGCAATTTTAGCAAGTGTCTTATAGCTAGGTTTGGATTCACATCCAGAGTCATCTTCACTAGAGGTTTGTAAATAGGCATCGCGTGAGGTTACCTTGGCACCACGTGCCATGAAGCAGTTGGTTGGAGCAGAGTCGTCGTTGTCATCATCATCAGCTCTGGCTTCAACGTTGTGACCATTGTCTTCAGTGTTGAAGATTGACTTGGCGACGAACGCTGATGCCAGAGCCAAGCTTGCCACACCTGAATCAGACTCCTCCTGGGACTCCACCTCCGCCTCCTCAGAGGCAGACTCATCCTTTGAATCCATATACTTGCCAATAAATGCACGAGCCTTGCTTGATGAGGTCTTCTTGTGAGATGAAGACTTTGACGAAGACTTTAAAGAAGATTTTTATGATTTCTTATTTTTTTGTCATCAGAATCATATTCCTTGATCTTCTTCTTCTTTGATTCCTTATCCCACTGAGGACACTCGGAGATGTAATGGCATGTCTTCTTGCATTTGTGGCAAGTTCTCTTCTTGTAGTCACGTGATGAAGCCTCATCGTTCTTTGAGCTAGATCTTGAAGACTTGCTGAACCGATTATTTTTGGAGAACTTCTGGAACTTCCTCACAAGCATTGGAAGCTCTTTGCCAAGCTCTTCGGGATCACCAGACCTACAGTCAGATTCTTCTTCAAATGGGGAAACAGCTTTTGCCTTCAGGGCACGGGTTCGGCCATAGTTGGGACCATAGATATCACGCTTCTCAGATAGCTGAAACTCATGTGTGTTGAGTCTCTCAAGTATATCAGACAGATCGAGATCTTTGAAGTCAGGACGTTCTTGTATCATCAGGGCTAAGGTGTCAAACGAGCTGTCAAGTGATCTCAGAAGCTTCTTCATGATCTCATGCTTGGTGATCTTAGTGGCGCCAAGAGAACGAAGCTCATTGGTGATATCAGTCAAGCGATCGAACGTGAGCTGGACATTCTCATTGTCATTTCTCTTGAAGCGGTTGAAGAGATTGTGAAGAACATAGATTCTTGAGTCGCTCTGAGTTGAGACGCCTTCGTTGACCTTGGACAACCAGTCCCAGACCAGCTTTGCAGTTTCCAGTGCACTTACGCGGCCATACTGCCCTTTGGACAGATGACCACAGATGATGTTCTTGGTGCTTGAGTCCAATTACACAAATCTCTTGACATCAGCAGCGGTGATGCCTTCACCAAATTTGGGAACGCCAGTCTTGATGACACACCAGAGATCAACATCAATAACTTCAAGATGCATGCACATCTTGTTCTTCCAATAAGGGTAGTCAGTGCCATCGAAGATGGGGCACGCAGCGAAGACCTTGATTATCCCTGCATTAGACATAGCTAAAACTCCATGTGGTTAAACCGAATCACACAGAACAAGGGAGTACCTTGCTCTAATACCAACTGAAAGTGCTAGTAATCGACTAGAGGGGGTGGATAGGCGATTTTTATGAAAGTCTTCAAAACACGGTGGCTTTGAAGACAAACAAGTAATCTAAACCTATATAGTAAGCAGCGGAATGAAAAATACACTAGTCAAGCATACAATGCACTGAAAGCACGAAGACTAACTGCAACTAGGTAGACAGGATCATAATGGAAGATAGTACGAAGACAAACAGATATAAGTCTTCACACAATTAAGTCAAATGAATCAGGCAGGCAAGCAATGACTTCACGAAGACAAACTGAAAAGTAAGGAGGGTAGGGGATAGAACCAGTTGCTTGGTGAAGACAAGGATTTGGTAGACCAGTTCCAGTTGCTGTGACAACTGTACGTCTAGTTAGGGAGGCTGAGATTGAACTCAGAAGACCGTGTCTTCACCTTATTCCCATTGAGCTAAGGACACCAAGTCCTCGCCCAATCACTCTGGTAAGTCTTCAAGGTAGACTTCCAAACCTTCACAGACTTCGTTCACCGGCAATCCACAATGACTCTTGGATGCTTAGAACGTGACGCCTAACACTACAAAAAAGATACACTTCCGTGATGATACGTGTTTGTCACAGTAGGTCGTGTTTTTTTTCATGCATGTACATCCATGACGATTTTATGACAGAATCAAGATAGTCATACCTGTGCTGTCGTAGAAGTGTTCCATGACATTACCAAAATTATCATCACGGAAGTGTCCACTTCCATGACGATAAATCGCGCGTCACAGAAGTGCTTTCGTCAAGGGTGACCAACACGTGGCATCCACCGTAACGGAACGACGTTAAGCTATTGGGTCCGGTTTTAGATCCGATAACCCGTTAACAGCCCTGACCAATGGGGATTTTCCATGTGTAAAATCATCATTGGCTCGAGGAAACACGTGTCGGCTCACCGTTGGGACAGATGTCATCCACTCATTGGACCGAAGGCGCCTATGATATGGCGACACGTGGCATGGCCCAATAGAGGCCCATTCCTGTGAAAAGGCCGGCCCATTTGACTTGGTCAAAAGGTGGCGGGCCGGCCCACGGAAAGCCTGTTAACGGCATGTTCGCATATAGCCCATTTACAGTTCGCTAACCTGGGGCCCATTACAACCTCTTCGAATTAGGCCCAGTAGCGTCATCTAGGCCGTCCAATATGAGCCCATTTTAACTTTTGGCCCATGTGTGGCCCACGACTTCTTTCGGCCCATATGAGGCCCTTTGTAATTCTTGGCCCATTAACGGCCCATGGTGAAACTGGCCCGTAATGAACAGTGTATCACTTTATACCCATTAACGGCTCGTTATTCCATTGGGCCGTTTCCAGCCCAAGTTATCTTTCGGCCTTCTCAGGGACCATTTATTCTTGGGCTCATTTGCAGCATTCGGTTACATATGGCCCGTTACTGTCATTTTCTTCTTGTGGGCCAAATTCAGCCCGTCGTTACAGTCGGCCCGTTTGTGGACCGTTAATACGTTGGGCCGTTTTCATGTCAAAAAAAACTCGTTGGGCTGTTTCATAGAGTTATCAAATATGGCCTATTAACGGCCCGTTATGGTCCACGAATAGTATGGCCCATGATTGGCAAAATGATGATACGCCCCGTAGAAGGCCCATGGATCATACTGCCCGTATAAGGCCCATGGATCATACAGCCAGTAGAAGGCCCATGGATCGTACGGCCCGTAGAAGGCCCATGGACCCTACGGCCCATAGAAGGCCCATGGATCCTAAGGCCCGTATAGAAGGCTAATGGATCCTACGGCCCGTAGAAGGCCCATGGATCATACGGCCCGTAGGAGGCCCATGGTAACAACAGTCCATGTGTTGCCATGATTATTTTGGCCTAGTTACCAAAAATAGGCTATTGTGGCCATTAGAAAAACACAGAAAAAGAACTGCAGTGACTACAAGCAAATAACTAAACAAGACAATAAGGAAATACATAAGCAAGCAATTAACGCTAGCCTATTGCCGCTATTACACATATTACATCCACTGGGCATCAAAGCTCGCCACCAGTGCAAATATAGGGAACAAAGCAGCATATTACATACACTGGCCGTCAAAATTGGCCACTAGTGCAAATAAACGCGGCAGCAAAACAAGAGCATAACTGAAACAACTTCAAAAGAGCTCAAGAAATGTTATCTTGGGTATCCACTGATACGTCTCCAACGTATCTACTTTTCCAAACACTTTTGCCCTTGCTTTGGACTCTAACTTGCATGATTTGAATGAAACTAACCTGGACTGACGTTGTTTTCAGCAGAACTACCATGATGTTGTTTATTGTGCAGAAAACAAAAGTTCTCAGAATGACCTGAAAATCCACGGAGATAAGTTTTGGAAAATATAAAAAATACTGGCGAAAGTATCAAGGCCAGGGGGCCCACAACCTGTCCACGAGGGTGGGAGCACGCCCTCCCTCCCTGGGCGCGCCCCCTGTCTCGTGGGCCCCCTTATGCTCCACCGACCTAAACTCCAACTCCATATATTCCGTTTCTCGGAGAAAAAAATCAGAGAGAAAGTTTCATCATGTTTTATGATACGGAGCTGCCGCCAAGCCCTAATCTCTCTCGAGAGGGCTGATCTGGAGTCCGTTCGGGGCTACGGAGAGGGGGATTCATCATTGTCGTCGTCATCAACCATCCTCCATCACCAATTTCATGATGCTCACCATCGTGCGTGAGTAATTCCATCGTAGGCTTGCTGGACAGTGATGGGTTGGAAGAGATTTACCATGTAATCAAGTTAGTTTTGTTAGGGTTTGATCCCTAGTATCCACTATGTTCTGAGATTGATGTTGCTAGGACTTTGCTATGCTTAATGCTTGTCACTAGGGCCCGAGTGCCATGATTTCAGATCTGAACCTATTATGTTTTCATGAATATATGTGAGTTCTTGATCCTATCTTGCAAGTCTATAGTCACCTATTATGTGTTATGATCCAACAACCCCGAAGTGACAATAATCGGGATACTTCTCGGTGATGACCGTAGTTTGAGGAGTTCATGTATTCACTATGTGCTAATGCTTTGGTCCGGTTCTCTATTAAAAGGAGGCCTTAATATCCCTTAGTTTCCACTAGGACCCCGCTGCCACGGGAGGGCAGGACAAAAGATGTCATGCAAGTTCTTTTCCATAAGCACGTATGACTATGTTCAGAATACATGCCTACATTACATTGATGAACTGGAGCTAGTTCTGTGTCACCCTATGTGACAGCTATTACATGAGGAATTGCATCCGACATAATTGTCCATCGCTGATCCAATGCCTACGAGCTTTTCACATCTTGTGCTTCGCTTATTTACTTTTCCATTGCTACTGTTACAACTACTACAAAACTATTATCTTTACTTTTGCCACTGTTACCATTACTATCATACTACTTTGCTACTAAATACTTTGCTGCAGATACTAACTTATCCAGGTGTGGTTGAATTGACAACTCAACTGGTAATACTTAAGAATATTCTTTGGCTCCCCTTGTGTCGAATCAATAAATTTGGGTTGAATACTCTACCCTCGAAAACTGTTGCGATCCCCTACACTTGTGGGTTATCAAGACTAATTTTTGGCGCCGTTGCCGGGGAGCATAGCTCTATTCTTTGAGTCACTTGGGATTTATATCTGTTGATCACTATGAGGAACTTGAAAGACGAAAGAACTAAGATTTTGCCCTCAACTACGAGGGGAGGTAAGGAACTGCCATCTAGCTCTGCACTAGATTCTCCTTCTGTTATTAGTAAGCTTGCGACACCTAAACCTGCTACTGCTATGAATTCTGATATGTCGCATGTTATTGATGATGCCACTTCTGCTATGCATGATACTTATGACGAAACCACTTCTGTGCGTAATACTACTTTGCCATTAGGTGAATTTCTTGATGAACAACTTGCTAGGGTTAGAGAGAATGAAATTATTGAAGATGCTATTATTGATGATAGTGATGATGAAAGTTCTCCCCCTGATTATGAATTACATGTTGTTCCTGAGGGTTATGTTATGAATGAGGAAGCTGCTAGACCTATCTGTGCTTGCAAAGATAGATATGATCTTAAGAAGTTATTAGCTAAATAGAAGCAGCAATCTCTTAATGCTAGAATGAAACCTGACCCTGCTTTTGCTACTTCACCTATCTGTGCTAATGATAAGGATTATGAATTCTCTGTTGATCCAGAAATAATTACTTTGGTTGAATCTGATCCTTTTTATGGCCTTGAATCTGAAACTGTTGTGGCACATCTTACCAAGTTGAATGATATAGCCACCCTGTTTACTAATGATGAGAAGTCTGGCTATTATTATATCCTTAAGATATTTCCGTTCTCATTAAAGGGTGATGCTAAGACTTGGTTTAATTCTCTTGATCCTGGTTGTGTGCGTAGTCCCCAGGATATGATTTGTTACTTCTTTGCTAAATATTTCCCTGCTCATAAGAAACAAGCTGCCTTGCGGGAAATATATAATTTTGTGCAAATCAAAGAAGAGAGTCTCCCACAAGCTTGGGGGAGGCTTCTCCATTACTTAATGCTTTGCCTGATCATCCTCTTAAGAAAAATGAAATACTTGATATCTTTTATAACAGAGGAACCGATGCTTCCAAGGACTACTTGGATAGTTGTGCTGGTTGTGTTTTTAGGGAAAGAACAGTCGACCAAGCTGAATTGCTATTGAATAATATGTTGACTAATGAAAATAATTGGACTCCTCCTGAGCCAATTCCTGAGGCAATTCCTGAACCAATTGAGCCAACTCCTGAGCCTATTCCTAAACCCACTCCTAAGAAGAGAGGTGTTCTATTTCTCAGTCCTGAAGATATGCAAGAGGCAAAGAAATTAATGAAAGAAAAAGGTATGAAAGCTGAAGATGTTAAGAATTTACCACCTATTGAAGAAATACATGGTCTTAATATATCGCCTATAGAAGAAACACATTGTCTTGATAACCCGACACAGGTGGTAAAGGTAAATTCTCTCTATAGATATGATAAAGTTGAAATCCCGTCTACTAAATTTCATAGCCCATGCCTAGATGAATTTGATGACTTTATGGCTAGACAAGAAAATTTTAATGCTTATGTTGGTAGAGAATTAAAGAATAATTCTTTCGAGATAGGACGCTTGAATGATTATATGGCTAGAGTTAAAGGTGAACTTAAAATCATTAGCAAATATGCTTCTATGGTTACCACTCAAGATGAGAAAGTACTTAAAGCTCCAAGTGATTTGCTTGATGAATTAAACAATAAACATGATTCTTCCGTTAGAGTGGCTACTAGAACTGGTAGAATGACTCGGGAACCTTTGTATCCTGAAGGCCACCCTAAGAGAATTGAGCAAGATTCTCAGAGAAATAATTTAGAGGCACCTAGTTCTTCAAAGAAGAAAAATAAAAATGATAGGACTTTGCATACTTCTAGTGAACCTGTTGTAGACACACCTGAGTATCCCAATGATATTTTTATTTCTGATGTTGCAACACAATCAGGTGATGAACATGAACCTAGTGATAATGTTAATGATAATGTTCATGTTGATGCTCAACCTAGCAATAATAATGATGTAGAGACTGAACCTGATGTTTATCTTGATAACCCACAATCAAAGAATCAACGTTATGATAAGAGAGATTTTGTTGCTAGGAAGCACGGTAGAGAAAGAGAACCATGGGTTCAGAAACCCATGCCCTTTCCTCCTAAACCATCCAAGAAAAAGGATGATGAGGATTTTGAGCGCTTTGCTGAAATGATTAGACCTATCTTCTTACGTATGCGCTTAACTGATATGCTTAAAGTAAATCCTTATGCTAAGTATATGAAGGATATCATTACAAATAAAAGAAAGATACCGGAAGCTGAAATTTCCACCATGCTTGCTAATTACACTTTTAAGGGTGGAATACCAAAGAAACTTGGAGACCCTGGGGTACTGTCGGTGTCAAAACCGGCGGTTCTTGGGTAGGGGGTCCCGAACTGTGCCTAGGCGGGTGGTAACAGGAGACAAGGGACATGATGTTTTTACCCAGGTTCGGGCCCTCTCGATGGAGGTAAAACCCTACTCCTGCTTGATTAATATTGATGATATGGGTAGTACAAGAGTAGATCTACCACGAGATCGGAGTGGCTAAACCGTAGAATCTAGCCTATGGTATGATTGTTGTTCGTCCTATGGACTAAAACTCTCCGGTTTATATAGACATCGGAGAGGGCTAGGGTTACACAGAGTCGGTTACAATGGGAGGAGATCTTCATATCGTATCGCCAAGCTTGCCTTCCATGCCAAGGAAAGTCCCATCCGGACACGGGACGGAGTCTTCAATCTTGTATCTTCATAGTCCGGGAGTCTGGCCAAAGGTCTTAGTCCGGCCATCCGGACACCCCCTAATCCAGGACTCCCTCAGTAGCCCCTGAACCAGGCTTCAATGATGACGAGTCCGGCGCGCAAGTTGTCTTCGGCATTGCAAGGTGGGTTCCTCCTCCGAATATCTCATAGAAGATGTTGAACAACAGGGTAGTGTCCGGCTCTGCAAAATAAGTTCCACATTCCTTCGTAGAGAGAATAATATTTGCATCAATCGGATCTGCTGACGTATTCCGTGGCGTGACATCATGCCACAGCCAGGTTCTTTATTCATTTTATTGTTCCCCTCAGCGCGTTTAGCGAGGCGGTTTCCCTGGCATGTCTTGTCAAAGCAGAGATCGTGTCCCCTTATTCCAGGATTCTCATCAATACGGGTGTGGGTAACCCAACCGCGCCATTAACCGTGGCGCTTGGGAGATAAGCAAGTTTTATTAGGCCGATGGGGGGCTCATAGTTTTGGCCTCCCATATAAGGGGATAAGAATCCGCCCTTTCCATTCACGCCCTCTTCCTCCTCTGCTTATCCATCCCTGCGCGCTCGAGCTCCAGCATCCAAGCCCGCACTTCCCACCTCAACCTTCTCCAACCATGTCAGGAGCGGGAGGTAGATGGATGGCCTCCTCCGTCAGGGAGGGACAAATCAAAAACCTGAGGAAGGCCGGATACTTGTCTAACGACATCACGCACCGGCTCCCAAATGCGGGGCAACTCATCCCCACCCCCAGGCCGCATGAGAGGGTTGTTTTTCTTCCCCATTTCCTCCGCGGACTGGGTTTTCCTCTTCACCCGTTTGTCCGGGGGCTCATGTTCTACTACGGCCTGGACTTCCACGACCTGGCCCCAAACTTCATCCTCAATATCTCGGCGTTTATCGTCGTGTGCGAGGCCTTCTTCCGCATCCAGCCCCACTTTGGCCTATGGCTGAAGATCTTCAGCGTCAAGCCGAAGGTCGTGCAAGGCCGACAGGCGGAATGCGGAGGCGCCATGGTGGGCAAGATAGACAATGTCACCTAGCTCGAGGGTGCCTTCGTGGAAACCATCAAAGGGTGGCAATCTGGGTGGTTTTATATTACCGAGCCGCGTGACCCTAAATGGGCAGCGGCCCCTGAATTTCAATCCAGCATCCCCACCCGGCTCACATCTTGGAAAGAGACGGGCCTGTCGTGGGGCAATCCGGAAGAGGTGACCGGACTCCAAACCTGCGTCCGAGACCTGGTCGCCAAGAAGGTCAAACTTGTCAACGTGGTCCAGGTCATGCTCTTCCGCCAGTTCCTCCTGTGTCAACGACGGGACTTCAATTTGTGGGAGTTCGACCCGTCCCGACACTAGACTCTATCCCGGCTCTTCGAAACGAAGCACGAGGACGCCTGGAAGGTGCTTTTCAAAAGCTCCGAGGTCTCCCCTCCCGTCACCGAGGATCGCGGGTTCTGTGCCAAACGTCAAGCCTCCGAAGTAAGCTTACCTTTAGCCCCTTACGGGATATCCGCATTTCATAGTGTGACCTTATGTGGGATCTAAACTCCCGTTCCTTTGACAGGATTGGAAGAGGACATCCGGACAGTTTGACTGTCCGACCCCTTTGCCCGAAGGCCCAGTAGACGCACACTTAGCGAAGCTACTGGTTCCGGCACCCCATGTGGTGCCGGAGAAGAAGGCCAAGGAGAAGGCCACGGGGACCCAAAAGAGTTCCCGGCGCCCGGTGTTGTCGGATTTGCCCGACGGCTCCAACGCGCCCTCCGCCTCCGAAGATGAGGAGGAGGAAGAAGAAGATGCATCTCCCCCTCCAACGGGGGGAGGAAAGAAGAGAAAGGCCGCCCCAACTGGGGAAGCCAGAGGGTCCAAGAAGGGGAAGCCCCTTCTGCCGGACTACACCCCCGACACCGAAGACGGCGAGGAGGACTGGCCCTCCAGGATCAAGCCCCTGGCAAAATCGTAAGTGTCCGGCTACCTGAATGACTTATTGCACTCCTTTATTATGTGATAGCTTTTAACACCGAAGCTAATCATACAGTCCGCCCAGAGCTCAGCTTGGCGATTCGTCGAGCGGATCTCTAAATTCGTCGGATGTGAATAGCGCTTCACTTCCGACGGCCTCCTCCCCTCTTCCTACAGACGGCGCGGAGGTGGAGTCCCGTAGGGGACAAAACCAGGAGGAGGTGGTCCTGGAAGTGCCACAAGGCGACCTTCCGGACTCCCAACCCAAAGGGGGTAAAACCCCGGAGGGATCTAAGTCCGGCCCTGGGCCGGACACTGCTCCGAAACCATTAGTGGTTCCAGAGCCCGACAGGCGGCGCCTTCACAAGAAGGGCAAGTCCGCGACACCGGCGACTTCCGTCCACCCGGGGGCGCCGGACAATTTCCTGGAGGCGCTCAACGGCGCCTCTATCGATGAAGAACACCGCACTGTTATGAGTGCGGTGATTCAGAAGGTTCAGTCCGCCAAGAGCGGGCTGACGGAAGCCTGCACAAGCTTGTTAACGGGCTTTGAGGTATGTGTTCAAAAACATATATAAAAAATGTTATCGCATAGACAGTAGCCCCTGATGCTTAGTTCGGTGTTCGGAAAGAAAAGCCGAACTGAGGATCTTAAAAGATATACGCAGGATTCTAATAGAAATGTGTCAATATGGGAATGCAGGCTGCGCTGCTGACCTCTGCCGCACTAACTGCGAAGGTCAATGCCTTGAAGGAAAGCCTCGAGCGGTCCGAGAACAAGCTTGGCCGTGCCAAGAAGCAGCTCGAGGATAAAGAGGGTATGTAACACCTCCTGAAAATGTATATAGAAATACTTGGTTGCATAATAATAACAGGACCAACGTTAATGTTGCAGGAGCCACGACCGAGGTGGCGACCCTGAAAGAGGCAGTTTCGAGGGCCAAAAAGAGTGCGGCCTTGGAGCGCACCGAGCGAGAGAAGTAGGAGGCGCGGGTGACGGAGGTGTGGCAAGAGCTCCAGGCTCTCGTGGAAAAACACGAGAGTTTGGAGCGTGACACAAAGACTCGAGAGTCCGAGCTTGCCTTGGCTCTTGAGAGTGCCAAGACCGCTAAGGTCGAAGCCCAGAAGACCCTTCAGGAGATCGAGGCGATGAAGAAGATAGCGGCGGGTAAGGCATTCTTTATGCAAAGCAAAAATATAAAAGTTAATTATCTGCTACTTACCCGAATCCGGAGCTCTCCAGGAGCGTTCGCCGATCTGCCCCGTAGTGTGTCTGATGCCACCGCATACTACCGAGCCGAAGAGGGGAGCTCGACGGAAAAAGTGTTCTGGTCTCAGTATGCTGAGGCCGGACATCCGGTGCCCCTGAGCGACCAACTGAAGCAGCTGGTTGAGCTCCACAAGGTGGCCGAACAGGCCATGAAGGGCCTCATAGCTCGGCTGTGGCCTGGAGAAGCCATGCCTGGGAGCTACTTCGGTCTGGTGCGGCGGCTGGTGGACGTGTGTCCGTGGATTGAGGTCGTCAAGCGCTCCGCTTGTATTGAAGGTGCCCGCCGGGCCCTTGCCCGTGCTAAGGTGCACTGGGGAAAGCTAGACACGGAGAAGCTGTTGACGGACGCGCCACCGCCGGGCAAGGAGTATCGTACGCCCGAGATGTATTACAATGGCGTTCTGAAGGGTGCCCGCCGCATAGCGGATGAGTGCTCCAAAGATATAATTTTTGAGTGAACTCCCATTTGTTATCCTGTACGCTGAAGCTTTGTTCATATGCGTTAAGCAACGCTTGTTAATTTAAAATATTACCTTCTCTGCGGCCGTTTATCAAAATCTGAGAGATGCAAGTCGTCGGCTTCGACCCCCATGCCACGAGGGCTGGGGTGTTCGGGATAAACCTGAGCGCTCTTGTTCCCATTCTTGGGTCCATCTAGGGAGGCGTTCAGCACAACGAACCAGGCCGTCGGACTTATCATGCTTTATCACTCTCACTTAGCCATAGAATTCTATAATTTTAAATTTCGGCGAAGCCCCTAGTATTCGGAAGACCGAGTTCGGGGCGCTATCCACGCCTGGGCCGGATAAGTCCGGTTCCTCGCTCGAAGCGGCATAAGTCTTTAAGGACTCGAAGAAACCTCACGAACAGCGACCGGTCTCTCGCACTATCATGACAGTCAGTTTTAGCTTTCTCTACTGAGGTGTTAACCCAGATCAACTGGGGCACAATCGCAGTAGTTCTCCCAGCGCTACCTTAGCCAACAATGTGGAACGTAAGGTACCAAAACATGGGAGCCGGGCAAACCCAACTATTGACCAAAGACATGAGTCGGAGCCGATGCATATAGTGCTATAAGTTCGGGGTGCTGCACTTGTTAGAGTGTTCGGTCTTCTCGCACCACGTTATGGGGTGTTGTAAGCCCCTGGTGTATTATCCGTGCCAAAGTGTACGGTTGCATAGTGTCATGACTGAACATGTTTGCATATAAAAATAGATAAGTACAATAATAGGTAAGAGCTGTGTATTGTTTATTAAAAAAGGGCTGCTGCGAGAGCAGAACGATACAAAAAGTGCGGTAAGCAAGAGATAGGAGTATTTGACATATTCCCCTTCAGGGGCAAGCTGCAGGATTGTAAGAGAAACATGTATTAAACTCGTTATAGAGACCACCTTGACTTTTGACGTAGCTTGCTTCCTCCCTGGCTATTGCATCGTTTGTTCGGCGAGAGTATTGCCGGACAGGCCTTCCGAATAGTTGGGTCCTGAAAGTGTGTAAAAAAGGAAAACGGCGAAATAGGGAGCCCCCTAGTGCGGTTAAGCTGCATTCTGGGCATGCCATTGTTGTGCCCCTCCCCTTATGCCCATGGTATCTCTAAGGCGTAATTATGTACGCGTGGTACCAGCATTGCCGTTTGGCGGGGGCTGGGGTCGGGGCCACACTGCTATGCTTGCTCGGAACGTGCCAGCCGGATTTCTTATAGGTTACTTCGGGCTCTCTTGACGTTGTCCGGACGTTTGGCGCCTGGATTGGAGAACTGCCTTGAGAGGCTACTCTGTACTTCCGCCGCTAGGGCCGCCGTGTGCTCCTCCGTTCGGAGAGAGTGTTCTGTGTTTCCATTTACCGTGATGACTCCGCGAGGTCCTGGCATCTTGAGCTTGAGATATGCGTAGTGCGGCACAGCATTGAATTTTGCAAATGCGGTTCGTCCGAGCAGGGCGTGATAGCCGCTGCGGAATGGGACTATGTCGAAGATTAAGTCCTCGCTCCAGAAGTTATCCGGTGATCCGAAGACCACCTCGAGTGTGACCGAGCCTGTACAGCTGGCTTCGACCCCTGGTATGACACCTTTGAAGGTTGTCTTTGTGGGTTTAATCCTTGATGGATCAATGCCCATTTTTCGCACTGTGTCCTGGTAAAGTAGGTTCAGGCTACTACCGCCGTCCATTAGGACTCTGGTAAGGTGAAATCCGTCGATAATTGGGTCTAGGACCAGTGCGGCGAATCTACCGTGACGAATGCTGGTGGGATGGTCCCGTTGATCGAAAGTGATCGGGCAAGAGGACCATGGGTTGAACTTTGGGGCGACTGGCTCCAGCGCATAGACGTCCTTGAGAGCACGCTTCCGCTCCCTTTTGGGGATGTGGGTTGCGTATATCATATTCACCGTCCAAACTTGCGGGGGAAATCCTTCTGTCCTTTGTTGTTCGGCGGCCGGGGCCCCTCCTCGTCACTTATCTTGCCTGCCTGCTTGGAGCTACCGCCAAGCCCTAATCTCTCTCGGGAGGGCTGATCTGGAGTCCGTTCGGGGCCATGGAGAGGGGTATTCGTCGCCGTCGTCATCATCAACCATCCTCCATCACCAATTTCATGATGCTCACCGCCGTGCTTGAGTAATTCCATCATAGGCTTGCTGGACAGTGATGGGTTGGATGAGATTTACCATGTAATCAAGTTAGTTTTGTTAGGGTTTGATCCCTAGTATCCACTATGTTCTGAGATTGTTGTTTCTATGACTTTGCTATGCTTAATGCTTGTCACTAGGGCCCGAGTGCCATGATTTCATATCTGAACCTATTATGTTTTCATGAATATATGTGAGTTCTTGATCCTATCTTGCAAGTCTATAGTCACCTATTATGTGTTATGATCCGACAACCCCGAAGTGACAATAATCGGGATACTTCTCGATGATGATCGTAGTTTGAGGAGTTCATGTATTCACTATGTGCTAATGCTTTGGTCCGGTTCTCTATTAAAAGGAGGCCTTAATATCCCTTAGTTTCCACTAGGACCCCGCTGCCACGGGAGGGCAGGACAAAAGATGTCATGCAAGTTCTTTTCCATAAGCACGTATGACTATATTCGGAATACATGCCTACATTACATTGATGAACTGGAGCTAGTTCTGTGTCACCCTATGTTATAGCTATCACATGAGGAATCGCACCCGACATAATTATCCATCACTGATCCAATGCCTACGAGCTTTTCACATATTGTGCTTCGCTTATTTACTTTTCCATTGCTACTGTTACAACTACTACAAAACTATTATCTTTACTGTCGCCACTGTTACCATTACTATCATACTACTTTGCTACTAAATTCTTTGCTACGGATACTAAGTTATCCAGGTGTGGTTGAATTGAAAACTCAACTGCTAATACTTAAGAATATTCTTTGGCTCCCCTTGTGTCGGATCAATAAATTTGGGTTGAATACTCTACCCTCGAAAGCTGTTGCGATCCCCTACACTTGTGGGTTATCATCCACCATGCTGGCAATAAGCTTAGCAAGCTTATTAGCTTTGTCCTGTTTGGTGCCAAAATCCTCCAACGCTTGCTGTTGCACCAGAAAGTATGCATCTAAATACTCCAGGGACTTCCACAGTCCTTCCGCTTCTTGTCGCAGCACACCTGATCGATGTCTTTCAGCTTGTAGTTGAAACTCAAGAAATCAAACTGATTCAGACAGTGAGTTTGAATAGCTTGTGCAAGCGGTAGTGGCCAGTAACTCGGACACTAAACCAGGATAGGACTTTGGGGTTGTCTTGCTGTCTTCAAGATAGTCTTCCTTAGTTGTTTTATCAGCTTTGTTGGAGACCAACATGGATGTGTCACTATCCTGAACCTTGTCTGCATTACTTACTTTACCATTGCTTAATAAGGCACTCTTCCCCAATGTTCTGTCAGCATTTTAACGAAGAAACAAGCAGACACATAACAAGTTTAGCATGTACTAGTATATGAAACTCATTTCGGTAAACCAGTTCATTAGTAAGGTGGACAGGATTAAACTACCAAGTCTTCTATTGCCAAGTACTAATACATAATAAAATCATCAAACAAACATATATCTATGTCCTATGGTCACTGCATTGTCTTGCCAAATCAAAATAGAGACACGGTTCAAATCATATTAGTTCAAGACAAAGTGGTAGTGAAAGAATACAAAGCGTGGGAAACTACACGGCACAACAAGATTTCTGATGGGTACCACGGGTCTACATGTACAACAACACTATTGGCTCTGTTGTGATGCTAGTAATGTGCATGATATGAGAAGTCAACTGTATACACAATTGAAATTGAAATCGGCAGAGCAATTGATAAGAGCAAACATGTTAAAGAAACATGCGTGAACATACCTGCTGTGCCATTGGAGTTTCGATTGGATCCTTCAATTTAAAAATAAGTTTGTATGAGTAAATACAGTGATACAAGAGCAAAGCAATCATAGTTAAAAAAAGGCACGCCTAAGCGAGCGCTTAAGCACACCTAGGCTCTAGGTGTTGGCAAAACACATTGCACATAACTACACTTAATCTATGCATAACTGTGCATAAGCATGCGCTTTGGTCAGTAAAGCGCAAGGCGGTGGCAAAACGCACAATTAACGCCTAGCGCTTTTTTGAACTATGATAGCAATGGAATCTTAAATTAGAACAGTTGTTCTTCAGGTTTAGGCACTTGTTCTACATGAACAGAGTACAGTAAGACACAAGCATATAGTACTTAAAAATAAAAAATGATCTCATAGACCTTACCACATTCTGGGTTCAGGACCAGTACAGAACAAGGCGTTCCCAGTCATCATCTAGTAAATGTGTCTCAGGAGAACGTAAGGGAATTTGATGAGTTTCTTTGCCGGTGAAGTACGTTTTCTTCAGGTAATTCTGATACTGCCACCAAGCATTCTTGAAGATAGCAGAGGTATTAGCACGGGTTACCTCATCCTGAGTTTCCAAATCGGTCCTTCTCTATAGAGAAAAATGGGAAAATTTGCTGTATTATAACCATCATGGAGGTAGGATGTATGGGAAAAAGCAAAGTAATTGCCATGAATAACATTACTTACACATCACACCTGGACAAACATCTGCAACTGGCATTTTCCTTCATCTTCAGTATAATATTTCCAAGATGGGAAGATACGCACATACAATTTAATAACATCAAATGCGATAGATGTTAAACTACGACTAGCTGGTTGTGCTTCCTCCACAGGAATAGGCGTACTAACTGGTGGAGCTGGGGTTCGCCGTGGTAGTACTGGCCCTTTGGGCACTGGAGCTGCCTTACTAACTGCTCTTGTTTGGGAGCTCTGTGGTGGAGATGGTGTTGTGTCAACAGGAACTGGGTTACTATCGGCTGGGGTTGGGGTTAGATCGGGTGAAGCTGGTTCTCTGTCCATCACAGTAAGGGTACAATCTACGAGAGTTTGGGTTATGTGTGGTAGGGCTAGTTCTTGTGCATGTACAACCGGGGTGCTATCTCCACCAAGAGGTAGCACTGTTTTATTTGAAGACTGTGTTTTTAGTCCACTAGATACTGGCATCACCCACTCCAACTCAAATGGCTGATAAACAGGAAACATAGTTGAATGTACAAATATTGTATGAGAGACAGATGCAATAGATAGTGAAAGAGGGCATGAAATAGTTGACATGTATATTGTTTAACCAAAACGGATAGCATGACATAATTTCACATATATGATGTCTATCTAAACTGGATAGCATAGCATAACATAATTCAAAGATATGATGAATAACTAAACAGGATCGCATGACATAATTCACCTACATGTTATCTAAGTAATCAGGATCGCATCATTTAATTCACATATGTGATTTATATGCTAAACAGAGGGCATTTAATATGATGTCTGAACTAAGAACATGGTGTTGAATATTGTGTATATGATGTCTAAACTATGCAATGCAAGACACCATATGCATGATATGAGCAGTATAACCGTGCCAAGTTAGAGCATACACCTCGGTGGGGGAATAGGACTGGTCATCTATCTCTGAATCCATCTCTGAGGAGCTATCGGGACCCAACAAGAGATCTGCTTCGATAGGTAACACTGTCTGCTCTGAAGGCCTTGTTTTCACTCTAGATTTTTTTTCATCTCCCACCCAAATGGCTGATTCACAGGAAAAGTAGTTTAATGTACAAACATTGTCGACAAATGGAAATGTAATGAAGAAAAGGATGGGCAAGATATCATTCAAATATATGATGCCTAGTTAAACAGCATGGAATTGCACATTTCACATATATTATGGCTGGCTAAAAGACATGAGACTGCATAATTCCCATATATGATATAGAAACTAAACAGGTGGCATTACAGAACATGTCTAAACTAAGCAGATGACATATATGATGTCAAAACTAGGCACTACAAGGCAACATATGCATGATATGACTAAAATCATCATGCCAAGGTAGAGCAAACACCTTGGGAGGTAAATAGGAGTGGTCGGCGGCGTCTGAATCTACCTCAGAACAGATATCTTCCTCTGGATTAGAATCTGGAGAGGGGTGGGGAGGGTTTGCCATTGAACCCACCATGGAGCGATGTCTGCATGACATTGTATTGCCGCGCAAAACTCTTCTCTTTTTCTCTACATGTTCAGCATGACTGTGTACAATATCTGACATTGATACAAAAAAAATATGGTGAGATTATGTAAGGAGAGCATGCAGAAATTTAGAGTGATGGTAACAACCAGTGGATGGATCCAAAAATAATGATAACAGGCTGATGATTGCTTTAATTTAATAAAAAGACAGATGATGATTGCTTTACTATTTGTTTCCCACCCAAGATGAACAACATAGGCATACCCTAGTTGAACCAGATATTAGACAGACATACTATTCATTGCTACCTCGATATGTGCCCCACAACTAATTTAGAACTCAAGTTTGAACATTAATTTGGAACTGACTTGGAGTCCAAGAGGTGAACAGGACAATAAAGTAGCACGTAATTTTAAGCAATGCATAAATAAGCAGAAACAAAAGAGTGTGACCTCTCTTGTGGACTCGTGTACTCCTCAGGTTCATCTGTTGAGTCGATGATGGTGATGCCGTTGCGGTGGGTGCCGGCGGCAGGGAAGGGGACCTGAGGCGGCGAAAGACGGTCAGGAGTCGTGATGTCTGGTTTGGTGGATGCTTCTGTCGATGGAGCAGCTCAGGTGAGGTGGACGACGTCGCGGCAGGAGCAGGACAAACCACACAAAGTTCCCTTCGACACCTACCTGTAACTGAAGTAATTCTGTAAGGGATCATTTGGCTTGCATGATTCTAAAAACGCAGGGATAGGAAAAACACCGGAATAGGATAGGAATGCACATGGTAAACAGAGCATTTGTAAACATAGGATTTCTGTCAACTTTGGTGTTTGGTTTACAGGAATTGGAAGAGCAGAGGAATGCAAAGAAACATGGCCAAAATAAAGTGAAACCATATGAAAGCGTGTAAAGTTAGAATGTTATTCTGCCACTAATGCACTTGGTCTTGTTTTCATGCATAGGATTTTGAAAAGTAGGTCCAGGTGGATGTTTTGCTTCATTCCTTTCAACAAAATGCATGAATAATTGAATAGTAGAGTGACATTGGAAAATTCCCTATTGCTATGTTTTTCCGTTGAACCAAAATAGCCCTAATGGATCGACATGAATGTATAGTAATAAGTGATGCAACAAGTTTACAACCTCTTTGTCGTAGCCGTGTAGACCTCAGCATCGTTGGGTTGGTCGCTAAAGCAGTTGAGGCAGAGGTGGTTGTCGGAGCTGTGGAGGAAGATCTGAGGAATCTGTAGACGGCGTCCAGGGCACTGCTCTGTTGTGATGGATCGTTCTGTCGTTGGAGCAGCTCCGGTGAGCCGTAAGACGTCAAGGCTGAAGCAGCACAAGACATACATCGTCAATATCAAGTGGCATTCTAATAGCATCTCCAATAGATGATGTAAAATAGATGTAAAATTTACATCACCAAAAACCACCTGACTACAACAGATGAGGTAAAAACTGTTGACTCTGAACTTCACTGTCGAAACTGAAATTTACTGTGGAATCTGAATGTTACTGTCGAAATTGAACACAATGGTAGCAGAGAGGCACTTGACATGTGGTTTAGGGAGGGTATGCAGTTCATCTTCAACCTGCACCGCCCTGAGCCGCCAGCCACCACCGGCCGAATCGCCGGCCCCAGCGCCACCTTGCCGCCCAGAAACAACTCCCCACCGTCGGTCTGCCGCCGCCCCGGCAAGCCCTCTGGGCCCCCCGCCCCCAAACCCTGAACCCTAAGATAGATAGTGGGGTACCTCTCCCGTGAGCCCCCGTCCCTGCTGCGGGTGG
>NC_041387.1:184981016-184982295 GCF_002162155.2 Triticum dicoccoides | reverse complement strand
GACCCAAAAGTCGATTCAGTCGACTGAAGTGTGGCTAAATCGGAGCAGAGCAGCAGCACGAGCAAGGGGTAGAGCAGTAGCAGCGCGAGCGAGCGAGCGAGAGCCGGAGCAGCAGCTCGGCGAGCGAGCGATCGAGCGAGAGCCGGAGCAGCAGCAGCAGCGCGAGCGAGCGAGCGAGAGCCGGAGCAGCAGCAGCAGATCCGGCTAGTATGGCCGCCGCCGCCGAAGGGGCCTCGCACTGTGGGAGAGCCGTCGTGGAGATGTCGCCCGTGGCGCCGGCTTCAAGGTAGCCGATCCATGGGGGTGCGGGATGGAGCACCGTCAGTGCCGGGAGGTCGAGTTAAGGAGAAGGTGTGATGCGATGAGTGTACAACCTCTTTGGTGGCACTGAGTAGGCCTCGGCTTCATCTGAGGAGTCGGTGAGGATGATGCGGTTCCGGTGGAGCAGGTTAAGGTGGCGCTGTGGGGATGGAGCAGCCGCGATATACGAGGCGATCGTCGGGGCAGCTCCTTGGAGGTGGAGGACGGGGCGGCTGAACCGGCGGGATGACGAGATGGACGACGGATCCTCATTCGAGGAGGTGGACGAGGGACGTCGAGCTATTTGGTGGACGACATCGTCGGGGAAGAAGCTCCTGCTGGGCAGCAGTGAAGTGGCGGATGGAGGAGGGTGGGGTTTCGCGGCTCGAGCGGAGAGGTTATGGCGGCCTGGGATTTCGAATGGCGAAATGGGGGCGATGGGAGGGGGTGAACCATGACTTAGGGATGCACTTGTCCAAAATGTAGGGTGTGTTACAAAAGTACCCCCCACCGATTTGAACTAGCGGCCCTTTCGGCTCAGGGTTAGAAGGGGGATTTCACGTGTTGGGATTTGGCAGCTGGAGGGAATTTTTGCGCGCGTTGTAATTTCGGGATAGCAAGGCGCGGGTTGTGAAGGCACCAGTTTTGGGAGCACGATATCTAAATTTTCAGGATATAACAAGGCGCGGATTGAATTTCAGGGACAAGCCTAACGTGTAGTAATATTGTACTTGTACGTACCAAATCAATTCGCACTTCCCTCAACCAAAAATAGAACGAAAAAAATAAAACTATTCACACCACACAAAGAGGGAGTCTTGCCCCGTTTTACTATACAAATGCTATTCAAAGCTACTCCCTCCTTCCATCTATATAGGGCCTAATGCGTTTTTCGATGCTAACTTTGACCAAATATTTGAGCAATAATATATGACATGCAACTTACACAAATATACTAGTTGATTGGTCTCTACCCCCC
>NC_041387.1:184969662-184980739 GCF_002162155.2 Triticum dicoccoides | reverse complement strand
GATAGTCGAACGTTGTAGGTAGGTATCCATGCCACGGAGAAAAAGTGCACCTCTGCCATCTCAAATTCCAGTAGGCCAGCCGCCCTGTATCTTTGACGTGGGAAAACACAAATTCGATGGCACTCTTTATCGATCGCGCAGCCACACACTTCATCCCTGTTTTCAATTCTATCGATATCTCACGTCCATGACTCCATTTCACACATATTGCATATGTTACGTTTTTCTGTTTGAGATATCATCGACACATTGCCTCTGTTTCGCACAAACCATCTCTCTCACACCCACCCACGTATGCACCTGCACCTAAAGAAGAAGTGCACACAGGACACACGTACTCACGTCTCGTTCCCGGCTACACCCGCGCGGGTACATGGTGGAGTTTGTTTCTGTATGAAAAGGAAACCCACGTGATAATTTGACGCGTGTAGCGGTTGTTTACTCGAAGGAGGGTCGGGTACCATGCCTAGACGGAATAAAGTTTGACTTGACGCGTTAGTATTAAATAAAGTTATATATTCCTCAATGGCACGTATAGAATATAAAACGATTGCCTTGGGGAAAATGGAAAAATGGGTTTGTCTCTCGTCACACCATCTCACACAAGGCCGTTGTGGCGTCTCTCTCTCAGCGTTGTTCAGTGATCCAGCCACATCCCGTCCGCCGGCGGAAAGGGAGGATGTGCATCGTCTCTCCTTCAACAGCGTTGAGCCAGCACGTCCCGATCTGCGGTACGCGCCGTTCTCTCTGACCAAGCTCCAGCGTGGTAGGGCCTTCGCCACTTGCTCGCTGCCACAGTATGGGCAGATCCCGGCTGCCGGTGCCCTCCTAGTAACATCCCGACGACCCTCAGGTACAGCTTCCTCCGGCCTTGCTCCACTGCCCATCTTCCCATGTTGCTGCATGTGGATCTTCTTTAGTTGTTTGCTTAAATTGTATCTCTGCCGGCGTACTTTCCATGTTGCAATCTCGTCCTCAAACCATTTTTGATAAACCACCATGTGTTATCTTTCCCTAATTACATGGAATATGGTTCTTTTTTGTTAGCTTATGTGTCTTCAACTCGTGTTATTGGGCAGTAATTGTTTCCTTTCTACCTCTTTTTGCAAACAGGGCTATCCATTTTCACCTCGTTGCTATTGTGACCTTTTGGTGAACTGCACAAATCACTTTTTTTCTTAAGAGTGTTTTGTGCAGTTCTGCCAAAATATCACATGGGCAACGTTTTTACATTTCTGTGGGACTACAAAAAGGGAGATTGGTTTTGCTATCCTCCTCATCCAACTTCGTGCCTAATCTTATCCAACAAGAAGTTAGTCCTAAAGAGAGATCGTAGAGGTGATCGGCTTCTATTTATGTGTGTTATGTTTCATCATCTAGTTCCACTATTATTGTAATCACACTAACTAGATATCTTTGCAAACAGGGATGGTCCGCTCGATTTTAGTGGAGCTGCACAAAATGATCGGATTGTAGTGTCCTCCATACACCTCTTTTTTGGCTATAGAGCTGGGTGAAACTAGCTGCCAAGCAATGAACACTGTGCCAAGGAAATGGAGCCATGCCTACGAACAGCATCGATCAATTATATTTTTTTATTTATTTGTACACCTTCTCACAACTTTGTCTTCAGTTGTGATGTGAATATTGGCGCTGATCTGCGAACCATTGAGATGCATTAGCCATGGTAGTTTCATTTGTATATGATGGAATGTTGTAACAAGATAATCTCGAGGCAAGACACATGAATCATAAGTTGAAACCTTTTTTTCCTATGGGAACCAAAGTTGAAACCTTCATAGCATCACAGTAAAATTTCATTAAAATTATGCGTACATATAAACAAATCCTGAAGGATTGATAGCAATGCCAGAAACAATTCAACTTCGTTTCGCCGACATGTTGGACATCCTTCATCCGGCTCCACCTACCATGCAGCAATACTGAGTGCACAACAAAACTGCAGGGAAAGATTCACCCCGGTCGTTGCACCGCAGTAGTAATGACTAGTGAGCAGTCAAATCATAGAGCCCCACCTTCACCACAGTAAGTTGCTCGGACGAAGCAACCATCATTTCTCTGTTCCTTGAATCCGCTGGTACTCCCATATTCCCACAGTAATAAGTTGCTCAGGCGAATCAACCATCACTTCACCTTTCCCACAGTAAGTACTAGTACCTCCTTTTTTTACTCTAGAAACGACCACATGCGAATATTGGACGGTAGCAGCACAACAACTGAATCAAAAATTCTATAGTATGAGAATAACTTTGAATGTAAGCAATTGATTCACTCTATCCAATGGTCATAGTTGGAAAATCAAAACAAAACCAAGGATTGGATCAACTCTTTTAGCACTCAGATTGTTGCTGCCTGCTCAACCGCCTGCCCACCTAGCCCACCTATATATCCGCTCACATGTGATGACCACAGGAGCTATCCATTCAGATTGTATGTTAAAAAAATAAAGGTCGATAACTAATGCGGCGAACTTTCAAAAAAAACTAATGCGACACCTCGGGCCAACGCGGCCAGATCGCATTTTGAACGAGAAATTACACACCATGTTTCATTGACATGTGGTCCCGTTCCAACATGTCAGTGAGATGACGGCGAGTCCTTTTCTACTAGTATTTCCGAACAGACGTGTAGGCCGGGGCGCCTCTTCGTGTACCGTGGCAAACTGGCAACCGTCCACCGACACTTCACCTTTCCCTCTAGATTTGGAACTGTTGTCGCACGCTCTTCCTCTCTCCTCCATTTGCCTTCACCCTTCCTTCTGCCATTATTCGATCATCTTCTCCATGGAGGGAACAGGCCAGAAACGACCCCATTATTCTTGCCCCGATCTGAAAGATGACGTGATGGAGGAACTCATTGATTGGTGCGACGTCATCACCTCGGCTAGCATGGCAGGTTCGTTCAAGACCATTCTTGACTCAACTAATAACACCATTACAAGGAACCCAAGGGTCAAGGAGCGGTTTGATCTCCCCTATCTTCTTCGCCGTGACCCTGATGACTGGCACGGGGACGACGGAGGCCTCGCCTTGTGCAAGTTGATGCCACTTGATAATTATACGTATGATGTTAAGATGCCATCGCTTGAGGGCAAGTACTTGGCAGGCGCAAATGGAGATTGGGTTGTTTATATTGGGTACAACTGCGAGTGGGAACTTGTGAATGTGTACACTCGTCACCGGGTTCCACTTCAAAAATTCTCAGCAGACTGCCCAGAGGTTGAGCACAACGGTATTGTATGCACATTCAAATACGATCATGGTGACTGTCTTCTACGGAAGATAGCAATTTGTCAAGTTCCCAACCGCTCTTGGAATTACAAGAACCATGAAGTTGTTGGTATCTTCGACAAGCTTGTTGCCGTCCTTTGTGGTTCGACTCGATGGATATTGCTCAAAAATCAGTTTCTATACACGGATGTGTACTGTGATGCAATTCAATACGAGGGTCTTGTGTTTGCTTCCACCACTCATGGAACTGTTTTTGCATGGGATCCTCGTAGTTTCGGTACGTTTGTCTTCCACCATAATTATAATTGTTTCATCCACATGCATGTGGGTTAGCAAGTTTCCCTTTACTAACTAACCTTCTTCTTGTGTTTCCAAGGTCCTATGAACATTCCACCACCTATACTTGAAAAAATTTATAACCAAGGGGGAGATGACGATGGTGATGATCACGAGCATGAGGACGAGCAGAACTTATATACTCAGTGGCGCCTGGCAACTAATTCCGATGGATCACCTCTTCTTGTCTGTATACAGCACACTGAGTTTGTTACTACTGAGGGAGCACGTGTTGCCTCCCATGGTCGCACTCTCCGGACCTATTCCAACACTCGTTGCATGGTATTCGGGATGGATACTAGTGTGCTAGCGCCAACACCTTCTCTCTGGTACAGAATTGATAGTCTTGGAGAAAACTCGCTCTTCCTTGGACAAAACTATCCGATGATGGTGAAAGGCGATCCAACTGTTGTTGACACAACATTACTAGTACCATTTATGAGAAGCAACTGTATCTATACCTCAGACATTTGGGTGGTTCCCTACCCTGGTACTGATATAGTAGGCCGCTTCAGCCTAGATGATCAGTCCTGCGTCGGTCTCGAGATTGACAATAGATGGCCCGTCCCAGAGAATCACTTGTGGTTCAAAGCAAGCGTTTCCAACGCCGAGGATTGGTTGAGTGGAAGTTCATTTCATTGCTTGTTATTTGTTGTGTGATGAAAACTTTAGTATTTATAATGTATCCTTGTTGTCGATGTGGGTTGATGACCTGTTGTATGTAATAAAATGATATGCCTGTGATAAAGTTACTAAATTTATGAATGGCTTTTGAGTCGCTTCTCTGAGTGAGTGGTGCGACGAGGCAAAAAAATATTTTCCGAATACATAATTGTACGTGCATTGCAACAGGTTATCGGATGAGGCCAATCAACAATAGTAGTACACTATTTGTCTAGCTTCACATGCTTCGCGCGTCGGGCGGGTGTTTTTACTTTAGCCATATGTTAATGTGTTCGTTGTACGTAACCAACACCTCGAATCCTCGATACTACTAGTACTATATAAGTAGTAGGAGTAGTAGGGTGGCATGGGCCAGAACAAGCATTCACGTCCAGGAGTACAGCACACGCCACCAGCACGACATCCATCTGACACCATATTTCTTGGAGTCCGTGCTAGAGCAATCTCTTCAACCTCGCCGTTTCTCTAACTCAGCCATCGCGGGGTGGGCGAGGTGGGGGTTTGCCGATAGTCGGTTTCCTCAACTGCGGTCCCACTTGTAAGGCCAACTCCAACGCATGACCCCAAATGGACCTCCGTTTTGCACGAACTCCAATGATAATTTTGACTAGAAAAGCAAGACCAAAGAAAACAAGAACCACAAGAATACATTTTAGAAGATATCCAACTTCCATAACTGCTACCGTAAGTTGGATTAGTGCCTTCTCGATGCATTCATTGTTGATCTGCGGAGGCTCGATCGTGTGTGCTTCTTTCTTCTTCGAGTGTAAAGAAGTATACATTGCTTCCTCGCATCTAGTCTCATGTCTAGCCTCTATTCTAGTATCAACAAGTGCACTAGTCTCATCTCTAGCCTCTATGCTAGCTAAAAGTGCTGGAACGTCTACTAAATTGCTCTCTATCAATATATCGATGTACTCTTCTTCCCAATACCAAAACTTGCATCCATTCTACACAATAAAAAATTTAACTTAGCACAATTAGTCTAATCCGAAAGCACAACCGAAGATTTGGTCGGGTTCTTCCTCCTATTGCCGACATGTGGGACATCCAGCATCCAGGTCGTGTCATGCAAGAAAATAGAGTGGTAGTTGAAGCCACGTGATGTGCATCTTGGGTTAAACTGTAAATAGAATCTTACTACTCTTGAGTAACTCCAAAAGCAGCCACTGAAGATCTTTATTGGATTTGTTTTTCATCACTAGCACGTCGAGGTGAAATATGTGAAGGTTCAGTGGGTCCTCTTGCGTTTTCACTAACATGTGGGACCGCATATGAGCAAATAGACAATGGGCTCCGTGTGTCCGCTGGCTAGCTGAGAAGAGAGGTTGAGGAGGGATGAGCATGGACTCTAGGAAATTTGTTCTACGTAACCAGCACCTCGATATTCGCGTGTGGTTGTTTCTAGAATAAAAAAAGGAGGTACCCCTACTTATGTTACTCCCACTACGCCTAGCCTATGGTTAGTAGGTGACCTTGCGCTTGGCTCTTCGCCTCTTCCGGAAGTCAATGGTTCTACCGTAGTACTTTTGGCAATCTGACACCAAATGAACTGATGCACTTCCACCGCTTGTAAGCAAAAGTTTCTCCTCATGCTGCGAGCCACCGCGCACGCGTTGGCGAAGGAGGAGGTGTAATCAAGCTTCTCATCGATCTGCGAGTGGACGGGACACATCAAAGTTATTTAGTACGTACTCTCTCCAAAAAAGGGCTGACCATGTCATTGCTACCATCCCGTGCTCCATCGTTGAGTACGTGCACTATTCACGTGCCATCAAGGAGAAAAAATATTGCGTAGGTGTCATCGAAGTGCATGACTCACTTACGCACTGCTTATCTGATTATCTCCATTTTCTTGCATGACACGTGCACCTTGATGCTAGATGTCTCGCGTGTTGGGAAAAGGATGAACAAAGCTCACGTAAAAGAAAAGAGTTGAAGAGCATAGATTCCCGACGACCGAGAAGGAGCAAGGAACCTCGCGGTGGAGCGTCTGCAAGGAACCTTGCGCATTTCCCCCTGTTTTTTGCCGCCTTCCCACCTATAAACAAATAAAAGAATATGAAGTCTTCGCGAACCACTAGAAACGGTACATCAGGATGCTAAGTTGAAGATGTTTTATAGTTTATATTGATAACCACGCAAGAAGCCACGCATGTTGATAGAGGCGGGGTGTCCCGATCTTTCGATGAGATGATAACTATCAATTTGGTGGAGACGACTTTGATGATCCGACTACAAACGTGCAACAACGTTGCACCTTAGCAATCGCTAAACCAACTCCGAGAGGTTATTGACCACGCCGGAGCACGATCAACCTGACCACGAAGGTCTATTCCTGCAAGCAATCGAAGAACAAGCAAGAATATGATAAAGCAATCTGAATATTGTGAATATATATGAAGTACTGATAAAGGTGGGGATCCGTAAGCGGTCTTGGTCTGGTCGTTGGACACAAACGAAGTACAGGAAGTTGCAATGGCTAACTTTTAACTAAACAAATCCCAAGGGAAAAGCTACTAGATGGATCTACTTATATAGGAGCAAGGGGTGGAGGCCAAGGAGGTGGGAGGATGTCCCAAGGCAGCCTAAAACTAACCCTAGGTCGTACAAGGCCAATGGGTCCAAGTGGAGGTGACGTAACACCTTTGGACTTGTAGTTTGACTCGGATTCTGCTGCAGCATTAGATTGTTTCGTCCATAACTCAACGCTCCGGACGAATTTTAAGGTGAATCCAATTGGGTTTGAAAGAGCACAAAATCTACTTTCCAACAAACAAAGAATCACCCAATTCGGAGTCCGTATGAAAAAGTTGTTGACCTTTTGAGTCAGGTATGTCTGTGCAGTCCGAATCTGAGTCCAGAACGTAAGAGACTTGGACTCTATATTCTCTTGGGCCAAAAGTCACGTGAGAGAACTTTTTGAACAGCAAATAAACATCTCTTTCTTCCTTATCTCCATATGTGGATTGTACAAATGTCCCATACACCTGCAATTAGACAAAACACAAAAGTGTGTGAAATATTTTTGTTTTGGATAACATAAATAGATTATTGAATAGTTCGCACGAGAAATCACCTGACAAATATGCATGTATGCAATATTTTTGGTCATATCCAAGGTAGTCATGTCCTCATCACATGTACAGGACGCATGCAGCCATGCATGTACACAAGCCAACGCACTAACTCCATCCGATCCAACTCATGCACATACGCGCACAGCATGGAGCACACAACGCACGTACACAACACGTCCATGCACACACACTCGGTCGCAGAATGCACGTGAATAACACATGCATGCGCACACACTCGGCTGGCTGCATGGAGGCGTGCACCATCTGCGGTGACATCCGGTTCGTCGTGCTACGGCGAAGCTCGCACACAATGGCGCCTACGCATCTCTTGCAACACCTCTTTGCCGTCGTTGCTCAATGACTAGTCGGAGACGAAGATGACCACAGCCTCGGCCTTAGAGCTAGCACCGATGGAAAAACACACACGTTGCACGCACACGAGCATGTACGGAGTACCCACGACGTGGTGCGTCCACAGTCGCCTCTACTCCTTCTACGCTTACGTGGCAGGCTTAGCAGCTATACATGGTGGAGCACTGGGAGAGGCCAAGGTTGGTCATAGTGGGGAGTAACTTATACTGTAACATATTATTATGTTACTCTAAACATCTCTATAAACCGGAAAGGAGGGAGTAGTAACATAGACTAGTGTCATATGCAGAGTATGGGAGCACATGATATTTCCCCGTCCGGACCGATCCCAAGTTGGCTTCTCACCTTCTTGGCCCAACAAAGACCCCTCCCTCCTCCTGTGCGCGCTTCCTGCCCGGCGCGAGCTGAGCCCGCCGCTCCACATTGATGGCAAGTCAGGGCGATGTGACCTCTCACTGCTTCCGCCGTTGAAGTGGAGCGACGATCGAGGGGACCTCCCACTGCACGCCCGGCATTTCAGACTACACAGTGGAGAGTAACTTTAGAACAAGTACTACAATTAGATGACATAAGCAGGCTTTAAGGATTTAAATATAGTATTTGTGCTTAGTTGAAGGAGAGAGAAGAGGAGAGAGAAGAGAAGCGGATTGTAAACTTGTAGCTGGTTGTAGCAGGAGCACCAACATACTTTGTGAGACAAAAGGTGGGGCCATTATTAATGATATAGTATTTATACTAAAGGGACCAACACACGCCTTAATTACTCTGTTTTTTGTTTGAGACAAACCTTGGTGGGGCTATTATTGACTTGGACGTGGGGTTTTGGGGCCAAAGGCCTACTATTATACTTGGTCTTACTCGCACGACCGACCTGACATGCTCTACCCTAGCCGCCGTTGTATCATATGGTTTCGCACCGTTCCAGATCTTAGCGCCGCCACGCAATTCTTCTTCAGCCCTCCTTCCGGCGTGCACCGTGAGAAGGGATAGCAGTCCTCCGAACCCCGCCTTTCGTGATCCTGTACGGGAGAGGGGCGATCAGGTTTTTGGGGAGCACACTCATGTGATTGCTGCCAGCGATGACTTCCTCAACGACAGCCTTCTTCCCCGACCTCGGTAACCTCTTCATCAACGACATGAGTGACAACATCAACCATAGTGGTTCTGCTCCCGCTGTATAGTATGTGATTCTGTCCTCCTGGTTAAGTCCGCATCATTACTTTGATGTTTGCAATTGTCGTCATGATCTATTTACTGCTGATTCGGATTAAATCTCATAGTAAATTGCTCATATATTCAACAATCCAATCCAAAAACCTGATTATAGGCAATTTACTCCAAGTGGTTTTGCTGTGCTTTTGAAGCCGCCTACTTTTAAGGGGGTGCAATATAAAAGGTGGCGCACAAGAGCAGTATATTGGTTTCAGATCATGTACTGCTATGATGCCACTAAGGGTAAGCCTGAGGGCGATCTTAATCCTACACAGCAGGAAGCTGTTAAGAACATGGATACCCTCTTCAAAGCCGCCCTGCTGAGTGTTCTTGACGATTCCATTGTGGATTCATATATGTCGTTTGACAGCGGCAAAGACATGTGGGCTGCGCTCGAGGCCATGTTTGGGCCCTCGGGCGCTGGCAACGAGTTGTACGTCATGGAGCAATTCTGTGACTACAAGATGACTGATGAGCACTCTGTTATTTAGCAGACTCATGAGATAAAGTCACTCTCTAAGGAACTTGAGTACTTTAAGTGTGTGTTGCCAGACAAATTTGTTGTTGGGACCATCATTGCCAAGCTTCCACCTTCGTTGAACGATTTTGCTACTTCTCTGAAAAACAAGCGACATGAGTTTTCTATTTTGGATCTCATTAGCACTCTTGATTTTTAGGAGAAGGTGAGAGCAAAAGACACACGTGCTCGGATCACTGAGGGAGATTCTAGTGCCCACATGGTACACGAGAAGAACTTCCATCCCAACCAGCCCCAAAACAACAAGAACAAATCTTAGGGGAAAGGCAAGTTTGATGCAAAGAACAAGCCGTCACATTATACCAACTTCAAGAAGAATTCTCATAACGGGAAGGGATACAAACCTCAATTTTGGTAGCACCACACAAAATTTATATGGCTGCATCTACCTGCTGTCAGCTAACCTCATGGTGCTCCAGGTATTCCTACATTCGTAACTAGGTACAATGACCACCGCAAGATGAAATTAGCTTATTCATGCGTTGACTTGCTGAATGCAGTGCGGAACGATTCTGTCATGTGTGGAGGAGCAAACAAGCAGTGCAGCCGAAGGTGGAAATCAACCAAGGACTTATGAAATTATATATAATCTTCCGCGGGCAGGTCAGTATCCCCTTCGTCCAGATGATCGTGTTTTGTCATGCCGAGCTATTGATATGTGCTACTGTTTTGCAACACCGTTTAAGTATAGCTACTGTTTTCCTATCTTTTCAGATTCAGCACAATGAATATGATTTCAGGGGAACTGCACAATATGGACTCATGTTGAGTCATCTCTATTGCCTCATGTGTTTGCTGCAAATGTGTCAGCATCAATTGCAAGATGAGGCAGCTAGCTAGCTGTGGAGTTGCCAACATGCTCAAAGTGCTCGCAACATTGAGAAGAAACAAGCATGCCCAGGAAATTAATGCGTGCGCAGGGAGGCCCTTTGCTCAGAGAAGCATCGACCGATTTTCTTTATTTCCACACCTTCTCACGGCTTTGTATTGGTTATAGTATGGTGAATCATTGAGATGCATAAACATGCTGAACTTTTGTTCTTCTGAATGTTAGTATGCATACCGTATCTTCTGAAGCTTAGTTTAATGTGAGTGTCTGCATCCAGTACCGCATCCTCTAATTTGGTGGATGCACACAGAGAAAATAAATCTTCTTAATTTACTCCATAACCACCCTATTAAATAGGCCTAGTAACAAACCAGGCGCATGCAATGGTCGGCGGGCACATGCACCCTGCATGCATGGCCAGTCAGCCAAGTCCATGCGCGAGCTCCAATGCAGCAACGCAAAAGAAGAGAGAGGTTCTTGGGAAAAAGCGAGTAGTTAGTGCAGCGGGCCTTATAAACACAAATAGCTCGCTCTCTCGCTTCCGTCTCCCCCCCCCCCAATTCCCCCGCTCCCCAATCTTCCTCACTCGTCCAGAAAACCCCCGCTCACCTTCTTCCTCACTCGTACAGAAAACACTTGTTCCTCTTTTTCCACTCCTCCAGAAATCCCCAGCCCTCCTTCTTCCCCACTCGCACTGCCACTAGGCTCGTCTCTGGCTACTCTACTCAAACCCGTGAGCTCGGTGCGATGCCCACAAGGAAAATGGAGTCGGCTG
>NC_041387.1:184942643-184969161 GCF_002162155.2 Triticum dicoccoides | reverse complement strand
GAATCTCTGGTGGACCACATCAGCGATCTCCCGGACATCATCCTTGAGGAGATCATCTCGCTTCTCCCCACCAAGGATTTCTGCCGCACACAAGTCCTCTCAACTCGGTGGCGCCCTCTATGGCGCACCGCGCCCCTCAATCTCGACTGTCGTCAGATATCTGTCCTTCCTAAATTTGATCTCCTCAGAGCCATCGTCTCTTCTCACCAGCAGGGCCCCGTTCAATGCCTCTGCATCCCGACACGCTACCTATTGTCCATACCCGGCAAGGTGGACGCTTGGCTGACATCCCCTGAATTCGGAAAACTCCAGCAGTTTGAGTTGTACCATTACCACAAAAGTTTTGATACCACGAACACACCAAGAATTCATGCCCACACCATCTCGCAGTTTTCCTCCTCTCTCCACACTGCCACCTTCGCCCGGTGCCATCTACCAGACGATCTGGTACAAATGCTTCAACTCTCACTGCTAAAAAAAACTTTCGCTTGTGGTGGTTTATCTGTCGGAGGCCTCACTGCACAGCATCATCCACTCTAGTTGCCCTGTCCTGGAGCGCTTGCTGATTGTTTTGGGAATAGAAATCCGTATCAGTTGTCTCCAAATAAAGTCGCCTCACCTTAAAAGCATTGGAATTTGTTTTGAAGGACAACATATCATCATCAAAGATGCCCCTTCACTTCAAAGGTTGCTCCTTGATAATTGTTATACACCTTCACAAATAACTGTTGTCTCTACACCCAAACTGGAGATCTTGGGTGTAATTCGTGACCTGTTTAATAATCACAAGGAGTTGGTGTTTGGCTCCTCACTTTTTCAGGTACCGTATATTGTCATCTATACATTTGTAATCATATGCTGCATTTTTCATTTGTGCGCATAAGTTTTATATCATCTTGGAGTACACTTTGGGTACTAATATTATGTTATATGCTCAATGAAGAGTTCATCCATTGATAGCCTGTCAATGCTGCTGGATTCTGTCAAGATCATATATATCAGAATGTTTAGTTTTGATCTGGACATAATTATTGGCTTGTTGTGATGCTTTTGATCTCTAGAGAATTTATATATAGAGGTGATGATTTCATGCACATTGAAAGCCCGTTTATATTGTACTAGAATTAACTGTTCATCTGTCATTCTTTTGACATACTCTTTTTTCAGACCTTAACTGTTTTCAATCCTCATGTCTACTTAGGCAGAACCACATGGAGAAAAACATATAACCAATTGGTGGCGTAATAAGCACTAGGATTTTCTCAATTCTCATGACATTTGTTTAAGGACAATAACGATGGAACAATATGCATCCAACCAGGCAAACAGAAGCTTTGTCACATTCTTCCTGTTCAATGCGAGGTTACTATTGTCCATGAGGCTTAATTTTTACCGCAAGAGATTTCTCACGGACGGACATGTTGAACAGCAAAAAAAGAAGTTTCAAGTGGACAAATGGGCTTCTAAACGTGCTCGGCTTCTATTTACAACAAGTTGTAGTCATCCTGAAATAAATTTTTTTGCACGGGATGTTGATTTTATGGATCAGACCAATCCATTTGTTTGTGACTGCAAAAAAGAGTGGTTGGGTTAGATGCTACCGTCATGTTCAATCTGGGTTTTGTCTAAAAAATTGATGAACAATTAATCCTTGGGCTTTTTGTACCATTTGTGTGCTTGAGTTGCATGTTGTTGCCCTCGTACTCCCCTCCATCCACCACTACATTGTCGCATCTTCCACGGCTGTTGTTCGTACCTGTCCGAGGCCTCACCGTCGTTCTTTGCCTTGGTTCGCTCGCTGTGCCCACCGCCATCTGGCATTGTCAACATGGTCAACAACCAAGTGGAATCAGGAGATGACTGTACATGGAGAGGCTAACAGTAGGGACCCACCAGGGTCATTGCATTTCGCAAGCAGGTGCCTCGTTATTACAAGCCAAAAAAATACTTCCTCCTAATTGTTTGACAACTAGGTCCCACACCATTGTCAGTGTAGTCAATAAACGAGAAAATTACACAATGAGCGGATAACACCAGGGACCCAGCAGCTCGCCTAGTTGTTTTTTAGTTTTAGAGATGGAGCTCAACTGCGCGTTGTGCGGGGGTTGTGGCCCGTCTAGCCCACGCTTACGCTTTTATTAAGCACATGACGAGCCCAGTTGATATTTTTTTTCCTGAAAATGGCTAGCCCAGTTCTTTTTTTTGGAGAATACCAAAACTGTGGCCTACTTGCTTTTCTCAGCCCTGCTGGGCTGCAAATCTTTCAAGACGAGGAGGGATGTAAGTAGTAAGAAATGGGGTTCCCTGGAAAATGGGCTATAAGTTGTAAGAAATGGGCTGTAAATTTTTAAACCAAAGCCAACCGGCAATTGCATTAAAATATCATTTTTTTTCAGGATTTTTCTACTCTCTACTCTTACAAAAACCAAAGCCAACTGGCAATTACATTAAAATATCATCTTTTCTCCCACAAGATAAACTACTCATACAAATGCATCTTCATATTCTGTGCAACGAACGGGCATCTTGCTAGTTAAGATTCTAAATTTCATTCATTTTTTTGCAGAGAATTATTTTTTGAATTTTATTTTGATATAATTTTTTGAAAATTATTTTTAACGTGACTCGAAATTTCGTGATTAAAAGAGTTCAGACCCCACCGAAATATGCAAAATTTCATTGAATTTCATGACTTGAATACTATAGATTGTTTCCACATTAAAAGAGTAATGTTTAGAAAAAGGGTAATCATAATCATGACAAGTTTTATAAATATAATCATCACTACTTTTTATAGCATAAGTTTCATCACAATAATCATCATAAGTAGCAACTTTGTTCTCATCATAATCGATTGAAACCTCTTCCAAGATAGTGGAATCATCACTAAATAAAGTTGACATTCTTCCAAATCCACTTTCATATTCATCACAATAAGATTCAACATCCTCCAAAATAGTGGGATCATTACTTCCTAAAGTTGACACTCTTCCAAACCCACTTTCATCAATATAATCATCATAGGTAAGAGGCATTCTATCATCATAACAACTTTGCATATCAAAACTTGGGAGGCTAAAAATATCATCTTCATTAAACGTAGCATCCCCAAGCTTGGGACAAACATTAATTTCAGCAAATATATTCTCAAATATGTCATCCACATAAAACATAGCATCCCCAAGCTTGGGCCTTTTCATATCATAAGCATAATCACTCACATCATTAATAGTATGTATAGCACCAATAGTATAGCAATTATCATCATCACAATGAGTAGTAGGAGCAAAATCATTTGGGAGTGATACCTTTTTACCTTTGTTGCTCCTTCTTTTCTTTTTCTTCTTCACATTATGTGTGGGTTCAACCTTCTTCTTTGAGCTCCTTATTAATGAGATTGGTTGAATAGAAAGCTCCTCCTCATTACCTGATTCATCATAAGAAATAATAGGAGGAGATTGGGAAGTCTCTTCCCTTTCATTAGTATTATCTTCATCTTCTATTTGCTTTCTTTTTTTAGGTAATTGGCAATATAAGGATTTTCAATGCAATTCACCGCACAATACAAATAAATTTCCTCAAGATTAATATCAAGAAAATTCTCAAGATTAAATTCTAGAATGTGCTTAGTTGCATGTTTCAATTCTTCATAACCCAAAAGCAAACTAAGTTCATTATGATGTGCAAGGGAAATCAAGTCATCACAATTTTTTGACACGATTCGATCATGAAACAATTTGCATCAGAGATTTAAATGACATGTTCATTGCAAAGTTCACAAGTACGGTAAAGATATCTTAAATTTTCAGCACTCTTATCTAGCCTTTGTTGCAACAATTTAGTTTCTAAATGCTTATGCCTCTTGCAATATCTATCATCTCTATTTGGTGTGTCCATGCAAACCCAATGCTCTCCACAAAAATCGACATGCTTATAAGAGATATTTTCATCATGACTAGTGCAATCATCATTAGTACTATGGATATTCAAGGAGTTCATACTAACAACATTGCAATCATGCTCATCATTCAAAGATGTAATACCAAACATTTTATAGACTTCTTCTTCTAGCACTTGAACACAATTTTCCTTTCCATAATTCTCACGAATGATATTAAAAAGATGAAGCGTATGAGGCAAACTCAATTCCATTTTTTTGTAGTTTTCTTTTATAAACTAAACTAGTGATAAAACAAGAAACAAAAAGATTCAATTGCAATATCTAAAGATATACCTTCAAGCACTCACCTCCCCGGCAACGGCGCTAGAAAAGAGCTTGATGTCTACTACACAACCTTCTTCTTGTAGACGTTGTTGGGCCTCCAAGTGCAGAGCTTTGTAGGACAATAGCAAATTTCCCTCAAGTGGATGACCTAAGGTTTATCAATCCGTGGGAGGCGTAGGATGAAGATGGTCTCTCTCAAACAACCCTGCAACCAAATAACAAAGAGTCTCTTGTGTCCCCAACACACCCAATACAATGGCAAATTGTATAGGTGCACTAGTTTGGTGAAGAGATGGTGATACAAGTGCAATTTGGATGGTAGATATAGGTTTTTGTAATCTGAAAATATAAAAACAGCAAGGTAACTAAAGATAAAAGTGAGCGTAAACGGTATTGCAATGGTAGGAAACAAGGCCTAAGGTTCATACTTTCACTAGTGCAAGTTCTCTCAACAATAATAACATACTTGGATCATATGACTATCCCTCAACATGCAACAAAGAGTCACTCCAAAGTCACTAATAGCGGAGAACAAACGAAGAGATTATGGTAGGGTACGAAACCACCTCAAAGTTATCCTTTCTGCTCAATCTATTCAAGAGTTCGTAGTAAAATAACACGAAGCTATTCTTTCTGTTTGATCTATCATAGAGTTCGTACTAGAATAACACCTTAAGACACAAATCAACCAAAACCCTAATGTCACCTAGATACTCCAATGTCACCTCAAGTATCCGTGGGCATGATTATACGATATGCATCACACAATCTCAGATTCACATATTCAACCAACACAAAGTACTTCAAAGAGTGCCCCAAAGTTTCTACCGGAGAGTCAAGACGAAAACGTGTGCCAACCCCTATGCATAAGTTCACAAGGTCACTGAACCCGCAAGTTGATCACCAAAACATACATCAAGTGGATCACGTGAATATCCCATTGTCACCACAGATAAGCACGGCAAGACATACATCAAGTGTTCTCAAATTCTTAAAGACTCAATCCGATAAGATAACTTCAAAGGGAAAACTCAATCCATTACAAGAGAGTTGAGGGGGGAGAAACATCATAAGATCCAACTATAATAGAAAAGCTCGCGATACATCAAGATCGTACCAAATCAAGAACACGAGAGAGAGAGAGAGAGAGAGAGAGAGAGAGAGAGAGAGAGATCAAACACATAGCTACTAGTACATACCCTCAGCCCCGAGGGTGAACTACTCCCTTCTCGTCATGGAGAGCGTCGGGATGATGAAGATGGCCACCGGTGAGGGATCCCTAAAGGAAATATGCCCTAGAGGCAATAATAAAGTTATTATTTATTTCCTTATTTCATGATAAATGTTTATTATTCATGCTAGAATTGTATTAACCGGAAACATAATACATGTGTGAATACATAGACAAACTTAGTGTCACTAGTATGCCTCTACTTGACTAGCTCGTGAATCAAAGATGGTTAAGTTTCCTAGCCATGGACAAAAGAGTTGGCATTTGATTAACGGGGTCACATCATTAGGAGAATGATGTGATTGACTTGACCCATTCCGTTAGCTTAGCACACGATCGTTTAGTATGTTGCTACTGCTTTCTTCATGACTTATACATGTTCCTGTGACTATGAGATTATGCAACTCCCATTTACTAGAGGAACACTTTGTGTGCTACCAAACATCACAACGTAACTGGGTGATTATAAAGGTGCTCTGCAGGTGTCTCCGAAGGTACATGTTGGGTTGGCGTATTTCGAGATTAGGTTTTGTCACTCTGATTGTCGGAGAGGTATCTCTGGGCCCTCTCGGTAATACACATCACTTAAAGCCTTGCAAGCATTGCAACTAATGAGTTAGTTGTGGGATGATGTATTATGGAACGAGTAAAGAGACTTGCCGGTAACGAGATTGAACTAGGTATTGGATACCGACGATCGAATCTCGGGCAAGTAACATACCGACGACAAAGGGAACAACGTATGTTGTTATGCGGTTTGACCGATAAAGATCTTCGTAGAATATGTAGGAGCCAATATGAGCATCCAGGTTCCACTATTGGTTATTGATCAGAAACAGTTCTAGGTCATGTCCACATAGTTCTCGAACCCATAGGGTCCGCACGCTTAAGGTTTCGATGACACTTATATTATGTGTTTATGAGTTTTGATGTACCGAAGGAGTTCGGAGTCCCGGATGAGATCGGAGACATGACGAGGAGTCTCTAAATGGTCGAGACGTAAAGATCGATATATTGGATGACTATATTCGGAGTTTGGAAAGGTTCCGAGTGATTCGGGTATTTTTCGGAATACCGGAGAGTTACGGGAATTCGTCGGGAGAAGTATTGGGCCTTATTGGGCCATACGGGAAAGAGAGAGGGGTTGCCTAGGGCAGGCCGCGCGCCCCCCCCAAGGCCTAGTCCGAATTGGACTAGGGGGAGGGGCCGCACCCCCTCCTTCCTTCCCTTCTCTCTTCCCTTTCCTTCTCTCCTACTCCTACTACATGGAAGGTCTCCTAGTTGGACTAGGAAAGGAGGGTGTCCTACTCCCGGTGGGAGTAGGACTCCTCCCTGGCGCGCCCTCCCTTGGCTGGCCGCCTCCTCCTCCCTTGCTCCTTTATATACGGGGGCAGGGGGCACCCCATGACACACAAGTTGATCTACGGATCGTTCCTTAGCCGTGTGCGGTGCCCCCCCTCCACCATATTCCACCTCGGTCATATCGTCGCGGAGTTTAGGCGAAGCCCTGCGCCGGTTGAACATCACCATCGTCACCACGCCGTCGTGCTGACGGAACTCATCCCCGACGCTTTGCTGGATTGGAGCCCGGGGAACGTCATCGAGCTGAACGTGTGCTGAACACGGAGGTGCCTTACGTTCGGTGCTTGGATCGGTCGATTCGTGAAGACGTACGACTACATCAATCGCGTTGTCATAACGCTTCCGCTTAATGGTCTACGAGGGTACGTGGACACACTCTCCCCTCTCGTTGCTATGCCATCACCATGATCTTGCGTGTGCGTAGGAATTTTTTTTGAAATTACTACGTTCCCCAACAGTGGCATCCGAGCCTAGGTTTTATGCGTTGATGTTATATGCACGAGTAGAACACAAGTGAGTTGTGGGCGATACAAGTCATACTGCTTACCAGCATGTCATACTTTGGTTCGGCGGTATTGTTGGATGAAGCGGCCCGGACCGACATTACGCGTACGCTTACGCGAGACTGGTTCTACCGACGTGCTTTGCACACAGGTGGCTAGTGGGTGCCAGTTTCTCCAACTTTAGTTGAACCGAGTGTGGCTACGCCCGGTCCTTGCGAAGGTTAAAACAGCACTAACTTGACGAACTATCATTGTGGTTTTGATGCGTAGGTAGGAACGGTTCTTGCTAAGCCCTTAGCAGCCACGTAAAACTTGCAACAACAAAGTAGAGGACGTCTAACTTGTTTTTGCAGGGCATGTTGTGATGTGATATGGTCAAGACATGATGCTATATTTATTGTATGAGATGATCATGTTTTGTAACCGAAGTTATCGGCAACTGGCAGGAGCCATATGGTTGTCGCTTTATTGTATGAAATGCAAATGCCCTGTAATTGCTTTACTTTATCACTAAGCGGTAGCGATAGTTGTAGAAGCAATAGATGGCGTAAACGGAAATGATGCTACGACGGAGATCAAGGTGTCGCGCCGGTGACGATGGTGATCATGACGGTGCTTCGGAGATGGAGATCACAAGCATAAGATGATGATGGCCATATCATATCACTTATATTGATTGCATGTGATGTTTATCCTTTATGCATCTTATTTTGCTTTGATTGACGGTAGCATTTTAAGATGATCTCTCACTAAAAATTATCAAGAAGTGTTCTGCCTGAATATGCACCGTTGCCAAAGTTCGTCGTGCCCAGACACCACGTGATGATCGGGTGTGATAAGCTCTACGTCCATCTACAACGGGTGCAAGCCAGTTTTGCACACGCGGAATATTCAGGTTATACTTGACGAGCCTAGCATATGCAGATATGGCCTCGGAACACAGAGACCGAAAGGTCGAGCGTGAATCATATAGTAGATATGATCAACATAGTGATGTTCACCATTGAAAACTACTCCATCTCACGTGATGATCGGTTATGGTTTAGTTGATTTGGATCACGTAATCACTTAGATGACTAGAGAGATATCTATCTAAGTGGGAGTTCTTAAGTAATATGATTAATTGAACTTAAATTTATCATGAACTTAGTCCTGGAAGTATTTTGCAAATTATGCTGTAAGATCAATAGCTTGCGTTGTTGCTTTCATATGTTTATTTTGATATGTTCCTAGAGAAAACTGTGTTGAAAATGTTAGTAACAATGATGCAGATTGGATCCGCGATCTGAGGTTTATCCTCATTGCTGCACAGAAGAATTATGTCCTTAATTGACCGCTAGGTGACAGACCTATTGCAGGAGTAGATGCAGACGTTATGAACGTTTGGCTAGCTCAATATGATGACTACTTGATGGTTTTGTGCACCATGATTTATGGCTTAGAATCGGGACTTCAAAGATGTTTTGAACATCATGGACCATATGAGATGTTCCAGGAATTGAAGTTAATATTTCAAGCAAATACCCGAGTTGAGAGATATGAAGTCTCCAACAAGTTCTATAGCTAAAAGATGGAGGAGAATCGCTCAACTAGTGAGCATGTGCTCAGATTGTCTGGATACTTCAATCGCTTGAATCAAGTGGGAGTTAATCTTCCAGATAAGATAGTGATTGACAGAATTCTCTAGTCACCATCACTAAGTTACTAGAACTTCGTGATGAACTATAGTATGCAAGGGATGACAAAAACGATTCCTGAGCTCTTCGTGATGTTGAAATCGACGAAGGTAGAAATCAAAAAGGAGCATCAAGTGTTGATGATTGACAAGACCGCTAGTTTCAAGAGAAGGGCAAAGGGAAAGAAAGGGAACTTCAACTAGAATGACAAGCAAGTTGTCACTCCCACGAAGAAGTCCAAAGCTGAACCAAAGCCTGAAACTGAGTGATTATACTGCAAAGGAAATGGTCACTAGAAGCGGAAATGCCCTGAATATTTGGTGGATAAGAAGGATGGCAAAATGAACAAGGGTATATTTGATATACATGTTATTGATATGTACTTTACTAGTGTTTATAGTAGCCCCTGAGTATTTGATACTTGTTCGGTTGCTAAATATTAGTAACTCGAAATGGAGGTTACAGAATAAACAGAAACTAGTTGAGGGTGAAGTGACGATGTGTGTTGGAAGTGGTTCCAAGATTGATATGATCATCATCACTCCCTATACTTTCGGGATTAGTGTTAAACCTAAACAAATGTTATTTGGCGTTTGCGTTGAGCATGAATATGATTTGATCATGTTTATTGCAATACGGTTATTCATTTAAAGTCAAAGAATAATTGTTATTCTGTTTACATGAATAAAGCCTTCGATGGTCATACACCCAATGAAAATAGTTTGTTGGATCTCGATCGTAGTAATACACATAATCATAATATTGATGCCAAAAGATGCAAAGTTGATAATGATAGTGCAACTTATTTGTGGCACTGCCGTTTGGGTCATATCGGTGTAAAGCGCATGAAGAAACTCCATAAAGATGGATTTTTAGAAATCACTTGGTTATGAATCATTTGATGCTTGCAAACCGTGCCTTATGGGCAAGATGACTAAAACTCCGTTCTTCAGAACAATGGAACGAGCTACTGACTTGTTGGAAATAATACATACCGATGTATGCAATCCAATGAGTATTGATGCTCGTGGCAAGTATCGTTATTTTCTAACCTTCACAGATGATTTGAGCAGATATGGGCATATCTACTTGATGAAACATAAGTCTGAAATAGTTGAAAAGTTCAAAGAATTTCAGAGTGAAGTAGAAAAATCATCGTAACAAGAAAAATAAAGTTTCTACGATCTGATCGTGGAGACGAATATTTAAGTTATGAGTTTGGTCTTTATTTGATACAATGTGAAATAGTTTTGCAACTCACGCCATCTGGAACACCACAATGTAATGGTGTGTCCGAACGTCGTAATTGTACTTTACTAGATATGGTGCGATCTATGATGTCTTTTATCGGTTTACCACTATCATTTTGGGGTTATGCATTAGAGACAGCTGCATTCACATTTATTAGGGCAACATCTAAATCCGTTGAGACGACACCGTATGAACTATGGTTTAGTAGTAAACCTAAGTTGTCGTTTCTTAAAACTTGGAGTTGCGATGCTTATATGAAAAAGGTTTTCAACCTGATAAGCTCGAACCCAAATCGGAGAAGTGTGTCTTCATAGAATACCCAAAGGTAACTATTGGGTACACCTTCTATCACAGATCCGAAGGAAAGTTATTTGTTGCTAAGATGGATCCTTTCTAGAGAAGAAGTTTCTCCCGAAAGAAGTGAGTGGGAGAATAGTATAACTTGATGAGGTAATTGTACCTTCTCCTTTATTAGAAAGTAGTGCATCACAGAAATCAGTTCCAGTGATTCCTACACCAATTAGTGAGGAAGTTAATGATGATGATCATGAAACTTCAGATCAAGTTGCTGCCAAACCTCGTAGGTCTTCCAGAGTAAGATCCGCACCAGAGTGGTACAGCAATCATGTTCTGGAAGTCATGTTACTAGACCATGATGAACCTACGAACTATGAGGAAGCGATGATGAGCCCAGATTCCACGAAATGGCTTGAGGCCATAAAATCTGAGATATGATCCATGTATGAGAACAAAGTATGGACTTTGATTGACTTGCTCGATGATCAGCAAGCCATTGAGAATAAATGGATCTTTAAGAAGAAGACAGACGCTGACGGTAATGTAACTGTCTATAAAGCTCGACTTGTTGCGAAAGGTTTTCGACAAGTTCAAGGGGTTGACTACGATGAGACTTTCTCACCCGTAGCGATGCTTAAGTCTGTCCGGATCATGTTAGCAATTGCCGCATTTTATGATTATGAAATTTGGCAGATGGATGTCAAAACTGCATTTCTGAATGGATTTCTGGAAGAAGAGTTGTATATGATGCAACCGGAAGGTTTTGTCAATCCTAAGGGAGCTAACAAAGTGTGCAAGCTCCAGCGATCAATCTATGGTCTGGTGCAAGCCTCTCGGAGTTGGAATAAATGCTTTGATAGTGTGATCAAAGCATATGGTTTTATACAGACTTTTGGAGAAGCCTGTATTTACAATAAAGTGAGTGGGAGCACTACAGCATTTCTGATAAGTATATGTGAATGACATATTGTTGATCAGAAATAATGTATAATTATTCTGCAAAGCATAAAGGAGTGTTTGAAAGGAGTTTTTCAAACAAAGACCTTGGTGAAGCTGCTTACACATTGAGCATCAAGATCTATAGAGATAGATCAAGACGCTTGATAAGATTTTTCAATGAGTACATACCTTGACAAGATTTTGAAGTAGTTCAAAATGGAATAGTCAAAGAAAGAGTTCTTGCCTGTGTTGCAAGGTGTGAAGTTGAGTAAGACTCAAAACCCGACCATGACAGAAAATAGAAAAGAATGAACAGTCATTCCCTATGCCTCAGTCATAGGTTCTATAAAGTATGCTATGCTGTGTACTAGACCTATTGTATACCTTGCTCTGAGTTTGGCAAAGGAATACAATTTTGATCTAAAAGTAGATCACTAGAACAGCGGTCAAGAATATCCTTAGTGAGGACTAAGGAGATGTTTCTCGATTATGGAGGTGATAAAAGAGCCAGTCGTAAAAAGTTAGAATGATGCAAGCTTTTACACCAATCCAGATGACTCTAAGTCTCAATCTGGATACATATTGAAAGTGGGAGCAATTAGCTAGAGTAGCTCCGTGCAGAGCATTGTGGACATAGAATATTTGCAAAATACATACAGCTCTGAATGTGACAGACCCGTTGACTAAATTTCTCTCATGAGCAAAACATGATCATACCTTAGTACTCTTTGGGTGTTAATCACATAGCCATGTGAACTAGATTATTGACTCTAGTAAACCCTTTGGGCGTTGATCACATGACGATGTGAACTATGGGTATTAATCACATATAGATGTGAATATTGGTGTTAAATCACATGGTGATGTGAACTAGATTATTGACTCTAGTGCAAGTGGGAGACTGAAGGAAATATGCCCTAGAGGCAATAATAAAGTTATTATTTATTTCCTTATTTCATGATAAATGTTTATTATTCATGCTAGAATTGTATTAACCGGAAACATAATACATGTGTGAATACATAGACAAACGTAGTGTCACTAGTATGTCTCTACTTGACTAGCTCGTGAATCAAAGATGGTTAAGTGTCCTAGCCATGGACAAAAGAGTTGTCATTTGATTAACGGGATCACATCATTAGGAGAATGATGTGATTGACTTGACCCATTCCGTTAGCTTAGCACACGATCGTTTAGTATGTTGCTACTGATTTCTTCATGACTTATACATATTCCTGTGACTATGAGATTATGCAACTCCCGTTTACCAGAGGAACACTTTGTGTGCTACCAAACGTCACAACGTAACTGGGTGATTATAAAGGTGCTCTACAGGTGTCTACGAAGGTACATGTTGGGTTGGCGTATTTCGAGATTAGGTTTTGTCACTCCAATTGTCGGAGAGGTATCTCTGGGCCCTCTCGGTAATACACATCACTTAAAGCCTTGCAAGCATTGCAACTAATGAGTTAGTTGTGGGCTGATGTATTATGGAACAAGTAAAGAGACTTGCCGGTAACGAGATTGAACTAGGTATTGGATACCGACGATCGAATCTCGGGCAAGTAACATACCGATGACAAAGGGAACAACGTATGTTGTTATGCGGTTTGACCGATAATGATCTTCATAGAATATGTAGGAGCCAATATGAACATCCAGGTTCCACTATTGGTTATTGACCGGAAACAGTTCTAGGTCATGTCTACATAGTTCTCGAACCCGTAGGATCCGCACGCTTAAGGTTTCGATGACAGTTATATTATGTGTTTATGAGTTTTGATGTACCAAAGGAGTTCGGAGTCCTGGATGAGATCGGGGACATGACGAGGAGTCTCGAAATGGTCGAGACATAAAGATCGATATATTGGACGACTATATTCGGAGTTCGGAAAGGTTCCGAGTGATTCGGGTATTTTTCGGAGTACCGGAGAGTTACGGGAATTCGTCGGGAGAAGTATTGGGCCTTATTGGGCCATACGGGAAAGAGAGAGGGGCTGCCTAGGGCAGGCCGCGCGCCCCCCCAAGGCCTAGTCCGAATTGGACTAGGGGGAGGGGCCGCACCCCCTCCTTCCTTCCCTTCTCTCTTCCCTTTCCTTCTCTCCTACTCCTACTACATGGAAGGTCTCCTAGTTGGACTAGGAAAGGAGGGTGTCCTACTCCCGATGGGAGTAGGACTCCTCCCTGGCGCGCCCTCCCTTGGCCGGCCGCCTCCTCCTCCCTTGCTCCTTTATATACGGGGGCAGGGGGCATCCCATGACACACAAGTTGATCTACGGATCGTTCCTTAGCCGTGTGCGGTGCCCCCCTCCACCATATTCCACCTCGGTCGTATTGTCGCGGAGTTTAGGCGAAGCCCTGCGCCGGTAGAACATCACCATCATCACCACGCCGTCGTGCTGACGGAACTCATCCCCGACGCTTTGCTGGATTGGAGCCCGGGGAACGTCATCGAGCTGAACGTGTGCTGAACACGAAGGTGCCGTATGTTCGGTGCTTGGATCGGTCGATTTGTGAAGACGTGCGACTACATCAACCGCGTTGTCATAACGCTTCCGCTTAACGGTCTACGAGGGTACGTGGACACACTCTCCCCTCTCGTTGCTATGCCATCACCATGATCTTGCGTGTTCGTAGGAATTTTTTTTGAAATTACTACGTTCCCCAACAATCCCCCCTCCGGTAGGGTGCCGGAACAGGCTCCCGAGAGGTTTTTGGTGGCTACAGAGGCTTGCGGCGGTGGAACTCCCGATCTATTGTTGTCTTCGATGTTTTTAGGGTATATGGGAATATATAGGCGAAAGAAGTCAGCCAGGGGAGCCATGAGGGATCCACGAGGGTAGAGGGAGCGCCCAGGGGGGTGGGCGCGCCCCCTGGCTCGTGGCCTCCTCGAAGCTTCCCTGACTTGCACTCCAAGTCCCCTGGATTGCTTGCGTTCCAACAATAACGCTCCCGAAGGTTTCATTCCATTTGAACTCTGTTTGATATTCCTTTTCTTCGAAACACTGAAATAGGCAAGAAAACAGCAATATGGGTTGGGAAATAGGTTAGTCCCAAGAATAATATAAAAGTGCTTAGTAAAGCCCATAAACATCCAAAACAGACAAGATAATAGCATGAATGCTTCATAAATTATAGATACGTTGGAGACGTATCACCTACTAAGTTGACGGGGACGGAGGGCTTTGTCAACTTAGTCAATATGAACATTCTAGCTCCAGTGACCGTACGATGTCCATCCAACAGCCGTAGTGCTTCTTCAACCTCTGGTCTTCGTGCTCAGCCGCCCAAAGCAGCGCCGGTCGTGCCGCATGCTCCTGCCTCCCATGGCCGGTTGTGCTGCCGCGGAGGCCTCACCGCCCCCTACTATTCCCACTGCTGGCCAAGCCCTGCGGCGACAACAGCCTCACAGCGTAGTCGAATCAGTGAACCTTCGTACTCCTCTCCGCGCGGGCTTCCACTACCGCGTCTTACCTGGCTCCACGTCGTCCCCTTTCTAGGCCTCGCCGTCGTCCATCACCCTGGTGCTCTCGGTGTGGCATGGTCAATGTGGTCAAGGAACGACTTCCATCGAGAAGACTACTGTACGTGGAGAGGCTGACAGCTGGGTCCACGACGGACGCAAGGAATCGCCTCCTTATTATGCGCAAAATAATTATTCCTCCACTTGACAGTAGGGACCCATCGGACGGGTCACCGTATTTCACGAAAAAAACGTTTCCCCCCTGACTGCTGGGAGCCACAGCTACATCTTCGCATACAAGGAAGTGCGTTCGGGCAAAAAAAACGATTCGCCCCCCTGACTGCTGGGACCCACCAGCTACATCTTCGCAAGCAAGGAAGTGCCTGACAGTTGAGGGAGTCCTGGATTAGGGGGTATCCGGACAGCTGGACTATGTACAACGTCCGGACTATTGAGGCGTGAAGATACAAGACTCAAGACTTTGGCCCATGTCCAGATGGGACTCTCCTTTGCGTGGAAGACAAGCTTGGTGATCCGGATATTGTGTTTCCTTCCTTGTAATCGACTCCATGTAAACCCTAGCCCTCTCCGGTGTCTATATAAACCGGAGAGGTTGGTCCTTAGAAGGCCGATCACGATTACAATCATACCATCATAGGCTAGCTTCTAGGGTTTAGCCTCTACGATCTCATGGTAGATCTACTCTTGTACAACCCATTTCTACCTCTTGAGCACTGCGTTGGATTTCCCCGAAGAGGAGAGGATGATGCAGCAAAGTAGCGTAAGTATTTCCCTCAGTTTTTGAGAACCAAGGTATCAATCCAGTAGGAGACCACGCACAAGTCCCTTGTACCTACACAAAATGATAGCAACTCGCAACCAAGGCGATTAGGGGTTGTCAATCCCTTCTCGGTCACTTACGGAAGTGAGATCTGATAGAGATGATAAATAATATTTTTGGTATTTTTGATAGATAGATGCAAAGTAAAAAGTAAAAGGCAAAGTAAAAACAAAGCAAGTAAATAAAGTGATAGAGATTGATATGATGAGAATAGACCCGGGGCCATAGGTTTCACTAGTAGATTCTCTCAAGAGCATAAGTATTCTACGTTGGGTGAACAAATTACTATGGAGCAATTGACATAATTGAGCATAGTTATGAGTATATCTAGGCAATGATCATGTATATAGGCATCACGTCCAAGACAAGTAGATCGAAACAATTCTGCATCTACTACTATTACTCCACTCATCGACCGCTATCCAGCATGCATCTAGAGTATTAAGTAAAAACAGAGTAACGCCTTAAGCAAGATGACATGATGTAGAGGGATAAATTCATGCAATATGATAAAAACCCCATCTTGTTATCCTCGATGGCAACAATACAATACGTGCCTTGCAACCCTTTCTGTCACTGGGTAAGGACACCACAAGATTGAACCCAAAGCTAAGCACGTCTCCCATTGCAAGAACTACCAATCTAGTTGGCCAAACCAAAAAGGATAATTCGAAGAGACTTGCAAAGATAACTCAATCATACATAAGAGAATTCAGAGAAGAATCAAATATTTTCCATAGATAATACTGTATCATAAACCCACAATTCATCGGTCTCAACAAACACACCGCAAAAAGAAGATTACATCGAATAGATCTCCATGAGAGAGGGGGAGAACATTGTATTAAGATCCAAAAAGAGAGAAGAAGCCATCTAGCTACTAGCTATGGACCCGAAGGTTTGAAGTAAACTACTCACACTTCATCAGAGGGGCTATGGTGTTGATGTAGAAGCCCTCCGTGGTGGATGCCCCCTCCGGCGGAGCTCCAAGACAGGCCCCAAGATGGGATCTCGTGGATACAGAAGGTTGCGGTGGTGGAATTAGGTTTTTGGCTCCTGTTCTGATCGTACGGGGATACGTAGGTATATATAGGAGGAAGGAGTATGTCGGTGGAGCGTCAGGGGGCCCACGAGGTAGGGGGCGCGCCCAGGGGGCGCGCCCTCCACCCTCGTGACCGCCTCTGGCACTGCTTGGAGTAGGGTCCAAGTCTCCTCGATCACGTTCGGTTGGAAAATCATGTTCCCGAAGCTTTCATTCTATTTGGACTCCGTTTGATATTCCGTTTCTTCGAAACACTGAAATAGGCAAAAAAACAGCAATTCTGGGCTGGGCCTCCGGTTAATAGGTTAGTCCCAAAAATAATATAAAAGTGGAAAATAAAGCCCAATATAGTCCAAAAACAGTAGATAAAGTAGCATGGAGCAATCAAAAATTATAGATACGTTGGAGACGTATCAAGCATCCCCAAGCTTAATTCCTGCTCGTCCTCAAGTAGGTAAATGATAAAAAAGAACTTTTGATGTGGAGTGATACTTTGGCATAATTTTGATATAAATCTTCTTAATTGTGATATGAATATTCAGATCCGAAAGATTCAAGAAAAAAGTTCATATTGACACAAAAATAATAATACTTCAAGCATACTAATCAAAGCAATCATGTCTTCTCAAAATAGCATGGCAAAAGAAAGTTTATCCCTACAAAATCATATGGTTAGGCTATGCTTCATTTTCATCACACAAAGATGTTCCCAACTTCTATACCCCTGATGACAAGCCAAGCAATTGTTTCATACTCAAATAATCTCAAACTTTTTCAACCTTCACGCAATACATGAGCGCGAGCCATGGATATAGCACTATGGGTGGAATAGAATATGATGATGGGGATTGTGTGGAGAAGACAAAAAGGAGAAAGTCTCACATTGACGAGGCTAATCAACGGGCTATGGAGATGCCCATCAATTGATGTCAACGTGAGCAGTAGGGATTGCCATGCAACGGATGCACTAGAGCTATGAATGCTCAACAAAAGAAAACTAGTGGGTGTGCATCCAACTTGCTTACTCACGAAGACCTAGGGCATTTTGAGGAAGCCCATCATTGGAATATACAAGCCAAGTTCTATAATGAAAAATTCCCACTAGTATAAAAAGACAACTTATGAGACTCACTACTATGAAGATCTTGGTGCTACTTTGAAGCACAATATATGAGACTCACTACATGAAGAACAAGGTGCTACTTTGAAGCACAAGTGTGGTAAAAGGATAGTAGCATTGTACCTTCTCTCTTTTTCTCTCTTTTTTTATTTGGGCCTTTCTCTTTTTTTTATGGCGTCTTTTTTTTCTTCTTCTTTTTTATTTTCGTCCAGAGTCTCATCCCGACTTATGGGGGAATCATAGTCTCCATCATCCTTTCCTCACTTGGGACAATGCTCTAATAATGATGATCATCACACTTTTATTTTTCTTACAACTCAACAATTACAACTCGATACTTAGAACAAAGTATGACTCTATATGAATGCCTCCGGCGGTGTACCGGGATGGTGCAATGAATCAAGAGTAACACATATGAAAAATAATGCATGGTGGATTTGCCACAAATACGTTGTCAACTACATGATCATGCTATGGCAATATGACAAAAGTAATGTATGTCATGATGATGATGATGGAAGTTGCATGGCAATATATCTCGGAATGGCTATGGAAATGCCATGATAGGTAGGTATGGTGGATGTTTTGAGGAACATATAAGGAGGTTTATGTGTGATAGAGCGTATCGTATCACAGGGTTTGGATGCACCAGCGAAGTTTGCACCAACTCTCAAGGTGAGAAAGGGCAATGCACGGTACCGAAGAGGCTAGCAAGGGTGGAAAGGTGAGAGTGCGTATAATCCATGGACTCAACATTAGTCAAAAGAACTCATATACTTATTGCAAAAATTTAGAAGCCATCAAAAAATTCAAGTACTACGCGCATGCTCCTAGGGGGATAGATTGGTAGGAAAAGACCATCGCTCATCCCCGACCGCCACTCATAAGGATGCACAAGCCAGGTACACTTCATGTTTCAAATTTGTTACACAACTTTACCCATATGTGCATGCTACGGGACTTGCAAACTTCAACACAAGCCTTTCTCAAATTCACAATTATCCAACTAGCATGACTTTGATATTATCACCTCCATATCTCAAAACAATTATCAAGCATCAAACTTATCTTAGTATTCAATTTACTCAAAAGAAAGTTTCACATGTCTTGAATACTAAGTATATTAACATTAAGAAAACTACCATGCTATTAATGACTCTCAAAATAATCTAAGTGAAGCATGAGAGATCAATAGTTTCTTTAAAACAAATCCACCACCATGCTCTAAAAGATATAAGTGAAGTACTAGAGCAAAAATTATCACGCTCAAAAGATATAAGTGAAGCACTATGAGCAACACTATCGAGCTCAAAAGATATAAGTGAAGCACATAGAGTATTCTAACAAATTCCAATTCATATATGGCTCTCTCAAAATGTGTGTACAGCAAGGATGATTGTGGTAAACTAACAAGCAAATACACAAATAATACAAGACACTTCAAGCAAAACACATATCATGTGGTGAATAAAAATATAGCTCCAAGTAAATTACCAATGGAAGTGGACGAAAGAGGGGATGCCTTCCGGGGCATCCCCAAGCTTTGACTTTTTGGTGTCCTTGGATTATCTTGGGGGTTCCATGGGCATCCCCAAGCTTAGGCTCTTGCCACTCCTTGTTCCATAATCCATCAAAAGAATTCACCCAAAACTTGAAAACTTCACAACACAAAACTCAACAGAAATCTCGTGAGCTCCGTTAGAGAACGAAAACAAACGACTACTTCAAGGTACTGTAATGAACTCATTATTTATTTATATTGGTGTTAAACCTACTGTATTCCAACTTATCTATGGATTATAAACTATTTTACTAGCCATAGATTCATCTAAATAAGCAAACAACACACGTAAAACAGAATCTGTCAAAAACAGAACAGTCTGTAGAAATCTGTAACTAACGCAAACTTCTGGAACTTTAAAATTTCTACCAAAATGTGAAGTCCTGGACAATTTGTTTGTTGAACAGCAGCAAAAAGAATCAACGCAAAAGCACGTTTCTGTGATTTAACAAAATTATATTCGTGCGTGCAAAGTTTCTGTTTTTCAGCATAATCAAATCAACTATCATCGTAGGTTATCCTATAGGTTCTACTTGGCACAAACACTAATTAAAACATAAAACCACATACAAACAGAAGGTAGATGGATTATTTATTCCTAAACAGAAGTAAAAACAAAAAACACAAAATAAAATCGGGTTGCCTCCCAACAAGCGCTATCGTTTAACGCCCCTAGCTAGGCATAAAAGCAAGGATAGATCTAGGTATTGCCATCTTTGGTAGGCAATCCATAAGTGGCTCTCATGATAGATTCATATGGTAATTTTATTTTCTTTCTAGGGAAGTGTTCCATGCCCTTCTTTAAGGGAAATTGGAATCGAATATTCCCTTCCTTCATATCAATAATTGCACCAATCATTCTAAGGAAAGGTCTACCAAGAATAATAGGACATGAAGGATTGCAATCTATATCAAGAACGATAAAATCTACGGGCACATAATTCCTATTTGCAACAATAAGAACATCATTAATTCTTCCCATAGATTTTTTGATAGTGGAATCCGCAAGATGCAAGTTTAGAGAGCAATCATCAAAATCATGGAAATCTAGCAAATCACATAAAGTTTTGGGAATAGTAGAGACACTAGCACCCAAATCACACAAAGCATGAAACTCATAATCTTTAATTTTAATTTTAATAGTAGGTTCCCACTCATCATAGTGTTTTCTAGGGATAGAAACTTTCAACTCAAGTTTTTCTTCATAAGATTGCATCAAAGCATCAACAATGTGTTCGGTAAAGGCCTTATTTTGACTGTAAGCATGAGGAGAATCTAGCACAGATTGCAACAAGGAAATACAACCAATCAAAGAGCAACTTTCATAATTAAATTCCTTGAGATCCAAAATAGTGGGTTCAGCAACATCTTGGTTTTTATTTATTTCGATCCTACTTTCATTAAATTCATCATCAAGATCTAGAAACTCCCTGTCGGGGAAACTGATCCACCAACACCTATGGGGACCGGGCCCCTTTCGGTTCGGAGGGGGGCGGAGGCCGTGCAAAGAGCGGATCGAGGCAGTACACGCGAGCAGTTTTTACCCAGCTTCGGGCCGCACGGATGGGTAAAACCCTACTGCTGCTTGTTTGTGTGTATTGAATTCTTGCTCAGGAGCGATGGACGCTGCCAGACCGAGCGTGAGAGTGTTTCTGATGTTTTGAATGGGCCGAACCCCTTCTACGTTGCGCTTGGGCCTCCTTTTATACTTTCAAGGGGTCACCGACAGGTGGCAACGTAGACTAGAAGGGTAAAAATGGAAAAGGATGTGGTAGGTGCAGCTACCGCTACTGTGGACACAGTGCACCCTACCTAACTCTGACGGCAGGGGACAAGGTCATTGAATGCCCATCTGAGTTGCCTAAACAGTGCAAAAAGTGACCGTTAGGAGCGCCACCGTTTGCCACGATGGCCTTCTCTTCATCTCCGCTTGCCACCGCGTACCCCTGGCTGCACAGGCTCCCGCCACGCGCCCCTGAGGAAGCCTCATGGCGACACGCGGGTGGGTGCGCTGGAGCGTGGGTACAGAGTGGCAGCGGGCCCCGGCGAGTACCTTGTCGGGGTCGTCGTCTTGTCGAGTCCAGAAGCTTGTCGCTCACCGGACCTTGTCGAGACGTGCGGTGCATCGCGGCAAGTTTCTTGAAGTGCCGTGGTTGGCCTTCCCAGCAAGCTCCTCTTGCCGGGGCCTTGTCTCTTCATCTTGAATGCTTTGTTCTTGAATGGCTCCAAAGGAACCCATGGAGGACTCTGGCGGTCGTCCGACAAGCCTTGCCGCGCGGCGCTGCAACTGCCCGTGCACAAGTTCGGGGTACTAGGGTACCCCTACTCTAGTACACCGATAGGAGCCCCCGGGCCTGGGCCACACACGGTGCCGAGCGCTGTTGGGCCAGGCCCAAAACAGGGCACGGGCATGCGCGGAGCCTGGTTTATGCCGAATCTAACTCCGTATCCACCGCGCCCCCCGTAACGGCACGCGTCAATCGCGGAGTCGTGGGAGAGATCGTGGGTGGTTGTTTATTTGGAAGGCCGAAATGTCCGCCCCGTCCCTCTTTATAAGCAGGGGAAACAGGGGCATTTCCCCCACCTTCGCCCTTCGCTGCTGCAATCTCAGAAATCTCCGCCGCCCTCCTCCGCTTGCTGAGTTGAAAGAGGGCAGCGCTCTGCCCCCGCCGCTGCCGCCACCACCAGCGCCGTCGATCTCCCCCACCGCCTCCGCCATGCCTCCGAAGCCCGGGAAGGGGAAGGCCACGAAGGCCGCGGCCGCGAAAGCTGTGAAGTCGACCAAAGCGCAGTGGCTTGAGGCGCTGCGGAAGGAGCGGGCCACTTTCCCCCCCCGAGCTCTCCGCGAAGGAGCTGAGGGAGTGGTACTATCTCTTCTGGTCGACGGAGACGCGGACGCATCCGCGCATGAAGGTACTCTCCGCCGTCGCCTCACAAGCAGCTCCAGTTGGCGGATATCCTTTCTTCGCCGTGTTCTTCTACTGCGGGCTCTGCCCGCCATTCTCTGATTTCTTTTGCGACATCATGAACACCTATGGACTCCACCTCCTTGACTTCACCCCCAACGCCGTTCTGACCATGGCAGTTTTCGCCCATCTATGCGAAAACTTTGTCGGAGTCCACCCCAACGTAGCTCTCTTCCGCCATTTCTTTATGCCTCGTGTCAAGAGAGGGGAACCTCTTGTCGGCGGGATCGCCTGGATCTCGCGGGCCGGCAAGAAGGAGACCTATCTGGAGGGGGAGCTCCGCAGCAAGTGGGACGAGTGGAGAGCAGATTGGTGTTGGGTTGTAGAAGAGAGCCCGCAGCCGTTCACCGCCCTGCACCAAGCCCCAGCAGTGCGTGGCAATGACTGGAGCGCTCTGTTCGTGGACGACGACAAGCTGAAGATCGCCACCACTCGGATCTTGCGTCTCAGGCTTGCCGGGCTGACTGTAGGAGCTGTCGGCGCAGATTTCCTTCGCCGGCGCATCGCCCCTCTGCAGGCGAGGGGGAGACCCTCCTGGGAATTTGGAGGCCCGGCAGATATCATGAGGTTGCGCCCCGGCCTCAACTTCAATTTCACCGTCATAGAGTTGGACGGGATACTCAAGGAGATATTCAAGCACGACCCACAGCATCCCGAGTGGTTCAGGTTGCCGGCAGGCGTCGTTCCTCTGTGCAACAACTCCTCATGCGACCGCATCTGCGACATGATGCCGTTGTGTGATTCGCACGGGATCGCTCCAACTTGGCAAGAGCCTGCCGGAGACGTTGTGCAGCAGTTCTTCGACAGCCTAGTGGAAGTAGCGGTCAATGCTGACGACAAGAAGCTCCTCACCCGCGACACCGCCGACCAAGATATGGAACACATCGCCACCAGGGCGGAAGAGGCGGCGGCAGCTGCAGCCGCGGGTGAATTTGGGTTCACGGTGGAGGAAGCGGACGCGGCATCGGCGATGAGTCTTGCTGAGCGGGAGTGGCCCGAAGACGAAGAAGAGCTTGTCGCGCCCGACGCCGAGTTGAGTGAGCCCGCCGAGGGTGCGAGCGGCCCGCCATCTCCGGGGAGCTTGCCGGGAACAGGGCCCAGAACGCAGCCCCCAGTGCAGCCAAGAAGGCGCCTCCGCAGAATCGGGGACGCAGCAGGGCGGCAAGCTGGTCAACAGCCGCAGCGCCGCGCGACGTGTTCCGCCACGGCAAGTACGGTTGCCGTGGATGCGCCTCCCGCCGCAGTGGCAACTGGGGCGGGGTCATCTCGGGCTGGTGCCGCAGTCCCCGCCAAGCGGCCAAGGGATCCCACCCCTCCACCTCGTCGCGCCGGAGGTGGGCCGAACTTCGACCTCTCCGCGCTCAGCTCCGACGAGGAAGAGGAAGAAGAGTAAGATTCCCTTGTTGTTCTTGTAGTTCTTCAACTTGCCATTCCTATCTTGCATCTGATCTGACCCACCCTGGACTCTCCCTTTTCAGGACTCTGGCCCAGAGGGCGGCGAAGAGGGCCAAGGCTCAGGTGGTGATCATCGAGGATGAGCCCACTGTGACGACAGGAGGCGCGCCCGAGACCACCTTGCCGGATCCGGCCATCACTTCGCAGAGCAGCCCCCAGCGCAGCCCCCAGCGTAAGCATATGGTTTACTTTCTGCTTCTGGGTGCGCGTGGTTGCTCTTTTCCTTTGTTGGCATCTGATCACTGGTTTGTTTGTGCAGGAGCAGAACAGCTTCATCAGGAGGGCGTGGTGATCACCTCCGACTCGTCGTCTGCTTCGACTACGCCGCCAAGGGCGGACTCCCCAGCAAGGGAGCGTTCTCCGGTAAGGGAGGAGCCTCCAGCAAGGGCGGAGTCTCCGGCAAGGGACAGTGCTAACGATCCGCCGATGGTGGAGCTTATGACAGCGGATCCCAGCACAGGTAATCCTTCCTGCCCGAAACTTTCTTTGTATTCTTCTGCTGATTTTTCTTCTTGAGTGCTTGTTTGACTTCTCATTCTTCTCCGGTCGTCACGTCCACCCTCCGCGGATCTGATGGAGACCGAGGCGGGCGGCGGAGAGGATGCGCGCGGCAACACTGATGATGTCGCGGCCGCCGAAGACGGAGCTGGTGCCGATGTGCCTGCCGGTGAAGAGGCCGCCAAGGCTGCCGCCGAGGAAGCTGGCGGGGGATCTGGCGATCGCACTAACGGCCCTGAGGCCGCAGGAGCGTCAGGCGCTGCACCGACCGCCGATCCCTCCACCGCTGCCGCAGCGTTAGGCTCCGAGGAGCCCCAGCCCGGCGCCTATCTGAAGGCTGGCGAGGGCATCTTCATCAAGCTCCCTTGGGCGTCAAGCTCCAAGGCGCCGGTGGAAGGAGAAGTTTTGGATGGGGAGGTGCTCGCCTCCACCGGGTTGTCGATCGTTGACGCGCCGGGAAGCAGCAGTGACGAGCCCGAGGAGGAGCGGCTGCTGCGGAGGCTGCTGGCGCTCTATCACGCCCGTCAAGTCAAGTTGGAGTCCCAAGAAGCGCTCGTCGCGAAAGCGAGCATGGATATAGAGAAGCGCGCGGAGGAGCTCTGGGGTTTTCGCCAGGAAGCTCTCCGGGCCTTGGCAGAGGAGCGGGAGCAGCTTGCTGAAGAGCGGAAGGCCTTCCTCCTCGAGAAGGCCGAAGCTGAAGAGCAGCAGCGGCTCACCAGCGAGAAGCTGTACGCGCGAGAAGGCGAGCTGGCTCAGCGGAAAGTGAACCTCGACAGCCACGAGGAGGAGCTTGCCGCGCGCGAACGGGCACTTGGCAGGTCGCTCCAAGAGGCAAAGGATGCGGCTGCGGCTGCCGAGACCGCCAAGAAGGAATTGGAAGTAAAGGTGGCGCAGCTGGAGGCTGATCTGAAAGTGGGTGGCGAAGAGCTTGCCGCGCTCAAGCTGGAGCGCGAGAAGGATGCCCTTGCCCACGGTGAGCTGCAGGGCCAACTCTCCGAGAAGGGCAAAGAGCTGCGCGCCGCCAAGAATTCCAATGCTGATCTGGAGCTGAAGCTGGCCACCCTGACGGAGACGTTGGACGGCGCCAAGAAACAGGAGGCGGACTTGAAGAAGGACATCAAGGCCAACGAGGCGCTGCTAGCGAGGGCCGCCGAAACCCAGAATCTTCTCAGAGATACTGTGGCGCTCTGGACGGAGGGCTCGTGAACATTGCTGCAGCCATCGAAGAGGAGCTGGTGCAATTGGGGGTGGAAGGCTTCGGGTACTCCTCCGACGAGAACCTCCAACCCAGCGCCAAGCTCACTCTGTTCTTTAAAGGCATGGCGGCGGCGCTCCAGCAACTCCGGGAACGGATCCCAAAGTAGTTGGCCGACGAGTCACGCTCGATTTGTGCTGGAGTTCTGGAGAAAGTGCTGGTGAAGGTGGCCTTCCACAATCCGGCCTCAACCTCACCAACGTCCTCAAGAGGCTGCCGGCGGACGCTGATCTTGACGCACTTAAGGCCCTCGTCGCACCCATTGTGGACAGGGTGAACGAGGTCAAAAGGGTTGACGACGGTCGCGTAGATTAGGCCGTCCGTTTTCTTATTTTCTTGTCGCTGCCAGTCATGTCATGGGAACACTTTATTAGAGGCGTGACAAGTTATTTTTGTAATATAACTCTATCTTAGGCAAAAAATTGCTGTGTTACTTCCTTTACTCGACTCTTGGCTTTGTATGGTTCTGCCCTACGCTTTCTAGGGAAACTTGCCGGTGCAGGCACCCTTGCCGCGAGCGCCGAGTGCGGAACTTCAGCAGCCTGCTGGCGGGGTCGCTACCGACAAGCAACCTTGTCGCAACTAGTTGCAGCTCACTTAAGTTGTTGAGCGGACTCGAAACAAAGTAAGGGCGCAACTAGCTATGAGTTGGTTCCTCCGCGCACAGGTTTTCCATACAAAGCACGGTCGTTCAAGGAAAATAACTCAAAAACTTAAAAAACTGATTGCTCAAACTTTAGCAACTTAGCTTTTCTGTTGTCTTCTTCCCGGCAAGGAGAAACTTTCTTGAACGGCCTGGTCCACACCATTATCTTCTCCTTCCCCCCCCCCCC
>NC_041387.1:184927076-184942325 GCF_002162155.2 Triticum dicoccoides | reverse complement strand
CCCCCCCCCCTCGGTAAACCTTGTGGGCGAGGGAACCTTCCTTCTTTTGAGAAAGAAACAGAGAAATAAAGTAATGATATGGAGCCTTGGGCTCGTTATCGCTTACCGGGGTCTGGTGCTGCACAAAGTGTCAGATAACATATGCGAAAAAGGATTATAGCATAAAAAACTGACAAGATGTGCGGGGCACATGAACTTTACTGGTGCACGGGGTCTGCGCCCGGCTTTGTACAAAGGATTACAGCATCAGCGGCAAGACTTGTACAAAAGGTGGTTGCCGGAAAAGCTTCCGGCAACCGCGCCCTACGGGTAAAACTTACGAAGATGTTCAATGTTCCAGGAGTTGCTCACCGGAATGCCATCTTCGGTCTCAAGGCAGACAGCGCCGGGCCTAGTGACTCGTTTCACCCGATAAGGGCCTTCCCACTTCGGCGTCAATTTGTTGGAATTCTTGGCGGACTGAACACGCCGAAGAACAAGGTCGCCTTCCTCGAAGCTCCTGGCTTTAACTTTGTGGCTATGGTAGCGACACAAAGCTTGCTGGTAGCGAGCGACTCGCACAGCAGCCTGAAGACGGTCTTCCTCAAGGAGCAGCGCGTCATCTTGGCGCAACTGCTCTTGCTCGAGCTCATCATAAGCGAGCACTCGAGGTGACCCATAAACGAGTTCCGTGGGGAGAACTGCCTCTGCTCCGTAGACTAGAGCGAAGGGTGTCTGGCCAGTGGCTCGATTTGGCGTCGTCCTGATCGACCAAAGAACCACTGGCAGCTCCTCGATCCAGTTTCTTCCGCACTTGTGCAGCCTGTCGAAAGTTCTGATCTTGAGGCCTCGCAGCACTTCAGCATTTGCCCTCTCCGCTTGACCGTTGCTTCTCGGATGAGCAACAGAAGCGAAGCAGACCTTGGTGCCAAGATCTTGGACGTACTGCATGAAGGTGCGGCTCGTAAATTGCGTGCCGTTGTCGGTGATGATCATGTTAGGGATCCCGAAACGGCAAACAATCGACCTGAAGAACTTGGCTGCTGACTGTGCTGTCACCTTCCTCACTGGTTCCACTTCCGGCCACTTTGTGAACTTGTCGATGGCGACGTACAAGAACTCAAAGCCCCCGACAGCTCGGGGAAAGGGGCTGAGGATGTCGAGCCCCCAGACCGAAAATGGCCAGGATAAAGGGATCGTCTAGAGAGCTTGAGCTGGCTGGTGTATCTGTTAGGAATGGAACTGGCACGCTTCACACTTGGTTACTTGTGCAGTTGCATCCTGGAGGGCTGTCGGCCAGAAGAAACCTTGTCGGAATGCTTTGCCGGCAAGTGCTCTTGCGCCAATGTGGTGACCACATATGCCTCCATGTATCTCTGCCAACAGCTGTTGTCCATCTTCCCGGCGAATGCACTTCAATTTCACACCGTTGAGTCTTATTCTGTACAGTGTGTTGTCGACAAACTTGTACATACTTGACTGCCGGGCTACTCTTTCCGCTTCTTCTTGCTCTTCGGGAAGCTCTCCTGTCTGAAGGAAACGGACGATCTGCTGCGCCCATGCTGGAGCTTGCGGCTCGACAACAAGGGCTAAAGGCATATCTGTTGTTGTGGGAACATCCGCTTCTACGGCAAGAACCTGTGGTTCGGCCGGAGCGTGATATTCCCCGGCAAGCTTGTCGGAGCAAAACTTGTCGGGAGCGTCTGCTTCAACGGAACAAACCAAGAGGTTCGCCGGAGCAGACTGCTCCTCAACACTCTTGGCGTCGATCTTGGGGACCTTCTTGGCGGCGGCTTCGGGAAGCTGTGGCGGAAAGTAGTCATCAGAAACCAACTTCCTCTTCTTTCTCTGTCCAGTCGACGGTGTTACGGATGGGTGAGTCAGCTTGAGCACAAAAATCCCTGGTTCCACAGGTAACTTTAGTGCTGCGCACTTTGACAGGCCGTCAGCAATATTGTTCTGAGCTCGTGGAACGTGTTCCATTTGCAGGCCGTCAAAGTGTGCTTCTAGCTTCCTTACTTCATCAACATATGCTTCCATCAACGGACTCTGATAGCTTTTGTTTACTTGGCGGACGACCAACTGCGAGTCACCCCTGACAATGAGCTTGTTGATCCCAAGGTCTGCCGCGATTCTGAGTCCGGCAAGCAAACCTTCATACTCTGCGGTATTGTTCGTTGCTTGCTTCTTGGGAAAATGCATCTGAACTACGTACTTGAGGTGCTCTCCGGTGGGTGCGATAAGCAGCACGCCTGCGCCGGCGCCTTGCAGCGAGAAGGCACCATCAAAGTACATCAGCCACTCTTTGCTTGCCTCTTTGACGGGGATGCTTGTTTTTGGAGTTTCTTCGTCTGGTGTCGGCGTCCATTCCGCTATGAATTCTGCCAATGCTCTGCTCTGTATAGTGGAAGTACTCTCAAACTTGAGGCCAAAGCTTGACAGTTCCAGTGCCCACTCGACAATCCTGCCGGTTGCTTCTGGATTTTGCAGTATCCTCTTCAATGGAAAGCGAGTGACAACTGTTATCTCATGTGCCTGGAAGTAATGGCGCAGCTTTCTTGAGGCCATGAGAAGGCCGAAAAGCAATTTCTGTACGCCAGAATACCTTGATCTAGCCCCCTGTAGAAGGGAACTGACAAAGTAAACTGGGCGCTGCACCATTTTCCTCTGCACCTCCTTGCATGCCTGCGCAGACTCAACTTTGTCGGGGCCGGAGCTTGTCAGAGAAGCCCCCAGCTTGTCGCTGGATTCACTTGCCGCGGTTGCTGGCTCATCGTCCGCCTCCCTCTCCGCTACTAACGCAGCACTAACCACTTGATTGGTTGCTGCCAGATATAGCAGCAACTTCTCTTGTGGCTTAGGTGCGACAAGTATTGGAGTGGAGGACAGGTACCTCTTCAAGTCCTGTAGCGCGGCCTCCGCTTCTGGAGTCCATTTCATCAGACCTGCCTTTTTCAATATTTTGAAAAACGGCAAGGCGCGCTCTGCGGACTTAGAGATAAATCTGCTGAGAGCAGCCACGCAACCGGCAAGCTTTCGTACATCCTTGACGCGCTTTGGTGCTTCAATCTGCTCGATGGCTTTGATCTTGTTGGGATTGGCTTCAATCCCCCGCTGTGACACAAAGAACCCGAGAAGCTTGCCGGAAGGGACTCCGAACACGCACTTCTCGGGATTGAGCTTGAGGTTGATCCTGCGCATATTTGCAAAAGTTTCATCTAGATCTTGAATCAGAGTAGCCTTGTTTTTGCTCTTGACCACTATATCATCCATGTAGGCTTCCACATTTCTGTGCATTTGCGGCTTAAAAGCACGGTGGACTACCCTCGCGAATGTTGATCCAGCATTCTTCAAACCGAAAGGCATCCGTATGAAGCAGTATGTGCCACATGGGGTGATAAATGCGGTTTTCTCTTCATCCTCTTCTGCCATGAAGATCTGATGGTATCCTGAGTATGCATCAAGAAATGAAAGCAAATCACATCCGGCTGTGGAGTCAACAATCTGGTCAATACGCGGCAAGGGAAATGGGTCTTTGGGACAAGCTTTATTAACATCAGTGAAGTCAATACAAAGTCTCCATTTTCCGTTAGCCTTGCGCACAACAACAGGATTGGCCAACCACGTGGGATGGAGCACTCCTCTGACAAGGCCTGCTGCTTCCAACTTCTTGATTTCTTCTGCGATGAATTCTTGGCGCTCCACTGCCTACTTCCTGACTCTCTGCTTGATGGGCCGCGCATGAGGACAGACGGCAAGGTGGTGCTCGATTACTTTCCTGGGAACACCGGGGATATCAGACGGTTGCCATGCAAACACGTCGACATTCGCCCGCAGGAAAGCAACGAGCGCGCTTTCCTACTTGGGGTCAAGGGTGGCGCCGATGGTGAAGGTACCACCAGTGCCATCCTCCTTGGCGGACACCTTCTTAGTCTCAGGTGGAGCTGCCATTGCCTTCTTACACTTGCCGGTGGAGCTCGATGGTGCGTCCTCGACGGTAGCGCAGCACTCCGAAGAGGTGCGCTTGCCGGAGTAGGCATCAGAGCTCTTGCCGGACTTGGTCTTCTTCTTCCCTCCGGGAGCTTCAGCGGCAAGTGTCTTGCGCTCTGCTGCGGCTGCCGCTTCCCAGTAGATCTTGTCGGCACAGATAAGAGCATCCTTCTTGTCGCCAGGGACAGAGATGACACTTATTGGGCCTGGCATTTTCAGTATGTTGTACGCATAGTGAGATGCTGCCATGAACTTGGCGAGTGCCGGACGGCCAAGGATTCCATTGTAAGGTAATGGAAAGTCGGCAACGTCAAACGTGACCCTCTCAGTCCTGAAGTTCAGCTCGCTGCCAAATGTGACCGGCAGCGTGATCTTTCCCTTCGGCTTGCTTCTTCCCGGGCTGATTCCTTGGAATGTGCCGGTCTCCTCGAGCTCACTGTCAGGGATCTGAAGTTTCTGGAGGACCGCGGAGGATATCAGGTTCAAGCCAGCCCCGCCGTCAACTAGCATCTTCGTGACCTTGAGATTGCGGATAGTTGGAGAAACCAACATCAGCAAACACCCGACCGCAGTTACGCGATCAGGGTGGTCCTCAATGTCGAAGACGATAGGTACGCTGGACCATTTCAGGGGCTTGCGTGACTCTATGGATGGCTCTGCTGCATTCACTTCCCGCATCCACTGCTTGAGTTGGCGGTGCAAAGTATGCAGAGAGGCGCCACCGTCAACGCACAGGACCTCTGTGGCTTTCTGAAATTCCTGCTCGTCGGCCTCGTCATCATCCATGTCTTCGTCGTCGTCGTCATCTTCATCCTTGTCGCGGCCACGGGGAGGTCTGTCTCCTTGCCGCTGCTTGGCCTTGCCGCGGCGTCCTCCTCGACCGGGACGTTTCTTGCCGGATCCACCAGTTCCTTCCTGGGCCTTCTCCTTGTCGCGCCGCTCGTACTCAGCTTTCTGTTGCTCAACAAGCTGTTCGACTTTCTTGCAGTTCTGGAGATCGTGACCCTTGGTGCAGTGAATCTTACAATACTGCTTGCCGGAGCTGTCCTGCTTGTCGGCGGCCGCCACAGGCTGGGCCTCCTTGTCGAAGCCACCAGCTTTAGCTTCCTTGGCGCCACCTCCGTTGCCGGTCTGCTCGACAGCTAGCACTTCCTTGCCCTTTTTCCTTCTGTTGTTCCGCCGCCGGCCTTTCCTTGTCGGGGCGGCATCCTCACTGTCGGATCCTCCTGCTCCCGTACTCTCTCCGGGGAGCCTCCTCCCCTCTTCAGCGCGTGCACACTTGTCGGCCAAGGCGTAAAGCTCGCTGACGTCTCTGATCTTACACATCGCCATCTCCTCCCTCATCCTTCGGTTTCGCACGTTCTGATGGAACGCGCTGATGATCGCGGCGGGGTGGACGTCTGGGATGTTGTGCTGTACACGGCTGAATCTCTGAATGTACTTGCGCAGTGGCTCTCCTTCCTTCTGGGCGAGCAGATGAAGATCGCTCTCTTGGCCATGTGGCTTGTGGTCGCCTGTAAAGGCGCCGACAAACTGATGGCATAAATCTGCCCAAGAGGAGATGGAATTGTCCGGCAAGTGCATGAGCCAGGACCTGACGTTGGGCTTGAGTACCAGCGGGAAGTAGTTGGCAAGGATCTTGTCGTCCCGTCCCCTGGAAGCCTGCACCGTGATGGTGTAGATGCTGAGACACTCCGACGGATGCGTCTTGCCGTCGTACTTCTCTGGTACATCTGGTTTGAAATTCTTTGTGCTGGGCCACTGGACTTGCCGCAGCTCACGGGTGAACGCAGGACAACCTAGCGTGTACGGCAGATCGCCTGGTTCCCCTGGTGCATGCATGTCAACAGAGGGCCCAGCGCGCTTGTCGGATTGACGTCGCGCTTCTCTTCGGCGCTCGATGCGGGTTCGAGCGTCTTCTTGTTGTCGTTCATGGAGAACTTGGCGCTGGTCGCGACGAGCTCGTGGGTCCGACGATGCGGTGGAGCCGCTGTCGGGGTGGACCCGGCGGGTCGGCGATTTTGGCCTTCGTAGTGGAGAGTGCATGGAAGTCGCACCTCCCCCGGTCTTGTTGCCATCGGCTCGCGTCCGGCTGTCCTGCCGCGGCAGCGAGGTGCTTGGTTGCCGCGCAGTGTCGCCGTTGGCGAAGCCGATGAGGCTCTGGATAGTGGCCCTCCATTCGTCGGTCTTGTCCGCCGTCGGAGGATAGTCTAGGAGCAGTTGAGCTCGCGCCAAGGCTTCTGCTGGAGTGGTGGGCGGCGGAGGTGAACGGTGCGAGGAGTGGGGCGTGCTCGGACTCCTAACCACGTTAGAAGGAGCAGTGCCCCGTCCAGGCGACCGTACTTCGCTCGAGCCAGCATGTTGACGTGCATGTTGGTCTTGAGCGCCACGAGAACCACCAGCTTGATCTTGGCCCAGCGGACGTATGGCGCTGCGAACGCCATGACGCTGCTGGTCCCGCGCCTCCTGAGAGGGGTGCAGTGCGCGCATGGACGCCGAGGTCTGTGCCGCCTTGTCCTTGGACTTGGCCGCACTGAGTGCTCCCTCGTCGACGCCCATTCTTCCGCCGGCGTCCACTCCACCACCTGTTTGCTCCGGAGGCGGTGAAAGCGACGCAGACGGAACAGCTGCCTCTGAATCCTTCTTCTTCGGTGGCATGTCGATGAAGACGATGAAGATTTAGCTCGCGTGCACGCCGAATCGGGTTCGCACAATCTCGACGCCCCCTACCTGGCGCGCCAAAGATGTCGGGGAAACTGATCCACCAACACCTATGGGGATCGGGCCCCTTTCGGTTCGGAGGGGGGCGGAGGCCGCGCAAAGAGCGGATCGAGGCAGTACACGCGAGCAGTTTTTACCCAGCTTCGGGCCGCACGGATGCGTAAAACCCTACTGCTGCTTGTTTGTGTGTATTGAATTCTTGCTCAGGAGCGATGGACGCTGCCAGACTGAGCGTGAGAGTGTTTCTGATGTTTTGAATGGGCCGAACCCCTTCTACGTTGCGCTTGGGCCTCCTTTTATACTTTCAAGGGGTCACCGACGGGTGGCAACGTAGACTAGAAGGGTAAAAATGGAAAAGGATGCGGTAGGTGCAGCTACCGCTACTGTGGACACAGTGCACCCTACCTAACTCTGACGGCAGGGGACAAGGTCATTGAATGCCCGTCTGAGTTGCCTAAACAGTGCAAAAAGTGACCGTTAGGAGCGCCACCGTTTGCCACGATGGCCTTCTCTTCATCTCCGCTTGCCACCGCGTACCCCTGGCTGCACAGGCTCCCGCCACGCGCCCCTGAGGAAGCCTCATGGCGACACGCGGGTGGGTGCGCTGGAGCGTGGGTACAGAGTGGCAGCGGGCCCCCGGCGAGTACCTTGTCGGGGTCGTCGTCTTGTCGAGTCCAGAAGCTTGTCGCTCACCGGACCTTGCCGGGACGTGCGGTGCATCGCGGCAAGTTTCTTGAAGTGCCGTGGTTGGCCTTCCCGGCAAGCTCCTCTTGCCGGGGCCTTGTCTCTTCATCTTGAATGCTTTGTTCTTGAATGGATCCAAAGGAACCCACGAAGGACTCTGGCGGTCGTCCGGCAAGCCTTGCCGCGCGGCGCTGCAACTGCCCGTGCACAAGTTCGGGATACTAGGGTACCCCTACTCTAGTACATCGACACTCCCATTTCTTAAAACGCCTTCTAGGTAAAGGAAGATAATCTTCAGTTTCATCAAGATTCATATTGCAAAACAAAGATTTAATGGGGGACACATCAATAACTTTTAGATCTTCATCTTGATTTTCATAGGAATTGGAAGAACACGCTTTAATAAAGGCATCTTTGGAAGAACGCATCCTAGCGGTTCTTTCCTTGCACTCATCAATGGAAATTCTCATGGCTTTGAGAGACTCATTGATATCATGCTTAGGAGGAATGGATCTAAGCTTTAAAGAATCAATTTCAAGATAAATTCTATCAACATTCCTAGTCAAATCATCAACTTTAAGCAATTTCTCTTCGAGCAAAGCATTAAAATTCTTTTGTGAATTCATAAACTCTTTAACACTACTCTCAAATTTAGAGGGCATCTTATTAAAATTTCCATAAGAGTTGTTGTAGGAATTTCCATAATTATTAGAAGTATTACTAGGATAAGGCCTAGGATTAAAATTCCCTCTATACGCGTTGTTTCCAAAACTATTCCTACCAAGAAAATTCACATCCATAGATTCATTATTATTCTCAAGCAAGGTAGATAAAGGCATATCATTGGGATCAAGAGGAGTATTTTTAGGAGCAAACATCTTCATAAGTTCATCCATCTTTTCACTCAAAACATTGATTTCTTCTATAGCATGCACTTTTTTACTAGAAGATCTTTCGGTGTGCCATTGAGAATAATTAGCCATAATATTATCAAGCAATTTTTTAGCATCCCCTAACGTAATTTCCATAAACGTGCCTCCCGCGGCCGAATCTAAAAGATTTTTAGAAGCAAAATTCAATCTGGCATAAAAATTTTGTATGATCATCCATAAATTCAAACCATGAGTAGGGCAATTGCGAGGCATCAATTTCATTCTTTCCCAAGATTGGGCAACATGCTCATGATCAAGTTGTTTAAAATTCATGATGTCGTTCCTAAGAGTGATAATCTTAGCGGGAGGTAAATACTTAGAGATAAAAGCATCTTTGCACTTGTTCCAAGAATCAATACTATTTTTAGGCAAAGACGAAAACCAAACTTTAGCACGATCTCTAAGTGAAAACGGAAATAACTTCAATTTGACAACATTGTTATCCGTATCTTTCTTCTTTTGCATATCACACAAATCAACAAAATTGTTTAGATGAGTAGCGGCATCTTCACTGGGAAGGCCGGCGAATTGATCTTTCATAACAACATTCAGCAAAGCGGTATTGATTTCACAAGACTCATCATTATTAAGAGGAGCAATCGGAGTACTAAGGAAATCATTATTATTGGTATTCGAGAAATCACACAACTTGGTATTATCTTGTGCCATGGCAACAAGTAATCCAACACACAAGCAAACAGAAAAGCAACGGGAAAAGGCAAACGGGAAAGAGAGGAGGAGATTGGGAAAGAGAGGGCGAATAAAACGGCAAGGGTGAAGTGCGGGAAAGGAAAACGAGAGGCAAATGGCAAATAATGTAATGCAAGAGATAGGGATTACGATGGGTACTTGGTATAGTTGACTTGCTTGCGTGAGCCTCCCCGGCAACGGCACCATAAATTCTTCTTGCTACCTCTTGAGCACTGCGTTGGATTTCCCCGAAGAGGAGAGGATGATGCAGCAAAGTAGCATAAGTATTTCCCTCAGTTTTTGAGAATCAAGGTATCAATCCAATAGGAAACCACGCACAAGTCCCTCGTACCTACACAAAATGATAGCAACTCGCAACCAACGCGATTAGGGGTTGTCAATCCCTTCTTGGTCACTTACGAAAGTGAGATCTAATAGAGATGATAAATAATATTTTTGGTATTTTTGATAGATAGATGCAAAGTAAAAAGTAAAAGGCAAAGTAAAAAAACAAAGCAAGTAAATAAAGTGATAGAGATTGATATGATGAGAATAGACCCGGGGGCCATAGGTTTCACTAGTGGCTTCTCTCAAGAGCATAAGTATTCTATGGTGGGTGAACAAATTACTGTTGAGCAATTGACAGAATTGAGCATACTTATGAGTATATCTAGGCAATGATCATGGTATAGGCATCACGTCCAAGACAAGTAGATCGAAATGATTCTGCATCTACTACCATTACTCCACTCATCGATCGCTATCCAGCATGCATCTAGAGTATTAAGTAAAAACAGAGTAACGCCTTAAGCAAGATGACATGATGTAGAGGGATAAATTCATGCAATATGATAAAAAAAAACCATCTTGTTATCCTCGATGGCAACAATACAATACGTGCCTTGCAACCCTTTCTGTCACTGGGTAAGGACACCACAAGATTGAACCCAAAGCTAAGCACTTCTCCCATTGCAAGAACTACCAATCTAGTTGGCCAAACCAAAAAGGATAATTCGAAGAGACTTGCAAAGATAACTCAATCATACATAAGAGAATTCAGAGAAGAATCAAATATTTTCCATAGATAATACTGGATCATAAACCCACAATTCATCGATCTCAACAAACACACCGCAAAAAGAAGATTACATAGAATAGATCTCCATGAGAGAGGGGGAGAACATTGTATTGAGATCCAAAAAGAGAGAAGAAGCCATCTAGCTACTAGCTATGGACCTGAAGGTCTGAAGTAAACTACTCACACTTCATCGGAGGGGATATGGTGTTGATGTAGAAGCCCTCCGTGGTGGATGCCCCCTCCGGCGGAGCTTCGGAACAGGCCCCAAGATGGGATCTCGTGGATACAGAAGGTTGCGGCGGTGGAATTAGGTTTTTGGCTCCTGTTCTGATCGTACGGGGATACGTAGGTATATATAGGAGGAAGGAGTACGTCGGTGGAGCGTCAGGGGGGCCACGAGGTAGGGGGTGCGCCCAGGGGGGCGCGCCCTCCACCCTCGTGACCGCCTCTGGCACTGCTTGGAGTAGGGTCCAAGTCTCCTGGATTTGGAAAATCACGTTCCCGAAGCTTTCATTCCATTTGGACTCCGTTTGATATTCAGTTTCTTCGAAACACTGAAATAGGCAAAAAACAGCAATTCTGGGCTGGGCCTCCGGTTAATAGGTTAGTCCCAAAAATAATATAAAACTGGAAAATAAAGCCCAATATAGTCCAAAAATAGTAGATAAAGTAGCATGGAGCAATCAAAAATTATAGATACGTTGGAGACATATCACCCATATCTTCAATATTAATCAAGCAGGAAGTAGGGTTTTACCTCCATCGAGAGGGCCCGAACCTGGGTAAACATCTGTGTCCCTTGCTTCCTATTACCATCAGCCTTGACGCACAGATCGGGACCCCTACCCGAGATCCGCCGGTTTTGACACCGACATTGGTACTTTCATTGAGAGTTCCTCTATGTCGTCGCTGCGGGGCTCGATGGCGCCTTCAATCGTCAACAACACGGTCCAGGGGGAGACTTTTCTCCCTGGACAGATCTTTGTGTTCGGCGGCTTCGCACTGCGGGCCAATTCACTTTGCCATCTAGAGAAGATCGATGGCTACGCCCCCAGCCACCAGGTTAGGTTCGAAAACTTGAACTACACAGCTGATATTCGCAGAGACTTGATCTTCGACGGATTTGGGCCTGCGCCAGGAGCACCGAACAGTCACGACGAGCATGTCTTAAACCTGCTATCGGACAAAGCTCAGTATCTAAACCCGGAGCAAGTTGTGTTGCCTAAGGACGGAGGGGTGGACCTCGCCCTGCAGGCCGCACACTCATCGGCGATGGAGCCGAACACGGGTCTCACCTCTGAGGTGGCCTGTGACTTCGGACCCCCGGATTCACATCCGGATGTTGGTTCCTGTCCGCGCGCTCTCGAGCCCGTCGAGCCTGGTTGGGCTCCAGTAATGGAATTCACCGCTGCGGATATATTCCGGCACTCGCCCTTTGGCGACATGTTGAATTCATTAAAAACTCTCTCTTTGACAAAAAAATCCGGGCCGAACTATGTCCGGCTCGAGTGGGAAGCAGGCGACGAAGAAATTCGTTACCCACCCACCACCCACTTCATAGCCACGGTTGATGATTTAACTGACGTGCCTGACTTCGACTCCGAGGGCATCGACGGTATGGACGACGATGCAGGAGAAGATTCAGAATCTATGGGGTATCGGACTTCCGCCTCGTCACACAACATATACATGGTGGATACGCCCAAGGAGGACGATGGTGACAATCCGGAAGATAAAACCCCCGGGCAAAAGCCAAAGCGACGGCGCAGACGTTGTTCCAAGTCCAGCAACAGTAAAAATATCAGCAAGAGCGCCAGAAGGATCGATACTTCGGTCAACCCCGAAGGCAACAACGACCATACGGAACCAGCGATGGAGCAGGACAAACCAGGTCAGGCCAAACACAGTTCGGAGCAGACGCCCGAGGACAATGATCCAGAGGGACGATTTCATCAAACCGGCCCAGGACAAGAAGACAGTCTGGACGATGATGCATTCATCATTTCGGAAGAACGCGCAGAACGAGATAACCTCCACAGAAAGCTTATGGCCACAGCGAGAAGTCTGAAGAAGGAGAAGCAATGGCTCAAAGCCGCACAGGAAATGCTCAACCGCAGATGGAACAAAGTGCTAGACACTGAAGAAAGATATGGCGACGATCGCCATACAAAGAGCTATCCAAAACGCAAGCTACTGCCAGAATTCGACGACAAGGCCGTTCCACCAAAGACTAATACGACCAGGAGGCCCAACGTACCACTCCACAACCGCAACAAAGCTGCTACCGACGCTGCGCATGATCTACATGAGCACCTGGATAAAAAAACTGGCATAGCTAGGTCCATCTACAGGTCTAAAGGACACACCCCGGCGAGGGATTGTGGTCATCAAAACGATTATGCCAATCAAATACCAGTTCGAAATAACCACCGGACACAACAACTGCCGACGGCATGCCACAGCACGTCCAGATATAGAGGGGCTGCTCACCCCCTATGCTTTACCGAAGAGGTACTGGACCATGAATTTCCACAGGGCTTTAAACCTGTGAACATAGAGGTATACGACGAATGACAGACCCAGGGGTCTGGATCGAGGACTTTATCCTGCATATACACATGGCTCGTGGGGATGACCTCCATGCCATCAAATACCTTCCCCTCAAACTGAAGGGACCAGCTCGACACTGGTTGAAAACCCTCCCCGAAAATTCAATTGGGAGTTGGGAGGAACTTGAGAATGCTTTCAGGGCCAATTTTCAAGGTACTTATGTCTGGCCTCTAGATGCTGACGATTTAAGTCACATAATCAAACAACCCGGAGAGTCCGCCCGCAAGCTTTGGAACAGATTTCTAACTAAGAAGAATCAAATTGTCGATTGTCCGGATGCCGAAGCCTTAGCGGCATTCAAACACAGCATCCGCGACGAGTGGCTCGCCATACACCTCGGCCAAGAAAAGCCAAGGACAATGGCAGCCCTAACAAGCCTTATGACCCGCTTTTGCACGGGTGAAGACAGCTGGCTAGCCCGTAAAGGCACCAGCGACCCCAGTACATCCGAAATAAGGGATGGCAATGGGAAGCCACGGCGTAATAAAAATAAACGCCAAAACAAGGAAGAGAGCCCGGACAACACAACGGTTAATGTCGGATTCAAGGGCTCTCGACCTGATCAGCAAAAGAAGCCATCTAAAGGAAGCAAAGAGGGATCGTCCGGTCTGAACAGAGTCCTGGACAGACTGTACCAAATTCATGGCACCCCTGACAAGCCTGCGAACCACACACACAGAGAGTGTTGGGTCTTCAAACAGGTCGGCAAATTAAATGTCGAACACAAGGGAAGGGAAACACCAAGTGAAGACGAGGATGAACCTCGCCAGCCAAACACGGGGGGGTAGAAAAAATTCCCACCAGAAGTTAAAACAGTGAACATGATCCACGCGACTCGTACATCCATGAGAAGGCACGAACGCACGCATAGAGACACGCGCGATATAGAGCCCATCGTACCTACACCTAACTACTGGATGTCTTATCCAATCACCTTCGACCGCCTGGACGGCCGAACTAGTATTCGGCGCAAAGGATCAGAGGCCTTGGTGCTTGACCCAATAATCGATGGATACCATCTCACTCATGTCCTCATGGACGGCGGCAGCAGTCTCAATCTAATATATGAGGACACTGTCCGCAGGATGGGGATAGACCCATCCAAAATTAGTCAAAGCAACACCACCTTTGAAGGGGTGATACCAGGCATTGAAGCCTACAGCCAGGGCTCCGTCATACTGGAGGTAACATTCGGCTCTCCAGGAACCTCCAGAAGCGAAGAACTACTCTTCATCATCGCACCCTTCCAAAGCGACTATCACGCATTGCTTGGAAGAACGGCCTTCGCCCGCTTCAATGCATTGCCGCACTATGGCTACCTCACACTCAAGATGCCTGGTCCACGTGGCGTCATCACCGTTAGCGGAACAACAGAGTGCTCTTCACGCGTAGAGGAACACGCGACGGCCCTAGCGGCCGGACTATAAGCGGCCTCCAATACCAAAAAATGACTGGTCGTTAAGACCACAGACACGGTTAGACGAGTCCAGTAGCCCAGATAAAATCGAACCAGGGCACCGTATATATAATCCCATAGCGGATACCAGGGGCTATAAACACTTAATAAAGCCCCACACTTGGCTCAACCTTATTGGCAGGCCAACATCTTACACTTTTACTATCCATCGCATACTAACATTGTACTCTCCTATGAGTTTTCTTTTTCCACAGACAACGTTTGCGCGATACCCTTCCAGGATATGGCACAATGGAGACAAAGGCGCAAATGTGCAGCAGGGCCCTGTTCAACAGGTTTCTTTTCAGAATAAGCCCCTATGTAAAAAATTTCTATTGCCTCTTGTTGCTTAACCATCCCATGGGTTCCATACCCACAGAGGATACTGCCGTTTTTTGGCATTTTGCCACGACAGATTAATGCATGTACCTGGAAACATAGGGTTTATAATGAATGGACATTCTTGAGCCCATCGTCTGTTATAAAGTCCGAATACCTTCGGGAGTGTTCGGCGTCACGAGTTTGGCCTTATATGCATCAGCTCCAAATCATGTCTTTGGTCAAATGTTGGGTTAGCCCGGCTCCTGGGTTTGCCGCCTTACGTTCCGTTATTATCGGCTAAGGTGGCCAAAGGAGAACTACTGCGATTGTGCCCTGGTTATTCCGGATGAGCACCTCAGTAGAGAAAGCTGAAAACTGACTGTCATGATACAGCGAGAGACTGATCAACCACTCGAAGACTCACCGGAGTCTTTAGGATTCCTCCGCATTAACGAAGGGCCATTTCCCGGCCATGTACACACGCGCCCGTATTCGGATGCACGCGAAGGTACCAGGGGCTACATAGTAGCCCCAATGTTAGACTCCCATGGCTAAGCGAAAGTGTTACAGCTATATAGTCTGGTTGCCTAGTTCGACGTGCGATCACCTCCTTAATGGACCAAGACGTTGGATCAAGTGTGATTAAGCATATTTTTCACGAACACCCCCGCATTGTATGCGTGGGGGCCGAAGCCAACGAGTGCTAACTTTCGGATTACATATATATTCGGATTATATATATATATATATATTCGGATTACATATATATATATATATGTGTGTGTATA
>NC_041387.1:184921867-184926514 GCF_002162155.2 Triticum dicoccoides | reverse complement strand
AAACGGCCGCACAGGGGACACAATCAGCTACAGCCTGTGAAGCTCCGCTACAGCAGCCATCTTGTCACTTAACTGCAGCGGGCGAGTGGGAGCATTGAATTGCGACCAGAAAAGCTTCTCCACTTCCTTATCACCTTGATCTTTGAAGAACTTGGCAGCGTTAGCCGTACTCTTCGCCAAATCTGCATATGCATCCGCAGGACTCCAGCGTCCATCCAGGGGAGCGTACTTCAGATTGAAAAACTTTGTCAGCAGCAAATAGGAGCCCCCAGTCGTGATTTTACCGGCCTGTTGAAGCTCCTCCCGCACACCCCTGAGCTCGGTCCGTATTTCCTTGGTGGCATTAAGTGTCTTGTTCAGGTTGGCCGAATTATCCGGATGCTCCTTTTTAAGGAGCTCATACCGGTCAGCGGCATTTTTTAACTCAACAGCCATTTCGGCTATCTTTTCCTCGCTTCGGCGATGAGCAGCCTGTTCGGCCCTCAATTCCTCGGCCACCTTTAGGGCAGCCGCATTGCTCACCTGAGCTTGTTCCTTGGCTTGAGCAAGTTCCGCCATCAGGGCCTCCACGGCAGCAGCACCATCTGCAGTCCAAACATATTACATTAATATCATGCCACCTTCATATTTTCCTATACAAGGGAAGGCAGGGCACATACCCTGTGATTTGTCCAGCCGCTCATTCACCAGCGTGATATCGGCATCAATCGATCCAATCTGCCTCGTTAGTTCGGCAACTTCAACGAACTGGTCGGCGGTCAGACCCACAGTTACCTGCATGTATTCACAAAGCAATCATTGGTTTATGATCCCCCGTTTGCCGCCTAGGGCGGGCAACCAGAGTCTCAGGGGCTACTATCTATATGGAGCACACCTAGCGCGTGCCTCTCAGCCATAAAATGGTGTATTCTTCACCTACATACCTCAAAGGCTCTGAGCAGGCTTGTAAATGCTTCATTCAAACCGCTTGTAGCAGATGAAATCTTCTTGAGCACCGCGCTCATTAGCGAGCGGTGCTCCTCCAAGAGCGCAGCTCGCTCCAGTAAGCCCGTCAGTACGTCCGGCTGGACATTGAACTCTGCCGGACCCTTTCCATCGCCCCTTGTGGGGGTCAAACACTCCGGTCTCAGGGCGGCTGACGCATTGGCTTCCGGCTTCAGCAGATCCGGACTCCTCCGTGACGACACCTCGATGTCGCCCGCTTCATGAGCCGGAGAGGTAGGTGGGGTCTCGCTCTCCATCATCTCCGGAGGAAGATCCCTCGAGGACGAACTCTGTCGAGAAGAGCTGCTAGCCGGACTGCAAAAGGAGAATTTTGGTTACTGATCTAGGAGAAGCACAGTACCTTCGAATTAACGATTGACTTACAGCTCGGTAGAGGGCTGGACCGTTGGTGGGCATAACGCGGTGAGGATGCCCGTCGCGGCAGAGCCCCTTGGTGATACCTTCTTCCCTTGCTTGGGCATCTCCGTCTCCAAGTCTTCGGAGGCGGCCCTCTTCTTCCCACGCGGGGAGGAGGCCTTAGCCTCCCCTTCCCGACTATCCTCCCTAGGGGAGGTAACAATTCCCCCGGTTCGGGTGCGTAGCGTGTGGAGTTCGGTTTCTTCGTTCTTCCCCTTATCCTCCCCTGAGGGCATTCTGCTGAGTACCCGGTCAAGCATCTTGGCCATGGTGGGACCGGGCGAACCTTCGGGAAGTGGCGCCAGACACCTGATTCTCTCCGCCTTGCTGAGCCATTCCTGGCCACGGATGATTTTCAAAATAAACAATTTTAACAAATTCAAAACAAGGTGTCCGGTATCAAGGCTACTTACTTGGGTATCTAGGCGATTGCAGCTTAGGCCCGCATCCTCGGTGGTGTCCGGACACTCTACTTTCTGTCCGAAGAATAATTTGCACATCCCTTTGAGCTTCAAGCCGAAGAAGTGCTTGACAGTCCGCACACCCTCCGGATTGAACACCCACATTCGGAGAGGCCGACGTTGGCACGGCAACATCCGTCGGATTAACATCACTTGCATTATGCTGACGAGGTTAATGTCCCTCTCAAGAAGCTCCCAAATGCGATTCTGCAGTACTGGTACATCACCAGCGGGCCCCCAATTCCGTCCTACATCGGTCCAAGACGCTAGTTGCGACGGAGGGCCCGAGCGGAACTCGGGAGCAGCCACCCACTTTGTGCCTGTGGGAGCCGTGACATAGAACCACCTCCGTTGCCATACATCGGATACTTCTGGGAAAGAACCCTCTGGCCATGGGGCATCGGCGTTCCTGCTTATTACGGCACCTCCGCACTCCACATGTCGCCCCTCGATCATCTTCGGCTTCACATTGAAGGTCTTGAGCCATAAGCCGAAGTGTGGGGTGACGTGGAGAAAAGCCTCGCACACGATAATGAACGATGAGATATGGAGGATAGCGTCTGGAACCAAATCATGAAAATCCAACCCATAGTAGAACATGAGCCCCCTCACAAAGGGATCGAGGGTGAAGCCCAAGCCGCGGAGGAAGTGAGGGACAAACACGATGCATTCATTGGGCTCCGGTGTAGGGATGACCTGCCCTGGAGTAGGAAGCCTGTGCTGGATGTCGGCGGTCAGGTATCCGACCTCCCTAAGCTTCGTGATGTCTTCCTTTTGAATCGAGGAGGCCACCCACCGGCCTTGAGGGTCAGATCCGGACATATTGGAGGATCTGGGGGTGGAGCTTAGGTTTCGGGTGTTAGAACTCGAGGTGTGAGAAGGCGCGAGGAAGGTGGAAAAGAGGCATAGGCCTCGACCCCTTTATAAAGAGGGTGAATATCAAGAGTCCTCGGTGTGACCGTTTGAGGCTTATCTAAAAACACACGGAGTTATACCAACGGCCGTCGTGGGGTCACGCACGCCCATATTAATGGAAAATACCGTAATAAAAGGAACACGATCTCTGCCTCGACTGGATGTGCTAATAAAACCGCCTCGTAACCCGAGTCAAGGTGGGGTAAGAAACACCGGTTCGTGTTGGACCAGTCCACGATGCAAGGGCACGATGCACAAAGATTGCCAGCAGATCAGATTTATGCTATGTGAAGATCATCTTGCAGATCCGGACACGGTCTATGTGTTCGATAACCACTTTGGAGTATTCGGAGAAGGAACCCGCCTTGCAATGCCGAAGACAATACTGCGCGTCGGACTCATCGTCATTGAAGCCTGGTTCAGGGGCTATTGAGGGAGTCCTGGATTAGGGGGTATTCGGACAACCGGACAGTGTACGACGTCCGGACTATTGAAGTGTGAAGATACAAGACTCAAGACTTCGGCCCGTGTCCGGATGGGACTCTCCTTTGCGTGGAAGACAAGCTTGGCGATCCGAATATTGTGTTTCCTTCCTTGTAACCGACTCCATGTAAACCCTAGCCCTCTCTGGTGTCTATATAAACCGGAGAGGTTAGTCCTTAGAAGGCCGATCACGATTACAATCATACCATCATAGACTAGCTTCTAGGGTTTAGCCTCTACGATCTCGTGGTCGATCTACTCTTGTACTACCCATATCTTCAATATTAATCAAGCAGGAAGTAGGGTTTTACCTCCATCGAGAGGGCCCGAACCTGGGTAAACATTTGTGTCCCTTGCTTCTTGTTACCATCAGCCTTGACGCACAGATCGGGACCCCCTTCCCGAGATCCGCCGGTTTTGACACCGACAACAGTCGGGACCCACCTGGTCGAAGCGTACATAGCATTGTCATTCTGGTCGCAAACATGTACGTACATACTGGTGGATGTAGAGGCGCGCACGTGTCGTAGTAGAGGCGCGCACGTAGCATGTACACATACATACAACGGCGAGGGTGCAAGAAAGTAAATACGGCCACCTACGTACATACGGGAGGGGTCTCGAACGCCTACTCACGCATACGTACGGCCAGGGCTCGTGTACATGGCTAGGTCAGAACAGAGAAATAGCGTCGTTGTCATGTTCATGGGGAGCCAACCGGCTGGGTCGGGATGGAATGTGTCGTCGTATTCATCGGGAGGGCTTGGACGGAACAGGCGATGGAAACGAGGCCTGGCATACCGCAGAACGGAGGAAACGGCCTTGTGTTTGACCGGCCACATTCAAAACGGGATCCTGTTCATCGGGAGGGGTCTGGCGTATCGCAAAACGGAGGAAACAGACTTGTGTTGGACCTCCTACGGTTGAAATGGGGTCTTGTTGATCGGGGGGGTGTGGCGTACCGCAAAACGGACAAAATGGACTTGTGTTGGAGTGCTACAGTAGAAACGGGGGTCCTATTCATCGGGAGGGGTGTGGCGTACCGCAAAACGGGACTCCACGAGATACTGTTCATCTCCACCGTCGACCTCCTCCAGCCTCCACGGGCTACTGTTCATCCACCATCGACCTCCTCCAGCCTCCACCTGCGACTGTTCATCCATGGGCTCCTGTTCATCCAGCCTCCACCGCGCGCTACTCCACCGGCTACTGTTCAACCACCCCTCTCCATGGGCTCTTGTTCAACCACCCCTCCACGGGCTACTGTTCATCCACCCCTCCATTGTCTACTGTTCATCCAGCCCTCCACGGGGTCCTGTTCATCCAGCCCCAACCGGCTTGATCGATCGGGGTCCTGTTTATCCAGAGGAAACACCACGGGGTCCTG
>NC_041387.1:184872824-184921490 GCF_002162155.2 Triticum dicoccoides | reverse complement strand
CAATGCTCACTGTTCATCTAGAGGCAGCATCGATCGGCTTCAGTTAGCAGCAGTAGCGAAGGAATCGCTCGATCGGGTTCAGTTAGCAGCCATCGATCGATCGAGTTAAGTAACGTGTAGCCTGCAGTGCAATCGCTCGGGTTCAGTTAGAGCCCAACGCCTCGCACACACGTGTGTACGTGTACGAGAGAAACATGCATCGCTCGGCCCCCAACCACCCACCGTAATCGGGAACTCGCCGAAATTTTCCTCGCCCTCGATTCTACCATGGTTTTTTCCGTCATGGACGGCCCAAAGAATGTCATGCAGTTTCGTCTCCGGCCCGCCCAGGACGAAAAGCCCATTTTCTGTCATGATTTTTTGTCATAGAAGTAGGAGCCCACCACATCTATGATGATACCGAGTTTTGTCACAATTATCGTCATAGAAGTGTCATAAGTATGATAGAAAAAAATTCGTTCGGCCCAAAATATCACGGATGTGTCTTTTTTTGTATTGTAACCGGCTGGAGGATTCACGGTCCTCAAGTGTAACAAGTCTTCAGATCACGCGGACAAAAAGACTTCAGTGATGCCTAACACTCTTTGGCTCTAGGTGTTTTGGGTTTAGTCCTCGCAAGGATCTCTCTCTCAAATGCTTCGGAGGTGGGTTGCTCTCAAACGACAAAAGCCGTGCACTAACTCTGAGCAACCACCAATTTATGGTGTAGGGTGGGCTATTTATAGCCAGTAGGCAACCCGACCTGATATGTCCGAAATAACCCTGGGTCACTAAGGAACCGACATGTGTCCAACGGTCGGATTTCAAAAACACGCGACAGCTTGGCTTGGGCTACAAGCAAAGCTAACTCATCCAGCTCTAGATATGGTTTGCTCTCATTGTCTTTGCTCGAAGACATAGGATTTGGTTGAGCATCACTTCAGTCACTCTGACTTTGTTCACTTGAACCCCACTTAACAGTTTGGTGGTTCCTATGACTCAATAAAGAAGAATGGAAACTATGACACAGCTATGTCTTCGCACTCCATAGTCTTCAATATCTTCACACGTCATAATCCTCATCGTGAATGTCTTCACGAACTACCACTGTCTTCAATGTCTTCACACATTTTTAGGGGTCATCTCTGGTAGGTAAACCGAATCAATGACGGACTACTACCTGCGTTATCCTGCAATTCTCACAAACACATTAGTCCCTCAACCACGTTTGTCGTCAATACTCCAAAACCAACTAGGGGTGGCACTAGATGCACTTACACAACCAAAGGCCAATTGGGCCCTGACGACAATGGTAAAGAGTTTGATCAAAAGGTATACTGCTCCATGATTGGTTCTTTATTGTACTTATGTGCATCTAGGCCAGATATAATGCTTAGTGTTTGCATGTGTGCCCGATTCCAAGCGGCACCAAAGGAATCGCATCACCTCGTTGTGAAGCGAATTCTTAGATATTTGGCTCACACCCCAACGCTAGGATTATGGTATCCAAAGGGCTCAGAGTTTGATCTAGTTGGACTCTTAGATGTTGATTATGCTGGTGACAAGGTTGATCGCAAGTCCAGGCACATGTCACTTTCTTGTACGATCTCTTGTTTGTTGGTCTTCAAAGTAGCAGAACTGTGTATCACTCTCCACTACTGAATCTAAATACATTGCTGCTGGATATTGTTGCACTCAGCTTCTCTGGATGAAGCAAACTCTCAAGGATTACGACATCAACTTGAAGAATGTGCCACTCTACTGCGACAATGAAGGCGCCATCAAGAATGCCAACAATCCAGTTCAGCACTCGAAGACAAAGCACATCCAGATCTATCATCACTTTCTCAGAGATAATGTCATGAAGGAGGACATTGATATCATTCACGTCAACACTGAAGAGCAATTGGCAGATATCTTCATGAAGCCCTTGGATGAGAAAAGGTTTTGGAAGTTGCGATGTGAGCTCAATATCTTAGAATCCTCGAATGTCCTGTGAATGGACACACATCCTAACGCTTATGCATGTTGATGACTTAGATGTGCAACACACGAAGTAATGTATATCTTCAATACATGAAGACTTACCCTCTAAGTGTGAATATATTAATGTGGAATTTGACTTTGGAGTGTCATGATAATTGTGCGCCATGTCTGGGTCTAATATTTCCTATACGGTGGGTAACGCCACCACCACACTTTTTTGAAGATTTTCATTTGGCATCACGATTGCATTATCTTCATATTTTGGTTTGTCTTCAACATTGGTTTGACTTCAAAGTTTATCTTCACAATGTTGATTTGGTCTTCACTGATATATATAGATGTGTGCTGTCCTCTACAGCATTCACTTATAGCTATGTCTTCAAATTTGCTATTTTCTGAACTAAGTGAATGTGATCGGACCCTAACCCCTTCTGTGTGTATCCCTCGAATTCTCTCTATCTCTTCATATGCATTCTGTTGACACGTGTCAGATGTCTTCACTATGTCTTTGTCAGCTCAAGATACAGAGACACACATTTAAAACGCTTTTAGTGCTCTTATCTCTTTTGCCTGAATACCGGAGAAGCCGAAACATCTACCCGACAAACCAGGCACACGTGGGAACATGGCTCAACTCTTAATGAGTTGCATGCGTGCCACATGTCCACCAGATGCGAACCGCCAGGGGCACCTGCGTAATTGTGTTGCGCAGCCCCCTCTCCTCATAAATACTCCACCCCATGTTGTCATTATCTCTTCTCCTACCTCGCCGTCTCGCTCAAACCCTAGCGCCACCGCTAGCCTCAGTCGACGCCGGGGATGAGCGCTTCGCTGCCGCAACCTCTCCAACACCGTCTTCATGCCGACCGTGAACTTCGTCTTCTCTGCCGCTGCCGTAGGTGTCTTCCGCCGCCGAGTTAGGGCATGGGAGGTTGGACTGCCCGGCCTCCTTCTGCCTCGTCTAGCAGTTTGTTGTGCGGTAAATAAAACTTGCTTTTTACAGCTTATTTGATCTGTTGAATCTGTCAACATCTTCCAAAAGTGGTTTCTACACTTCCAAATATATATCTTTTTGTTTCTGCATCTCATAACTTGCAAGTATATTCACTTATGCATCACAAATAGTTAGATTCCTCACTTGTACTTATTCATGGATTCATACAAATCTGGAACCAACTCACTTCTATAAGTGAATGTCTTCGCACTATGAAGTCAAAGTCTTCAACCTAATTTATCTTCAAAATCTTTTGAGAATGCATATGACCTCTTCCCCTTCCCTCGCATCTCTAATGCTGTCACAGGTACATGTCCGTGGGAGAATCCCGTGGTTCCCATAGTCCACATTCATTTGCAGAGTTCTTGGAGCATCACAATGAATCTCCAGAAGCCAGTTCTTGTCAGACCAGCAGACTGAAGCCTAACATTGTCTTGAAGCCTTTCTGTTTGAGTCCAATGGCATCAAGAAAATTTGCAAATAAAGGTGGTGCCATGACAACACCGCCTTGGACCTGCCCCCTGATCTGTATGAGCAATACAAGTCTGATCCATATGAATCATACACTCAGTGAAAATCAAGAGTCCAATGGATTCATAGACACTAGGCAGAGGAATGGTTCAAATACCACTTTGTCACTAATGAGTATGCTAAGAAGAACGCTGTGAGGCCACCTTGGGCTGATATTGTATACAAGAAGCTTATGCCCAAGACGAAGGCTGAAGCCATTGCTCAGGGCTTCTATCCTTGCATGGTCAGAGGACATCAGCCTGCAGATGTCGACCCATCCAGTCTCCGATGGTGTCATGATGATGAATTGTTTGAGCAAAATCTTCAGTTTGCAAGAGCTTCTGCTGTGCAGAACAAGAAGGAACTGGGGATTGACTTCAACCCTGGTCCTGCTGCTCCAAGGCCAGATGGTAGTCGTGAAGCCCAATTAGAATATCATTGACCCCTTTGATAGCTTTGATGGGCTTCTCTCCCACATTGCTGCCCAACGGGCCACTGATGAATAGGCTGCTAGTGAGAGGAACATGTTGAAGTTCCAGAGCCCCCGAAGCCAAAGAAAATGACTAAAGCTTCAAAACCTTCTTCGGCTTCAAAAGCTTCAAGAGTGAAGTCATTGCAATCTGCACCTCCTGAAACTAGTGTGTAGTCTGAAGATCAATCCTGCGTCTCCAAGAAGACCAAGAAGCGCAAGAAGATTTCTGGGCATGACCTCACTCCAGCTAGCATCTGCGCAATGAAGTAAATGTTATGGATCTATCAAGCAATGAAGATCTTGCTGACGATGCTTTGGAGATGCTCATCAAGAGCAAGCAAGAGGCTGAAATCTTCAAGGACTTGCCTCTCTTTGATGTGGACATTCTCAACCACTTCATTGATGAATGGTTTGAAGATCCTGCACTTACCATCGAGGATCTGCAGCTGCCCATTGACATCAGTGTCACTTTTCAGGGCTGCATAGCCAAAGAACTGGCCATTTCTCATAAGATTGTTGAGCTGAAGAACAAAATCGACTATGAGAAGGCCCAGTTCAAGAAGCATATGGCAAAACTCAGTGTCATTGATGTTCGAAACTTCAAGCAGATGATGATTGACCTCAAGGCCCAGTTTTAGAAGGAATGTAATGAAGCCAAAGGCTCTCGTGAGCACATGAAGTACTATGTTGAGAAATGCGTCCAGGCTCACAATGAGGCTGAAAAGAGAAAGGCACTTGGGCGTCCAGGCATCGACCCCAAGCTTGCTGCCAAGAAGAAGAAGAAGCATGCTGAAGCCGAACCCAAAGCTCCAAGGCATGAAAGACCAAGCATTACCTTCCCTGCCAGTATGACTGGCTCGAAGCCAAAGGTCCCTTCAGCAGCTTCAGAGCAGAAAAAGACAAGGCAAGCTGAGGCTGAAGCCAGGAAGAGGAAGCACCATGATACCTCTAATGCTGCTCCCTCCCAGAAGAAGATAAAGACAAAGTCTTCACGCAAAGAGTGTGCTGCTCCCCAAGAACCATTAAACGTTGAACCCATTTCTATTGCACTACCTGCCTCCTCAAATTGCGAGCGTTGTCTCGTTGTACATGAGCATGCTTCCACAGAGGCTCCTGAGTCTGAAGAGATCCCAGCTGCCGACTCCACCGCAGCTGACGACATTGGTCATGATGACCATGTTGAAGATGATGAAGTCCTTCCTACGATCGAGCCCAACCAGGTATCATCGCCTGCTCCTACAAGCAGTGAACTATAAGCATTGGCGGTCCCACGACGCCAATCGCTCAAGATGAATTCTGGAAAGAGCAACACCCCAACTCCCCTCTGCATGAAGTGATTCCCTGCGCTCCACCGACTCATGTCACCACTCTGGTTCTTGAGACCCCACAAGCAACACCCTAAGACATGGAGAAGACCCCTTGAGGGAGTCCTGGATTAGGGGGTGTCCGGATGGCCGGACTATGACCTTCGGCCGGACTCCCGGACTATGAAGATACAAGATTGAAGACTCTGTCCCGTGTACGGATGGGACTTTCCTTGGCATGGAAGGCAAGCTTGGCGATACGATATGAAGATCTCCTCCCATTGTAACCGACTCTGTGTAACCCTAGCCCTCTCCGGTGTCTATATAAACCGGAGAGTTTTAGTCCGTAGGAAGAACAACAATCATACCATAGGCTAGCTTCTAGGGTTCAGCCTCTCTGATCTCGTGGTAGATCCACTCTTGTACTACCCATATCATCAATATAATCAAGCAGGAGTAGGGTTTTACCTCCATCAAGAGGGCCCGAACCTGGGTAAAAACATCGTGTCCCTTGTCTCCTATTACCATCCGCCTAGACGCATAGTTCGGGACCCCCTACCCGAGATCCGCCGGTTTTGACACTGACATTGGTGCTTTCATTGAGAGTTCCTCTGTGTCATCACCTTTAGGCCCGATGGTTTCTTCGATCATCAATCACGACGCGGTCCAGGGTGAGACTTTCCTCCCCGGACAGATCTTCGTATTCGGCGGCTTCGCACTGCGGGCCAACTCGCTTGGCCATCGGGAGCAGATCGAAAGCTACGCCCCTGGCCATCAGGTCAGGTTTGGAAGCTTAAACTACACGGCCGACATCCGCGGGGACTTGATCTTCGATGGATTTGAGCCACGACCGAGCGTGCCGCACTGTCTCGATGGGCATGATCTAGCTTTGCCGCCGGACAGTGCCCAGAGCACCGCTCAGGTGTCCGCTCCGACCATTAGCCCGGAGTCGACTGCGCTAACCAGGGACGGACGGTTAGACGCCGCCCCAGGAGCCGCAATCTCTATGGCGATAGAGCCAAATACCAGCCTAGTCCTTTGTAAGGCCCGTGACTCCAAGGTGTCGGACTCCGTTCCGGACTCCGAATCTTCTGCACCCCTTCCGATCGAACCCGATTGGGCTCCGATCATGGAATTCACCGCCGCGGACGTCTTTCAGCACTCGCCCTTTGGCGATATCCTGAATTCACTAAAGTCTCTCTCTTTGTCAGGAGAGCCCTGGCCGAATTACGGTCAGTATGGTTGGGATGCGGACGACAAAGAAATTCGAGGCCCACCCACCACCCACCTCGTAGCCACTGTCGACGATTTAACCGACATGCTCGACTTTGACTCCAAAGACATCGATGGTATGGACGCTGATGAAGGAGACGACCAAGAACCAGCACCTATAGGGAACTGGAAAGCCACCTCGTCATATGACATATACATGGTGGACACCCCCAAAGCAGGGGATGGTGAGGAAAAAATGGAGGATGACCCCTCCAAGAAGCAACCCAAGCGCCGACGTTAGCGGCGCCGCTCTAAGTCCCGCCAAAGCAAAAACGGCAATTCCGGCACCGGAGATAACAACACGCCGGACAGTGCCGAAGATAACCCCCTCCAGCAGGATCCAGTGCAGGAGGACGAAGGAGCCAGCCCTCATGAGAGAGCGGCCGACAGAGAGGTCGAGGACGACAACTATATGCCTCCCTCCGAAGACGAGGCAAGCCTCGACGACAATGAATTCATCATGCCAAAGGATCCCGTCGAACAAGAGCGTTTCAAACGCAGGCTTATGGACACGGCAAGCAGCCTCAAGAAAAAACAGCAGCAGCTTAGAGCTGACCAAGACTTGCTAGCCGACAGATGGACCAAAGTCCTGGCTGCCAAAGAGTATAAACTCGAACGCCCCTCCAAGAGCTACCCAAAGCGCAAGCTGCTACCCCAACTTGAGGAGGAAGCAACTAAACCTACATCACTAGCATACGATGCGCCCGATCGGCCACCCCGTGGCCGCGATAGAGAGGCCTTCAGGCCCTCGACCCAAGCCGCACCCCAGCACCGCTCAAAACATACCAGAGTACACGGAGACGCAACAGACCTGTGAGGCATATTGGAGAATAAGGCAAGGCAAACAAGATCGATCTACGGATCGCATGGGCGCCCCGCTTCACGTGACGCTAGCCGTCACGCCGGACATGATAAGTACGGCCAGGCCGAATACAACAGACCAAGCTCATCCGAGCTGCGTCGTGATATAGCCCAGTACAGGGGCGCCGCACACCTACTATGCTTCACAGACGAAGTAATGGATGATCAAATCCCCGAGGGCTTTAAACCCGTAAACATCGAATCATACGATGGCACAACAGATCCTGCGGTATGGATCGAGGATTACCTCCTTCATATCCACATGGCCTGTGGTGATGATCTACACGCCATCAAATACCTCCCGCTCAAGCTTAAAGGACCAGCTCGACATTGGCTTAACAGCCTGCCAGCAGAGTCAATTAGTTGTTGGGAGGACCTAGAATCCGCATTCCTTGACAACTTCCAGGGCACTTATGTGCGACCACCAGACGCCGATGACCTAAGCCACATAATCCAGCAGCCAGAGGAATCGGCCAGACAATTCTGGACACGGTTCCTAACCAAGAAAAATCAAATAGTCGACTGTCCGGACGCCGAGGCCCTTGCAGCCTTCAGGCACAACATCCGAGACGAATGGCTTGCCCGGCACCTAGGACAGGAAAAGCCGAAATCTATGGCAGCCCTCACGACACTCATGACCCGCTTTTGTGCGGGAGAAGACAGCTGGCTAGCTTGTAGTAATAACATAACCAAGAGCCCTGGCAATTCGGATACCAAGGACAACAACGGCAAGTCACGTCGCAACAAGCATAAGCGCCGCATTAACAGCGACAATACTGAAGATACGGCAGTCAATGCTGGATTCAGAGGCTCTAAACCCGGTCAGCGGAAGAAGCCATTCAAAAGAAACCCTCCGGGCCCATCCAGCTTAGACCGGATACTCGATCGCTCGTGCCAGATACACGACACCCCCGAACAGCCAGCCAACCACACCAACAGGGATTGTTGGGTGTTCAAGCAGGCAGGCAAGTTAAGTGCCGAAACCAGAGACAAGGGGCTGCATAGCGATGACAAGGAGGAGCCCCGGCCGCCGAACAACAGAGGACAGAAGGGATTCCCCCCGCATGTTCGAACGGTGAACATGATATACGCAACCCACATCCCCAAAAGGGAGCGGAAGTGTGCTCTCAAGGACGTCTATGTGTTGGAGCCAGTCGCCCCAAAGTTCAACCCGTGGTCCTCCTGCCCGATCACTTTTGATCGAAGGGACCACCCCACTAGCATCCGTCACGGCGGATTCGCCGCATTGGTCCTAGACCCAATTATCGACGGATTTCACCTCACCAGAGTCCTAATGGACGGCGGCAGCAGCCTGAACCTGCTTTATCAGGATACAGCGCGAAAAATGGGCATCGATCCCTCAAGGATTAAACCCACAAAGACAACCTTCAAAGGCGTCATACCAGGTGTAGAAGCCAGTTGTACAGGCTCGGTTACACTCGAAGTGGTCTTCGGATCCTCGGATAATTTCCGAAGTGAAGAGTTAATCTTCGACATAGTCCCATTCCACAGTGGCTATCACCCTGCTCGGACGAACCGCATTTGCAAAATTCAAGGCGGTGCCGCACTACGCATATCTCAAGCTCAAGATGCCAGGACCTCGCGGAGTCATCACGGTAAATGGAAACACCGAATGCTCTCTCCGAACGGAGGAGCACACGGCGGCCCTGGTGGCAGAAGTACAGAGTAGCCTCTCAAGGCAATCCTCCAACCCAGGTGTCAAACGTCCGGACAACGTCAAGAGAGCCCGAAGTAACCTACAACAAATCCGGCTGGCACATTCCGAGCAAGCATAGCAGTGCGGCCCCAACCCCAGCCCTCGCCAAATGGTGATATCGGTACCACGCGTGCATAATTACGCCTTAGAGATACCATGGGCATAAGGGGAGGGGCACAACTACGGCACGCCCAGAATGCGGCTCAACCGCACTAAGGGGCTCCCTATTCCGCCGTTTCCTTTTTATAGACTTTCAGGACCCAACTATTCGGAAGGCCCGTCCGGCAATACACTCGACGAACACACGATGCAACAGCCAGGGAGAGAACAAGCCGCGTCAAATGTCCAGGTGGTCTCTATAACGAGCTTAATACCTGTTTTACTTAAAATCCCGCAGCTTGCCCCTGGAGGGGAACATGTCAAATAATCCCATCTCTTGCTTATCGCACTACTTGTATCATTCTGCTTTCGTAGCAGCCCTTTTTTAGTAAACAATACATAGCTCTTATCTATTATTGTATTCATTTATTTTTTTATATACAAATATGTTCAGTCATGACATTCTGCAACCGTACACTTTGGTACGGCCAATACACCAGGGGCTTAAGCACCCCATAACATGGTGTGAGAAGACCGAACACTCTCATGAGTGCGGCACCCCGAACTTATAGCACTATATGCATCGGCTCCGAATCATGTCTTTGGTCAATAGTTGGGTTTGCCCGGCTCCCATGTTTTGGTACCTTACGTTCCGCAATGTTGGCTAAGCTAGCGCTGGGAGAACTACTGCGATTGTGCCCCAGTTGAGATGGGTTAACACCTCAGTAGAGAAAGCTAAAACTGACTGTCATGATAGTGCGAGAGACCGGTCGCTGTTCGCGAGGTTTTTCGAGTCCTTAAAGACTTATGCCGCTTAGAGTGAGGAACCGGACTTATCCGGCCTAGGCGTGGATAGCGCCCCGAACTCGGTCTTCCGAATACTAGGGGCTTCACCGAAATTTAAAATTATAGAATTCTATGGCTAAGTGAGAGTGATAAAGCATTATAAGTCTGACGGCCTGGTTCATTGTGCTGAGCGCCTCCCTAGATGGACCCAAGAATGGGAACAAGAGCACTCAGGTTTATCCCGAACACCCCAGCACTCGTGGCATGGGGGTCGAAGCCGATGACTTGCATCTCTCAGATTTGATAAACGGCCGCACAGAAGGTAATATTTTAAATTAACAAGCGTTGCTTAACACACATGAACAAAGTTTTCAGCGTACAGGATAACAAATGCGAGTCTACTCAAAAATTACATCTTTGGAGCACTCATCCGCTATACGACAGGCACCCTTCAGGACGCCCTTATAATACATCTCGGGCGTGCGATACTCCTTGCCCGGCGGTGGCGCGTCCGTCAAAAGCTTCTCCGCATCCAGCTTGCCCCAGTGCACTTTAGCACGGGCAAGGGCCCGACGGGCACCTTCAATGCAGACGGAGCGCTTGATGACCTCAATCCATGGACAAGCGTCCACCAGCCGCCGCACCAGACCGAAGTAGCTCCCAGGCATGGCTTCCCTAGGCCATAGTCGAACTATGAGGCCCTTCATGGCCTGTTCGGCCACCTTGTGGAGCTCGACCAGCTGCTTCAGCTAGTCGCTCAGGGGCACCGGATACTCGGCCTCAGCATACTGAGACTAGAACACCTTTTCCGTCGAGCTCCCCTCCTCGGCTCGGTAAAACACGGCAGCATCAGACACACTACGGGGCAGATCGGCGAACGCTCCTGGAGAGCTCAAGATTCGGGTAAGTAATAGACAATTTACTTTTACATGCTTGCTTTGCATAAAGAATGCCTTACCCGCCGCTATTTTCTTTATCGCCTCGATCTCCTGGAGGGCCTTCTGGGCTTCGGCCTTAGCGTTTTTGGCACTCTCAAGAGCCAAGGCGAGCTCAGACTCTCGAGTCTTCGAGTCACGCTCCAAAATCTCGTGTTTTTTCATGAGAGCCTGGAGCTCTTGCCGCACCTCCGCCACCCGCGCCTCCTGCTTCTCTTGCTCAGTGCGCTCCAAGGCCGCACTGTTCTCGGCCTTGGACACCGCCTCCTTCAGGGTCGCCACCTCGGTCGTGGCCCCTGCAACGTTTACGTTGGTCCTGTCATTATTTGCAACCAAGTATTTCTATATACATTTACATGCGGTACTACGTACCCTCTTTATCCTCGAGCTGCTTCTTAGCACGGCCGAGCTCGCTCTCGGACCGCTCGAGGCTTTCCTTCAATACATTGACCTCCGCAGTCAGTGCGGCAGAGGTCAGTAGCGCAGCCTGCATTCCCATATTGACATATTTTTATTAGACTCCTGCGTATATCTTTTAAGATCCTCAGCTCGGCTTTTCTTTCTGAACGCCGATCTGAGCATCAGGGGCTACTATCTATGTGGTAACATTTTTATATGTTTTTGAACACATACCTCAAAGCCTGTTAACAGGCTTGTACAGGCTTCTGTCAGCCCGCTCTTGGCGGACTGAACCTTCTGAATCACCGCACTCATAACAGCGCGGTGTTCCTCGTCGATGGAGGCGCTGTTAAGCACCTCCAGCAAATTGTCCGGCGCCTCCGGATGGACGGAGGTCGCCGATGTCGTAGGCTTGCCCTTCTTATGAAGGCGCCGCCTGTCGGACTCTGGAACCATTGATGGTTCCGAAGCAGTGTCCGGCCCGGGGCCGGACTTGGATCCCTTTGGGGCTTTACCCCCTTTGGGACTAGAGTCCGGGAGGTTGCCTGGCAGCGCCTCCAGGACCACCTCCTCCTGGTTTAGTCCCTTTCGAGACTCCACCTCGGCATCGTTCGTAGGGACAGGGGAGGAGGCCGTCGTTCACATCCGACGAATCCAAGGAGCCGCTCGTCGAATCGTCGAGCTGAGCCTTGGGCGGACTACATGATCAAATACGGCGTCAGAAAATGCCAAATAATGGAGGGGTGTCATAAGTTATTCGGATAGCCGGACACTTACGATCTTGCCAGGGGCTTGACCCTGGATGGCCATTCCTCCCCACCGCCTTTGGCACCGGAGGCGTAGTCCCACAGAAGGGTTTTCCCCTTCTTGGACCCTCCGGCCTCCCCAGTAGGGGCGGCCTTTCTTTTCTTTCCTCCCCCCGTCGGAGGGGGAGAGGCTTCTTCTTCTTCCTCCTCCTCGTCTTCAGAGGCGGAGGGTGCTTCGGGGTTGTTGGGCGATGAACCCGACACCCCCAGGTGCCGGGAGCTCTTGCGAGTCTCCGTGGCCTTCTTCTTGGCCTTCTTCTCCGGCACCACGTGAGGTGCCGGAACCAGCAGCCTGTCAAATGGGCGTCCGCTGGGTCTTCTGGTAAGGGAGCCGGACAGATCATCTGCCCGGACGTCTTCAGCCATTCTTGTTAAAGGAAAGGGAGGTTAGACCCCACATAGAATCAGACTATGAAAGATAAAGGTCCCGTAAAGGGTAGAGTAGCTTACCTTGCTGGCCTGGCGCCGCGAGCTGAATGCGCGATCTTCGGTAGCGGATGCGGGTGCCTCAGCGCCCTTAAACAGCACCTTCCAGGCATCTTCGTACAAAGTGTCGAAAAGCTTGCTCAAGGTTTGGTGTTGTGCCGGATCAAACTCTCACAAGTTGAAGGCCCGTTGTTGGCATGGGAGGATCCGGCGGATGAGCATGACCTGGACTACGTTGACAAGCTTGAGATTCTTGTTCACCAGCTTTTTGACGCAGGTTTGAAGTCCAGTCAGCTCCTCTGAATCCCCCCACGTTAAGCCCGTCTCTTTCCAGGAAGTGAGCCGTGTGGGGAAGCCAGATCGAAATTCGGGGGCCGCCGCCCATTTGGGATCGCGCGGCTCGGTGATATAGAACCACCCCAACTGCCATCCCTTTATTGTCTCCACGAAGAAGCCCTCGAGCCATAGGATGTTGGCTATCCGGCCCACCATGGCACCTCCGCACTCCGCTTGGCGCCCGCCCACTACCTTCGGCTTGACATTAAAAGTCTTCAGCCATAAGCTGAAGTGGGGCTGGATAAAGAGGAAGGCCTCGCACACGACGATAAACGCCGAGATGTTGAGGATGAAGTTCGGGGCCAGATTGTGGAAGTCCAGGCCGTAGTAGAACATGAGCCCCCGGACGAACGGGTGAAGAGGAAAACCCAGTCTGCGGAGGAAATGGGGGAGAAATACGACCCTCTCATGGGGCCTAGGGGTGGGGATGAGTTGCCCCTCATCTGGAAGCCGGTGCGCGATGTCGTCAGACAAGTATCCGGCCTTTCTCAGCTTTTTGATTTGCCCCTCTGTAACGGAGGAAGCCATCCATCTACCTCCCGCTCCGGACATGATTGGAGAAGGTTGAGGTGGGAAGTGTGGGCTTGGGCGTTGGAGCTCGAGCGCGCAGGGACGAATAAGCAAAGGAGGAAGAAGTCGTGAATGGAAAGGGCAGATTCTTATCCCCTTATATGGGCGGCCGAAAACTACGAGCCCCCACCAGCCTAATAAAACTCGCTTATCTCCCAAACACTGCGGTTAATGGCGCGGTTGGGTTACCCACGCCCATATTGATGAGAATCCCGAAATAAGGGGACACGATCTCCGCTTTGACAAGACGTGCCAAGGAAACCGCCTCGCTAAACGCGCTGAGGTGGAATGGTATAATGAATAAAACCCTGGCTGTGGCGTGATGTCACGTTGTGTAATACGTCAGCAGATCTTATTGGTGCAAATATTATTCTCTCTACGGTGGAATGTGGAACTTATTTTGCAGAGCCGGACACTATCCTGGTGTTCAACATCTTCTATGAAGTATTCGGAGGAGGAACCCGCCTTGCAATGCCGAAGATAACTTGCGCGCCAGACTCGTCGTCATTGAAGCCTGGTTCAGGGGCTACTGAGGGAGTCCTGGATTAGGGGGTGTCCGGATGGCCGGACTATGACCTACGGCCGGACTCCCGGACTATGAAGATACAAGATTGAAGACTCCGTCCCATGTCTGGATGGGACTTTCCTTGGCGTGGAAGGCAAGCTTGGCGATACGATATGAAGATCTCCTCCCATTGTAACCGACTCTGTGTAACCCTAGCCCTCCTCGATGTCTATATAAACCGGAGAGTTTTAGTCCGTAGGACGAACAACAATCATACCATAGGCTAGCTTCTAGGGTTCAGCCTCTCTGATCCTGTGGTAGATCCACTCTTGTACTACCCATATCATCAATATTAATCAAGCAGGAGTAGGGTTTTACCTCCATCGAGAGGGCCCGAACCTGGGTAAAAACATCGTGTCCCTTGTCTCCTGTTACCATCCGCCTAGACGCACAGTTCGGGACCCCCTACCCGAGATCCGCCAGTTTTGACACCGACACCCCTCCTTCACTAAAGGCGTCGCCCTCCTTCCGAAGTCTTCACAGAGGCCCCAGGCCCTGATAACCCACAAGTATAGGGGATCGCAATAGTTTTCGAGGGTAGAGTATTCAACCCAAATTTATTGATTCGACACAAGGGGAGCCAAAGAATATTCTCAAGTATTAGCAGTTGAGTTGTCAATTCAACCACACCAGGAAACTTAGTATCTGCAGCAAAGTGTTTAGTAGAAAAGTAATATGATACTAGTGGTAATGGTAACAAAAGTAAAGACAGCAAAACTAATGTTTTTGGTATTTTGTAGTGATTGTAATAGTAGCAACGGAGAAGTAAATAAGCGAGAACCAGTATATGGAAAACTCGTAGGCACCGGATTAGCGATGGATAATTATGCCGGATGTGGTTCGTCATGTAACAGTCATAACATAGGGTGACACAGAACTAGCTCCAGTTCATCAATGTAATGTAGGCATGTATTTCGTATATAGTCATACGTGCTTATGGAAAAGAACTTGCATGACATCTTTTGTCCTACCCTCCCGTGGTAGCGGGGTCCTATTGGAAACTAAGGGATATTAAGGCCTCCTTTTAATAGAAACCAGAACAAAGTATTAGCACATAGTGAATACATGAACTCCTCAAACTATGGTCATCACCGGGAGTGGTCCCGATTATTGTCACTTCGGGGTTGCCGGATCATAACACATAGTAGGTGACTATAGACTTGCAAGATAGGATCAAGAACACACATATATTCATGAAAACATAGTAGGTTCAGATCTGAAATCATGGCACTCGGGCCCTAGTGACAAGCATTAAGCATAGCAAAGTCATAGCAACATCAATCTCAGAACATAATGGATACTAGGGATCAAACCCTATCAAAACTAACTCGATTACATGATAAATCTCATCCAACCCATCACCGTCCAGCAAGCCTACGATACAATTACTCACGCACGGCGGTGAGCATCATGAAATTAGTGATGGAGGATGGTTGATGATGACGACGACGACGAATCCCCCTCTTCGGAGCCCCGAACGGACTCCAGATCAGCCCTCCCGAGAGAGATTAGGGATTTGCGGCGGCTCCGTATCGTAAAACGCGATGATTTCTTCTCTCTGATATTTTTCTCCCCGAAAGCCAATATATGGAGTTGGAGTTGGCGTCGGAGGGCCACTAGGGGGCCCACGAGGTAGGGGGCGCGCCCAGGGGGGCGTCCCCACCCTCATGGACAGGGTGTGGGCCCCCTGGCCTTCATCTTTGGCGACGATTTTTCTTTATTTTTTCTAAGGTGTTCCGTGGAGTTTCAGGTCATTCCGAGAACTTTTATTTTCTGCACATAAAACAACACCATGGCAATTCTGCTGAAAACAGCGTCAGTCCGGGTTAGTTCCATTCAAATCATACAAGTTAGAGTCCAAAACAAGGGCAAAAGTGTTTGGAAAAGTAGATACGACGGAGACGTATCAACTCCCCTAAGCTTAAACCCTTGCTTGTCCTCAAGCAATTCAGTTGACAAACTGAAAGAGAAAAAGAAAAAAAATTACAAACTCTGTTTGCTCTTGTTGTTGTAAACATGAAAAGCCAGCATTCAAGTTTCAGCAATTATTATGAACTAACCATACTCACAATGACACGTAAGTCTCACAATTACTCATATCAATAGCATAATCAGCTAGCGAGACATAATAATAAAACTCGGATGACAACACTTTCTCAAAATAATCATAACATGATATAACAAAATGGTATCTCGCTAGCCCTTTGTGAGACCGCAAAACATAAATGCAGAGCACCTTTAAAGATCAAGGACTGACTAAACATTGTAATTCATGGTAAAAGAGATCCAGTCAAGTCATACCCAATATAAACCAATAATAATGAATGCAAACGACAGTGTGCTCTCCAGCGGGTGCTTTTAATAAGAAGGGTGATGACTCAACATAAAAGTAAATGGATAGGCCCTCCGCAGAGGGAAGCAGGGATTTGTAGAGGTGCCAGAGCTCGGTTTTGAAATAGAGATAAATTATATTTTGAGCGGCATACTTTCATTGTCAACATAACAACTAAAAGACGACGATATCTTCCATGCTAAACAGATTATAGGCCGTTCCCAAATAGAATGGTAAAGTTTATACTCCCCTTCCTCCACAAGCATCAATCCATGGCTTGCTCGAAACAACGAGTGCCTCCAACATTCAACGGGTCCCAAGGGGAGTTTTGTTTGCAGTTATTTTGATTTAGTTTGCATAAAGCATGGGAGTGGGCATCCCGGATACCATCCATTTTCTCGTGAATGAGGAGCGGAGTCCACTCCTCTTGAGAATAACCTGCCTAACACGGAAGATAAGGGCAGCTCTAGTTGACATATGAGCTATTCAAGCATGCAAAACAGAATGTTTATTTGAAGGTTTAGAGTTTGGCACATACAAATTTACTTGGAACGGCAGGTAAATACCGCATATAGGTAGGTATAGTGGACTCATATGGAATAACTTTGGGGTTTAAGGAGATTGGATGCACAAGCAGTATTCCCGCTTAGTACAGGTGAAGGCTAGAAAAAGACTGGGAAGCGACTAACTGAGAGAGTGACAACAGTCGTAAACATGCATTAAAATTAATTCACACCGAGTACAAGCATGAGTAGGATATAATCCACCATGAACATAAATATCATGAAGGCTATGTTGATTTGATTCAACTACATGCGTGAACATCTGCCAAGTCGAGTCACTCAATTCATTTAAAGGAGGATACCATCCCATCATACCACATCATAATCATTCTAATAGCATGTTGGCACGCAAGGTAAACCATTATAACTCATAGCTAATCAAGCATGGCACAAGCAACTATAATCTCTAAATGTCATTGCAAATATGTTTACTTCATAATAGCTGAATCAGGAACGATGAATCATCATATTTACAAAAACAAGAGAGGTCGAGTTCATACCAGCTTTTCTCTTCCCAATAAGTCCATCATATATCATCATTATTGCCTTTCACTTGCACGACCGAATGGTGTGTATAATAATAAGAGTGCACGTGCATTGGACTAAGCTGGAATCTGCAAGCATTTAACTCAAGAGAGAAGACAAGTAATATGGGCTCTAAGTTTAAGTAATCAATCATGCATAAAAGAGCCACTAAGCATTTTCAAAATGGTCTTCTCGACCCCCAAAGAAAAGAAAAGAAATAAAAACTATTTACACGGGAAAGCTCCCAACAAGTAAAAAAGAAGAACGAGAAATATTTTTTTGGGTTTTCTTTTTAATTCTACTACAAGCATGGAAAGTAAACTAACTAATTTTTTGGTTTTTTTCTTAAGATTTATCAAACACACAAGAAGAAAGCAGGAAAAACAAAATAAACTAGCATGGATATTACAGTGAAAAAGTATGAGCACCGACATCTAGCAATGAGTCTATGTGAACATGAATGTAATGTCGGTGGGAAATACGTACTCCCCCAAGCTTAGGCTTTTGGCCTAAGTTGGTCTATTGCCAGGGATAGCCTGGCGGATACTCGTAGGTGAAGCTGCGGTCATACTGTGACGAAGAAGACTCTGACTGCCACTGGCTGGCAGCCTCCTCTGGATCCCAAGAATAAACAGATAGTCGTGGAGGCTCATCTTGTGGCTCCGGCTCTGGGGCTGGTGCAGGGTTCCGATAGGCTTGAATAGCCGACCACGGAACGATGTGAGGTTCTGCAGACAAGTTAAAGAAAGAAGGAGCAGGCAAAGTAATAGTCTCAGGGTGATGTTTATCAAAGTATAATTTATATTTGAGCTCCCCATCGCGACTCTTAACAAGAAAATCATGCGCTATCATACTCTTATAATCTAAATAAGCACGGGGCAGCGCTGTTTCTTCTTTCTCCTCATGCCTAATAGGTATTTCAAAATGTTCAGCTAGGCGTGAAGCATAAATGCCTCCAAAGATGGGGCCCTTAGTACGGTTCAGACTTAACTGTCTAGCAACAATTCCACCCATACTAACAGAGTTATTGCGGTATAAACCATGGAGCAAAATAATAATATCAGGAATACTAAGGTTCCCACAGTTCCCGCGTCCAATCAAGCAACGACTAGCAAATAAGGCAAAGTAGCGCAAAACAGGATAATGTATGCTAGTGATCCTTGCATCAGAAACCTTCCTAGTTTCTCCCACAGTGATAGTGTTAATAAAAGCTTCTACTTCGCTACGGTGGGGTTCATCTAAGGTGCCCTCAAAGGGTATTCTGCAAACCTCGCAGAATTCAGATAATGTCATCTCTTTAACAACGTCATATAAATGAAACTCTACTGTTGGAGGTGATTTCTTAGGGAAAAAGTAGATGTTTTGCACAAAAGTATTTGTGAGTAAGAGATACTGATGACGTTGGTCGTGGAGGAAGTTGGTGAGGCCAGCATTCTCAATTAATAAGTAGAAATCTTCATGAATCCCGGCTCTCCTCAAGAAGTCATCGGAAGGCCATTCACACGACCGGACCTCTGCGGTGCGAGGCAAATTAAAATTGGGCTTCTGCTCTTATTCCTTTTGTTTTTCCTTAGAGCTTCGGCTCGACGAGCCCCTCAAAAGTCTCTTCATTATTTCTGAAACAATCTGAAATTTTTAGTAACTTCAAATAAAAGTGAACCAACTTCAATAAAATTCATAGCAACTACACCCACAAGTGCCTAGAGCCTATATAAAGCATTGCAACTACTTGGAACCATATAAATTTGACATGCAAGCTCAAGAACATGGTCACCTATGCAGCACAAATTTGCAATGAATAAAGCACTAGAACAAAAAATAATTGGACCAATGGAAGAGTCACATACCAAGGAACAATCTCCCCAAGCAGTTTTGCAATAGGTGCTTTGAGCAAGGAGATCGAAAATCACAGCAACGGGGGCTGGAACTCGTGCTTGAGTTGGTTTTTCGTGTTTGTGTGAGGCAGAGGAAGAAGATGGGTACAGGGATAAGTGGAGGAGGGCCACCGGGGGCCCACGAGGCAGGGGGGGCGTGCCCAGGGGGTAAGGCGCGCCCTCCACCCTCGTGACCAGGTGGCGGCTCCCCCCGTTGTAGTTTTTGCACAGTAAATTCTCAAATATTCCCGAAAAAATCATATTAAATTGGCATAGCATTCTGAGGACTTTTATTTTCGGGATATTTTATATTGCACGGATAAGTCAGGAAACAGACAGAAAAATATTATTTTACTTTATTTCTACTAATATAACAGAAAATATAAAGAGGGTACAGAAGGTTGTGCTTCTAGTTTCATCCATCTCGTGATCATCAAAAATGAACCCACTAACAAGGTTGATCAAGTCTTGTTAACAAACTCATTCCGAATAATCACGGAACCGGAGAAATTTCGAATAACACTAAGTTACCTCAACGGGGATATGAAAATCCCCAACAATAAGAATATCATACTTTTTCTTGACAGTAGGAAGAGGAAATTCAAAACCTCCAAATATAATCGATGGGATTTTTCCAATAGAGTTGATACTATAAACTTGAGGTTGTTTCCTCGGAAAATGTACCGTGTGCTCATTGCCATTAACATGAAAAGTGACATTGCCTTTGGTGCAATCAATAACAGCCCCTGCAGTATTAAGGAAAGGTCTTCCAAGAATAATAGACATACTATCATCCTCGGGAATATCAAGAATAACAAAGTCCATTAAAATAGTAACGTTTGCAACCACGACAGGCACATCCTCACAAATACCGACAGGTATAGCAGTTGATTTATCAGCCATTTGCAAAGATATTTCAGTAGGTGTCAACTTATTCAAGTCAAGTCTACGATATAAACAGAGAGGCATAACACTGACACCAGCTCCAAGATCACATAAAGCAGTTTTAACATAATTTCTCTTAATGGAGCATGGTATAGTAGGTACTCCGGGATCTCCAAGTTTCTTTGGTATTCCGCCCGTAAAAGTATAATTAGCAAGCATGGTGGAAATTTCAGCTTCATGTATTTTTCTTTTATTAGTAATGATATCCTTCATATACTTAGCATAAGGATTTGTTTTGAGCACATCAGTTAATCGCATATGCAAAAAGATGGGTCTAATCATTTCAGCAAAGCGCTCAAAATCCTCATCATCCTTTTTCTTGGATGGTTTCGGAGGAAAAGGCATGGGTTTCTGAACCCATGGTTCCCTTTCTTTACCATGTTTCCTAGCAACGAAGTCTCTTTTATCATAATATTGATTCTTTGATTGTGGGTTATCAAGATCAACAGCAGGTTCAACCTCTACATTATTATCATTACTAGGTTGAGCATCAACATGAACATTATCATTAACATTATCACTAGGTTCATGTTCATCACCTGATTGTGTTTCAGCATCACAAATAGAGATATCATTTGGATTCTCAGGTGGTTCAGCAATAGGTTCACTAGAAGTTTGCAAAGTCCTATCATTTTTCTTTTTCTTCCTCTTAGAAGAACTAGGTACATAAATATTGTTTCTCTGAGAATCTTGCTCGATTCTCTTAGGGTGGCCTTCAGGATACAAAGGTTCCTGAGTCATTCTACCAGTTCTAGTAGCCACTCTAACAGCATAATCATTTTTCTTACTATTCATTTCATCAAGCACTTCTTTCTGAGCTTTAAGTACTTGTTCTACTTGAGTGGTAACCATACAAGCATGTTTGCTAACAAGTTTAAGTTCACCTCTAATATCAGCCATATAATCACCCCAGCGTTTAATCATAAAGGTATTCTGTTTTAATTTTCTACCAAAATAAGCATTAAAGTCATCTTGCTTAAACATAAAGTCATCAAACTCATCCAAGCACTGACTAGCAATTTTAGTAGGAGGGACTTCAGCTTTATCATATCTATAGAGAGAATTTACCTTTACTACCTGTGTCGGGATATCGGGAGGTTCTTCATTAAATAAGTAATTGAGATCATATACTTCTTCAACAGGCGGTAAATTAAGACCATGTATCTCTTTAATAGGAGGTAAATTCTTAACATCTTCAGCTTTAATACCTTTTTCTTTCATAGATTTCTTTGCCTCTTGCATATCTTCGGGACTGAGAAATAGAACACCTCTCTTCGTCGGAGTTGGTTTAGGAATAGGCTCAATAATTGGCTCAGGAACTGGCTCATGAGGTAGCTCGGGAGGTGCCCAATTATTTTCATTTGCCAACATATTATTCAATAGAATTTTAGCGTCATCCGGTGTTCTTTCCCTGAAAAGAGAACCAGCACAACTATCCAGGAAATCTCTGGAAGCATCAGTTAGTCCATTATAAAAGATATCAAATATTTCAGGTTTCTTAAGAGGATGATCAGGCAAAGCATTAAGTAACTTGAGAAGCCTCCCCCAAGCTTGTGGGAGACTCTCTTCTTCAATTTGCACAAAGTTGTATATTTCCCTCAAGACAGCTTGTTTCTTATGAGTAGGGAAATATTTAGCAGAGAAGTAATAAATCATATCCTGGGGACTTTGCACACAACCAGGATCAAGAGAATTATACCATATCTTAGCATCACCCTTTAATGAGAACGGAAATATTTTGAGTAAATAAAGGTAGCGCGATCTCTCATTATTAGTAAACAGGGCAGCTATATCATTTAACTTAGTAAGATGTGCCACAACAGTTTCAGATTCATAGCCATAAAAAGGATCAGATTCAACCAAAGTAATTATATCTGGATCAATAGAAAAATCATCATAATCCTGATCAGGAACATGGATAGGTGAAGTAGGAAAAGCAGGGTCGGGTTTCATTCTATCTCTAAAAGATTCTTTACTCCATTTAACTAGCAACCTCTTAAGTTCCCGTCTATCCTGGCAAGCAAGAATAGCTGCAGAAGATTCAGCATCAAAAAGATAACCCTCAGGAATAGCAGGCATAGGTTCATCATCACTAACATCATCGTGTTCAGGTTCAATAATTTCTCTTTCTCTAGACCTAGTAATTTGCTCATCAAGAAATTCACCAAGTGGCACAGTAGTATCAAGCATAGAAGTAGTTTCATCATAAGTATCATGCATAGCAGAAGTGGCATCATCAATAACATGCGACATATCAGAATTCATAGCAGTAGCAGGTTTAGGTGTCGCAAACTTACTCATAACAGAAGGAGAATCTAGTGCAAGGCTAGATGGCAGTCCCTTACCTCCCCTCGTAGTTGAGGGCAAAATAGTAGTTCGATCATCTTTCAAGTTCTTCATAGTGTCCAGCAGATATAAATCCAACTGACTAAAAGAATAGAGCTATGCTCCCCGGCAATGGCGCCAGAAAAAGGTCTTGATAACCCACAAGTATAGGGGACTGCAACAGTTTTCGAGGGTAGAGTATTCAACCCAAATTTATTGATTCGACACAAGGGGAGCCAAAGAATATTCTCAAGTATTAGCAACTGAGTTGTCAATTCAACCACACCTAGAAACTTAGTATCTGCAGCAAAGTGTTTAGTAGCAAAGTAATATGATAATAGTGGTAACGGTAACAAAAGTAAAGACAGCAAAAGTAATGTTTTTGGTATTTTGTAGTGATTGTAACAGTAGCAACGGAAAAGTCAATAAGCGAGAACTAGTATATGGAAAACTCGTAGGCACCAGATTAGCGATGGATAATTATGCCGGATGTGGTTCGTCGTGTAACAGTCATAACATAGGGTGACACAGAACTAGCTCCAGTTCATCAATGTAATGTAGGCATGTATTCCGTATATAGTCATACGTGCTTATGGAAAAGAACTTGCATGGCATCTTTTGTCCTACCCTCCCGTGGCAGCGAGGTCCTATTGGAAACTAAGGGATATTAAGGCCTCCTTTTAATAGAGAACCGGAACAAAGCATTAGCACATAGTGAATACATGAACTCCTCAAACTATGGTCATCACCGGGAGTGGTCCCGATTATTGTCACTTCGGGGTTGCCGGATCATAACACATAGTAGGTGACTATAGACTTGCAAGATAGGATCAAGAACACACATATATTCATGAAAACATAATAGGTTCAGATCTGAAATCATGGCACTCGGGCCCTAGTGACAAGCATTAAGCATAGCAAAGTCATAGCAACATCAATCTCAGAACATAATGGATACTAGGGATCAAACCCTAACAAAACTAACTCGATTACATGATAAATCTCATCCAACCCATCACCGTCCAGCAAGCCTACGATGCAATTACTCACGCACGGCGGTGAGCATCATGAAATTGGTGATGGAGGATGGTTGATGATGACGACGGCGACGAATCCCCCTCTCCGGAGCCCCGAACGGACTCCAGATCAGCCCTCCCGAGAGAGATTAGGGCTTCGTGGCGGCTCCGTATCGTAAAACACGATGATTTCTTCTCTCTGATTTTTTTTCTCCCCGAAAGCCAATATATGGAGTTGGAGTTGGTGTCGGAGGGCCACCAGGGGGGCCACGAGGTAGGGGGCGCGCCCAGGGGGCGCCCCGCACCCTCGTGGACAGGGTGTGGTCCCCCTGGCCTTCATCTTTGGCGACGATTTTTCTTTATTTTTTCTAAGGTGTTCCGTGGAGTTTCAGGTCATTCCGAGAACTTTTATTTTCTGCACATAAAACAACACCATGGCAATTCTGCTGAAAACAGATGCAGTCCGGGTTAGTTCCATTCAAATCATACAAGTTAGAGTCCAAAACAAGGGCAAAAGTGTTTGGAAAAGTAGATACGACGGAGACGTATCAGGCCCCAGGTCTCCATGTCAAGCATTCCTGAAGAGGATGTGCAACACACAAGCTCAGTAGCATGTCAAGTTTTTCCTGAAGCCATCCCTTCAGTGCCTGCACAAGAATCTGAAGCCAAAGCGGCTAAAGACATTCCGGCTGCATTGGCCGATGACGAAAGAGAAGAAGAACATGAAGTTATTCCCCCTACCAGTGATCCAGGTGTCTATGAAGTAGAAGTGATTGTGCCAGATCCCCCTATTCATGATACAAGTGAAGTTGAAGCCAACACCATCATCACTATTGAAGCCAATGACATTGTCATGGCTGAAGATAATGTGGAGCCTGAAGTCAATGCTGCCACAGAAGAAAATGCGCAGCCAACCACTTCGAATGTAGCCGTTCCTCCCCCTATGCCTCATACAACCGTAGTGAGCTTGTTACTGTTACGTGGCCTATTTTGATTCCACCCACTGCTCCAGGTCCAAAATATGACTATCATGTGGAGCAAAGGCCTCAAACGTAGAAGCCGGAGCCCAGGCTGCAAAGGCTTCCCAATGTTGTCACTACTCAAGGCACTTTCAATGTGTTAAGCTTTAAAGAGCACAATACCTTCTTCGACAATGCCAAAAAAAACCTTCAAGAAGCCAAAGATTCCAACTGACAGGTTTTGGAGCCATCAACAAAGGAGCTATTACTCATGCATACTCTACAATCAAGACATGATTTTTCCTCACAAGCGTCTTGACTTTGATGCCATTGCTAGGCTGACATGCCTTGAAGAGGCTCTCGATTGCTTTCGTGAAGTCGGACTGCTCCAATTTGTTACTGACAAGGAGCATTGGAATGAAGAGCTTCTGCTGCAATTCTATTATACGCTACACATTAGAGGCTACAACAGGGATCCGAGGACATGGATCCTTGAGTGGATAACAGGAGACGTCCATCATGAAGCCAAAGCTCAGGCTATCATTGAGCTAACTCCCCTGCCCACTCCTGGTGATCTATATGAACCAGGTTGTCAGCTATATGAACAGGAACTGGAGAGCATTTTCTAGAAGCCTGGGCCTAACATGAGTCAGATGCTCAGTATGATGAAGCCATTGCCAATTGATGCTGAATATCCCAAGGAGTTATTTGTCAATGACCTTGAGTACCTGCCCCTCATAGTATATCACATTCTGAGGCGTACTCTGTGGCCTATCAAGGGACATTCTCTAAATGCCAAGCTTGAAGGCGCCATGAAGACATTGGTCTTCTACATCATTAATGGCATCAGGTTTAACACTCAAGATTTCTTCATCAGACAGTTGGCAGCTTCAGGCATTGAGCTTTTTGGTCTCAAGTTTCATGCTCCATGGGTTATGCGGCTGATCAAGCTTCACTCTACAATCAACTATCAACCTTTAGCGCACAATCATGTAGTATTCTTGCGTGACGTCGATATGTCACATGAAGCCATATACCTTGAGCCTGCTAAGGAGCCAGTTCGTGAAGACAATGCTGCATTTTAGAGCTTCACCCAGCCAATTGAAGGAGTTCATGTTCCCAATCCACCTGCTCCTGATGGTCCTCTTGCTGGTCAACTACGTCTGTCACATCATGCAAACACCGATGCAACAGCCAGCACTATTGCTCAAAGGCCTCAGAAGCGTGCTCGTGTCCTGAATGACAAAGAGCTTCTTGTATCCCTTCACGAGAAGAAGGATAGGCATCATGACTGGCTAAAGCGTCAAATGCAGAGTCTTCTTGTTGATGTAAATCGCATTCACAACTTAGCCACCAAGAACTCATTCGTTGTGCATGAAGCCTGCCAGCGGTCCCGGAAAAGCCTCAGGCTGCTCTGTTCTAAAGATGATCTTCGCGAAGATGGCTTCACGGAATGTTTCAAGTTTGATACCAGGCCTCCATAATCTGCAAGTTGGCGTCAAACTCCTTCCATTGAAGATTCAGAGTATTCATCTTCGGCTGCAATTGTTGTTACAAGAGTCAGTGATGAAGAGGACGATGCCACTTCACCAGCGATGGCTTCACTGCATCACGATTCTGCGTCAGGCCCGTCTGCACCTCCCAACACTAACATCGACCCTGCTACTCCATCATCTTCACCGTCTGAGAACGAGTAGACACTCTATGTCTTCAAACCTTTTTGGTCCTTACTGACAAAAGGGGGAGACGCATATGAGTTGATAGTCTTCAAGCGGGTCCATATGGGTCGGTTGCTTATTTTTGCTAAGTTCTTACAACTCTTGTTCTTGAAACTATTTGGTTTTTGAGTTGTAACACTTAAACTTGATGGTCGTCTGCCACTTTTGCTGCTACTTTGTGATGCAATGATAAATTCCGCATGAAGTCATTCTGCAGATGCCCATTTCTCATTGTGCATGTCATTATCTTCATTACTTTTATGTATGCACAGTTAATTGTCTTCATATGTTGAAGAGGAACTCCACAAAGCAAAACCTGCCATGTGCATTTGCATCCAAAAGCAAATCATTTATATGAACATCTTCAGGGGGCCTCTTCTAACCTATGAATACAATGTCCATGTACTTCAACTTTCACATACTTTAATCCCCGTTGAAAACTTCAACCAGTTTGTCATCAATCACCAAAAATGGGGAGATTGTAAGTGCATCTAGTGCCACCCCTAGTTGGTTCTGTAGTATTGACGACAAACGTGGTTGAGGGACTATGGAGTGCGAAGACATAGTTTGTTTCGTAGTTTCCTTTTCTTCTTTATTGAGTCATAGGAACCACCGTACTATTAAGTTGGGTCCAAGTGAACAAAGTCAGATGACTGAAGTGATGCTCAACCAAAATCCTATATCTTCAAGCGAAGACAATGAGAGCAAATCTTATCCAGAGTTGGATGAGTCAGCCTTGCTTGTAGCCCAAGCCAAGCTGTCGCGTGTGTTTGAAATCCGACCGTTGGTCACGTGTTGGTTCCTCAGTGACCCAGGGTCATTTCGCACATATCATGTCGGGTTGCCTCATGGCTATAAATAGCCCACCCCTTACACCATAAATTTGTGGTTGCTTAGTGTTAGTGCACGACTTTTGTCGTTTGAGAGCAACCCACCTCCGAAGCATTTGAGAGAGAGATCCTTGCGAGGACAAGGCCCAAAACACCCAAAGCCAAAGAGTGTTAGGCATCACTGAAGTCTTTCTATCCGCGTGACCTGAAGACTTATTACACTTGAGGATTGTGTATCCTCCAGCCGGTTAGGCGTCACGTTCTGAGCATCCAAGAGTCATTGTGGATCGCTAGTGAATGGAGTCTGTGAAGGTTTGGAAGTCTACGTTAAAGACTTACCAGAGTGATTGGGCAAGGACTGGGCATCCTTAGCTCAAGGGGAATAAGGTGGAGACACAGTCTTCTGAGTTCAATCTCAGCCTCCCTAACCAGACGTATAGTTGTCATAGCAACTGGAACTGGTCTACCAAATCCTTGTCTTCACCAAGCAACTGGTTCTATCCCCTACTTCCTTTACCTTTCAGTTTGTCTTCGTGAAGTCATTGCTTGCTTGCCTAATCTATTTGACTTCACTGTGTGAAGACTATTATTTGTTTGGCTTCATACTGTCTTCCATTCTGATCCATACTACCTAGCTACTGTTAATCTTCGTGCTATCACTATACTGCTTACTTGACTATGGCTTGTCTAGTGTAGTTAATCTTTCGCTGCATATCATAGAGGCTCATTTCAACAGTTTGTCTTCAAAGACATCGTGTTTTGAAGACTTTCATAAAAATCGCCTATTCACCCCCCTCTAGTCGATAACTAGCACTTCCACAAAATACATACGGAACTGAATGTGGCACCCATTGACTAAATCTCTCTCACAAGCAAAACATGATCACACCTTAGTATTCTTTGGGCATTAATCATGTGGCGATGTGAACTAGATTATTGACTCTAGTAAACCCTTTGTGTGTTGGTCACATGGCGATATGAACTATGGGTGTTAATCACATGGCAATGTGAACTATTGGTGTTAATCACATGGCGATGTGAACTGGATTATTGACTCTAGTGCAAGTGGGAGACTGAAGGAAATATGCCCTAGATGCAATATAAGGTTGTTATTTTATATTTTCTTATTCATTAAAAAGGTTTATTATTCATGCTATAATTGTATTGATCGGAAACCTTAATGCATGTGTGAATACATAAACAAACACTGTGTCCCTGGTGAGCCTCTACTAGACTAGCTTGTTGATCAAAGATGGTTAAGGTTTCCTAACCATTAACATCAGTTGTCATTTGATAACGGGATAACATCATTAGGAGAATGTTGTGATGGACAAGACACATTCATTAGCTTAGCATAATGATCGATCAGTTTTATTGATATTGCTTTCTTCATGTCAAATACATATTCCTTCGACTATGAGAATATGCAACTCCCAAATACCAGATGAATGCCTTGTGTGCTCTCAAACATCACAACGTAATTGGGTGATTATAAAGATGCTCTGCAGGTATCTCCGAAGGTGTTTGTTGAGTTGGCATAGATCGAGATTAGGATTTGTCGCTCCGAGTATCGGAAAGGTATCTCTGGGCCCTCTCGGTAATACACATCGTAAGCATGAAAGCAAACTGAGGGAGTCCTGGATTCGGGGGTCCTCAGGTGTCCGGCCTAGATTTTGGGCCGGGTTGCATGGGCCATACAGGATCATGTCGAAGATCATCTACCGTGTCCAGGTAGGACTTCTCAACACATGGACGGCAAGAATAGAGTCCTGAGGTTTCCTTCCCTGATAAACCGACTTTGTACAACCCATAGACCCCCTCTGATGTCTATATAAATTGGAGGGGTTAGTCCGTAGAGGCCAACTTTTCACCATCATCGGAATCCTCATAGGCTAGCCCTCTAGGGTTAGCCATCACGATCTCGAGGTAGATCAACTCTTGTAATCTTCATACACGACAATCATAATCAAGCAGGAGTAGGGTTTTACCTCCATTAAGAGGGCACGAACCTGGGTAAACATCGTGTCTCCTGGCCTCCTGTTACCATTGATCCTTAGATGCATAGCTCGGCCCCCCAACCCGAGATCTGCCGGTTTTGACACCGACATTGGTGCTTTCATTGAGAGCTCCACTGTGTTGTCTTCTAAAAGCGATCTATGGCTCGCCTAGTCATCAACGACAACATCACTTCTGGAGGACGCCTGGCTTCAGGGCAGACCCTCCGGTTCGGCGGTTTTACCATAAGGGCATGCGCGGCCATTTGCTACCTCTTGAGCTTGTGTTGGTTTTCCCTTGAAGAGGGAAGGGTGATGCATCAAAGTAGCATAAGTATTTCCCTCGGTTTTAAGAACCAAGGTATCAATCCAGTAGAGCACGACGCAAAAGTCACCGAATACCTGCACAAACAATCAATAACTTGCAACCAACGCGATAAAGGGGTTGTCAATCCCTTCACGATCACTCGCAAAAGTGAGATCTGATAGAGATAATAAAGTAAATATTTTTGGTATTTTTGATGTATAGATTGGAACGTAAAGATTGCAAAATAGCAGATCGGAAATGTAAACAAGATTTAATAATATGGAAAAGAGACCCGGGGCCATAGGTCTCACTAGTGGCTTCTCTCGAGATAGCATGTATTATGGTGGGTGAACAAATTACTGCCGAGCAATTGATAGAAAAGCGCATAATTATGATGACATCTAAGGCAATGATCATGAACATAGGCATCACGTCCTTGTCAAGTAGATCAACTCCTGCCTGCATCTACTACTATTAATACACACATCGACCGCTATCCAGCATGCGTCTAGAGTATTAAGTTCATAAAGAATGGAGTAACGCATTAAGCAAGATGACATGATAAAGAGGAATCAACTCAAGCAATATGATGAAAACCCCATCTTGTTATCCTCGATGGCAACAATACAATACGTGCCTTGCTGCCCCTATTGTCACTGGGAAGGGACACCGCAAGATTGAACCTAAAGCTAAGCACTTCTCTGATGGCAAGAAAGATCAATCTAGTAGGCCAAACTTAACCGATAATTCGAAGAGACTTGCAAAGATATCAAATCATGCATATAAGAATTCAGAGAAGAACCAAATAATATTCATATATAATCTTGATCATAAATCCACAATTCATCGGATCTCGGCAAATGCACCGCAAAAGAGTATTACATCGTATAGATCTCCAAGAACATCGAGGAGAACTTTGCATTGAGAATCAAAGAGAGAGAAGAAGCCATCTAGCTAATAACTATGGACCCAAAGGTTTGTGGTAAACTACTCACGCTTCATCGGAGAGGTAATGGTGTTGATGTAGAAGCCCTCCATGATCGAATCCCCCTCCGCCAGATCGCTGGAAAAGGCCCCAAGATGGGATCTCTATAAGGTTGCGGCAGTGGAAAAGTGATTTTCGTGGCTCCCCCTGATGTTTTTAGGGTATAAAAGTATATATAGGCGAAAGAACTAGGTCGGTGGAGCTACTAGGGGGCCACGAGGGTGGGGGCGCGCCTAGCCCCCTCGGCACGCCCTCCTACCTCGTGGCCTCCTCGTTACGTCTCCGAATTCATCTCCAAGTCTTCTGGTTTGCTTTCGGTCCAAGAAAGATCATCGCGAAGGTTTCATTCCGTTTGGTATTCCTTTTCTGCAAAACTCTAAAATAGGCACAAAAAATAGAAATTGGCACTCGCCCTTTGGTTAATAGGTTAGTCCCAAAAATAATATAAAAGAGCATATTAAAGACCATTAAACATCCAAAACAGATAATATAATAGCATGGAACAATCAAAAATTATAGATACGTTGGAGACGTATCAAGCATCCCCAAGCTTAATTCCTGCTCGTCCTCGAGTAGGTAAATGATAAAAACAGATTTTTTGATGTGGAATGCTACCTAACATATTTATCAATGTAATTTTCTTTACTGTGGCATGAATGTTCAGATCCGAAAGATTCAAGACAAAAGTTGAATAATCACACAAAAACAACAATACTTCAAGCATACAAACAAAGCAATCATGTCTTCTGAAAATAACATGGCCAAAGAAAGATATCCCTACAAAATCATATAGGCTGGCTATGCTCTATCTTCATCACACAAAGTATTTAATCATGCACAACCCCGATGAAAAGCCAAGCAATTGTTTCATACTTTTGATGTTCTCAAACTTTTTCAATCTTCACGCAATACATGAGCGTGAGCCATGGACATGGCACTATAGGTTGAATAGAATGGTGGTTGTGGAGAAGATAAAAAGGAGAAGATAGTCTCACATCAACTAGGCGTATCAACGGGCTATGGAGATGCCCATCAATAGATATCAATGTGAGTGAGTAGGGATTGTCATGCAACGGATGCACTAGAGCTATAAGTGTATGAAAGCTCAAAAAGAAACTAAGTGGGCGTGCATCCAAGTTGCTTGCTCACGAAGACCTAGGGCACTTTTGAGGAAGCCCATCATTGGAATATAGAAGCCAAGTTATATAATGAAAAAATCCCACTAGTAAATGAAAGTGACAACATAGGAGACTCTCTATCATAAAGATCATGGTGCTACTTTGAAGCACAAGTGTGGAAAAAGGATAGTAGCATTGCCCCTTCTCTCTTTTTCTCTCATTTTTTATTTGGGCCTTTTCTCTTTTTTTATGGCCTATTTTTTTCTTATTTCTTTTTATTTTTCGTCTGGAGTCTCATCCCGACTTGTGGGGGAATCATAGTCTCCATCATCCTTTCCTCACTGGGACAATGCTCTAATAAAGAAGATCGTCACACTTTTATTTACTTACAACTCAAGAATTACAACTCGATACTTAGAACAAAATATGACTCTATGTGAATGCCCCCGGTGGTGTACCGGGATGTGCAATGATTCAAGAGTGACATGTATGAAAAATTATGAATGGTGGCTTTGCCACAATACGATGTCAACTACATGATCATGCAAAGCAATATGACAATGATGGAGCGTGTCATAATAAACGGAATGGTGGAAAGTTGCATGGCAATATATCTTGTAATGGCTATGGAAATGCCATAATAGGTAGGTATGGTGGTTGTTTTGAGGAAGGTATATGGTGGGTGTATAGTACCGGCAAAAGTTGTGCGGTACAAGAGAGGCTAGCAATGGTCGAAGGGTGAGAGTGCGTATAACCCATGGACTCAACATTAGTCATAAAGAACTCACATACTTATTGCAAAAATCTATTAGTTATCAAAACAGAATACTACGCGCATGCTCCTAGGGGGATAGATTAGTAGGAAAAGACTATCGCTCGTCCCCGACCGCCACTCATAAGGAAGACAATCAATAAATAAATCATGCTCCAACTTCATCACATAATGGTTCACCATACGTGCATGCTACGGCAATCACAAACTTTTAACACAAGTATCTCTCAAACTCACAACTACTCTACTAGCATGACTGTAATATCACCATCTTCATATCTCAAAACAATCATAAAGAATCAAACTTCTCATAGTATTCAATGCACTTTATATGAAAGTTTTTATTATAGCCATCTTGGATGCCCATCATATTAGGACTAAATTTATAACCTAATCAAATTACCATGTTGTTCTAAAAGACTCTCAAAATAATATAAGTGAAGCATGAGATATCAACAATTTCTATAAAATAAAACCACCACCGTGCTCTAAAAAGATATAAGTGAAGCACTAGAGCAATATTGTCTAGCTCAAAAGATATAAGTGAAGCACATAGAGTATTCTAATAAATCACGCTCATGTGTGTCTCTCCAAAAAAGGTGTGTACAGCAAGGATGATTGTGGTAAAATAAAAATCAAAGACTCAAATCATACAAGATGCTCCAAGCAAAACACATATCATGTGGTGAATAAAAATATAGCCTCAAGTAAAGTTACGATAGACGAAGACGAAAGAGGGGATGCCTTCCGGGGCATCCCCAAGATTAGGCTTTTGGTTGTCCTTGAATTTTCCCTTGGGTTGCCTTGGGCATCCCCAATCTTAGGCTCTTGCCACTCCTTATTCCAAAGTCCATCAAAATCCTTACCCAAAACTTGAATACTTCACAACACAAAACTTCAACAGAAAATCTCATGAGCTCCGTGAGTATAAGAAAATAAACCACCACTTTAAGGTACTGTAATGAACTCATTCTTTATTTATATTGGTGTTAAACCTACTGTATTCCAACTTCCCTATGGTTCATACCCCCGATACTACTCATAGATTCATCAAAATAAGCAAACAACACACGAAAAACAGAATCTGTCAAAAATAGAACAGTCTGTAGCAATCTATAACTTTCGAATACTTCAGTAACTCCAAAAATTCTGAAATAAAGTGGTGGACGTGAGGAATGTGTCTATTAATCTTCTGCAAAAAGAATCAACCTAAAAGCACTCATCTGTAAAAAATGACAGCTAATCTCGTGAGTGCAAAAGTTTTTGTTTTTACAGCAAGATCGCAAAGACTTTACCCAAGTCTTCCCAAAGGTTCTACTTAGCACAAACACTAATTAAAACATAAAACCACATCTAACCAGGGCTAGATGAATTATTTATTACTAAACAGGATCAAAAAGTAAAGAACAAAAATAAAATTGGGTTGCCTCCCAACAAGCGATGTCGTTTAATGCCCCTAGCTAGGCATAAGAACAAGAATAAATCTAGGTATTGTCAACTTTGGTATGCAATTCTTCAATTGAACACATATAGCCCCTAGGAGGTTGTTTGGTTTTGTCAATTATCAAACTCCTAGGCAAGAAATCGAGAAATTCATTTGTGGCAAAAGGTTCCTTAATGATATCGAAAAAATTGGGGTGAACACTTATTGATTTGAGATCTTCATTTTCCTTACTAGAAGATTCACCTTTATTCTTAGGAACATAGATAAACTTGGCAACTTTGGCAGGAGGAAGATTCGAGGTATTTTCAGTAGAAAAAGCGAAATCCAAGTTGGTAATAATATCTTCGAGTTTATCAATTCTAGTAGAATCTTGATCTATCTTTTCATTAACTATGGGTTCCTTTTTTCTAAGATTTTTCAGCATAACACCTACCTTAGATCCATATTGAGTAATTTTATTATGGATATTTTTATCCAAATTTTTTATTAACTCAATAGTAGCAATTTTATTTTCAATAATATCAAGCCTTTGCATCACATGTTCCAAGGTTAAAATGGCTCCATTGACCCAATGAGGTGGTGGGCCTAACAAATCTATCATGGCATTATAAGAATCAAAAGTATGGCTTCCCAAGAAATTCCCTCCAGTAATGGTGTCAAGAACATATCTATTCCAAGGAGTAATGCCTACATAAAAATTGTGAAGAAGAACGGAAGTAGATTGCTTTCTAGTAGATCTATTTTGAGCATTGCAAATTATATACCAAACATCTTTTAGATTTTCTCCCTCCCTTTGTTTAAAATTGAGAACTTCATTATCGGGAGTACTAACAACGATAGGAGGACTAGCCATGAGGGCGAAACAAACGATCTAACACACGAACGCATAAGAAGCAGGCGGAAAGAGACGAACAGAAGAGGGGCGAAGAAAAGGCAAAGGTTTTCGAAAATTGTTTTAGAAGTGGGGAGAGGAAAATGAGAGGCAAATGGCGAATAACGTAATGCAAGGGAGAAGAGTTTATGATGGGTACTTGGTATGGCTTGACTGACGAAGATCTCCCCGGCAACGGCGCCAAAAATCCTTCTTGCTACCTCTTGAGCTTGCGTTGTTTTCCCTTGAAGGGAAAGGGTGATGCAGCAAAGCAGCGTAAGTATATCCCTCAGTTTTGAGAACCAAGGTATCAATCCAGTAGGAGACGACGCACAAGTCACCGAATACCTGCACAAACAATCAAGACCTTGCAACCAATGCGATAAAGGGGTTGTTAATCCCTTCACGGTCACTCGCAAAAGTGAGATCTGATAGAGATAATAAAGTAAATATTTTTGGTATTTTTGATGTATAGATTGGAAAGTAACGATTGCAAAATAGTAGATCAGAAACTAGCAAGATGTAAACAAGATTTAATAATATGGAAAAGAGACCCAGGGGCCATAGATTTCACTAGATCTCTCGAGATAGCATGTATTACGGTGGGTGAACAAATTACTATCGAGCAATTGATAGAAAAGCGCATAATTATGATGACATCTAAGGCAATGATCATGAACATAGGCATCACGTCCGTGTCAAGTAGACCGACTCCTGCTTGCATCTACTACTATTACTCCACACATCGACCGCTATCCAACATGCATCTAGAGTATTAAGTTCATAAAGAACAGAGTAACGCATTAAGCAAGATGACATGATGTAGAGGAATTAACTCAAGCAATATGATGAAAACCCCATCTTGTTATCCTTGATGGCAACAATACAATACGTGCCTTGCTGCCCCTACTGTCACTGGGAAAGGACACCGCAAGATTGAACCCAAAACTAAGCACTTCTCTCATGGCAAGACAGATCAATCTAGTAGGCCAAACTAAACCGATAATTCGAAGAGACTTACAAAGATATCAAATCATGCATATAAGAATTCAGAGAAGAACGAAATAATATTCATAGATAATCTTGATCATAAATCCACAATTCATCGGATCTCGGTAAACACACCGCAAAAGAGTATTACATCGAATAGATCTCCAAGAACACCGAGGAGAACTTTGTATTGAGAATCAAAGAGAGAGAAGAAGCCATCTAGCTAATAGCTATGGACCCGAAGGTCTGTGGTAAACTACTCACGCTTCATTGGAGAGGTAATGGTGTTGATGTAGAAGCACTCCGTGATTGAATCCCCCTCCGGCAGATTGCTGGAAAAGGCCCCAAGATGGGATCTCATGGGTACAAAAGGTTGCGGCGGTGGAAAAGTGGTTTTCGTGGCTCCCCTGATGTTTTTAGGGTATAAGAGTATATATAGGCGAAATAACTAGGTCGGTGGAGCTATGAGGGGCCCACGAGGGTGGGGGCGCGCCTACCCCCTTGGGCATGCCCTCCTGCCCCGTGGCCTCCTCATTACATCTTCGACTTCATATCCAAGTCTTCTGGTTTGCTTTCGGTCTAAGAAAGATCATCACGAAGGTTTCATTCCGTTTGGTATTCCCTTTTCGCAAAACTCTAAAATTGGCAAAAAACAGAAACTAGCACTGGGCTTTTGGTTAATAGGTTAGTCCCAAAAATAATATAAAAGAGCATATTAAAGCCCATTAAATATCCAAAACAGATAATATAATAGCATGGAACAATAAAAAATTATAGATACATTGGAGACGTATCACCATTGAGCCCGCAGCTCCTCTCACAGCCGCCGGACACCGTCCTCGCATTGGCCCCAAGTACTCCAGAAAATTGGATCCGGCAGATATTTCGTCTTTAAACGAACTGCTAGACCGCATTGCTGCCCTGGGGGTCTCAACAAACTATCATCGGATTGGGCTCAAGCCCGACCAAAGGGAAATTAATCACCCACTGGTCACCCACTTCATGGTGATAGTTGAGGAACCGGCCACCGATGACTCCCCCCCCCCCCATGTTGAGCACCAAGTATGTTCGGGTCCCCGAATCCCCTAAGCCGGATATTTCCCCTTCGGAAGGGACTTTACTCCCACCGGACTCTGGGTCAGTGGCGGGATCGCAAGAGCCCTCGAGCTTAGCCAGCCCGAACCGATTACCGCGGAAGCCGTACCGGCTCCAAACTCGGACGTGGGACAGGATATAAAATTCAATCCACCCACCCACCACAATCTATACTCTCCAAGAAACTCAGGTCCTCCAGACATATATGACCTGATGTATGTGCGGCAGCAGCCCCAAGAAACGGTCCACCACTTTTGGGCCAGATTCCTGCTTGTTAAAAACAAGATCAAGGACTGTCCGGACGATGACATAGTTTCAGTCTTCCATCGTAACTGCACAGATGAAGGGATATTGAATGCCCTTGATCGACGCCACATACAGAGCTTCATGGAGTTATCACACATAGTACAAAAGTATTGTGCGATGGAAAGCATATGGAGGGCCGAGAAAACTCAACTGGAGCCCGCTACCTCGATGCAGAGTGCGGCTCGGGCTAAAAGAATATACCCCGACAGGTCACCCGACAATCGGGCTACAAGCAGGAAGAACAAGCCCTTCACGGGACATAGGTCCATTCTTGACAAACTATTGGACAAACCCTGCATACTAATCCGCACACAGTCCCAACCCATAGCCTCCGGGCATGCTAGGTACTCCGACAAGTAGCAAAAAGTGGAGAGTCAATCCTCACCACAACCCCAGAAGGACATTCACCGGAGGAGGGCAATTTCAATGTCCTGACAGTCTTTGAGACTTTCTCTCCTAACAATCGGCCAAACGGGCGCTCCGCAACCTCGCCAAAGTCCATCAAGTTACCGCACTAAGCCCATGGAATGACATGGCGATAACCTTTATGACCGAAGACGAACCAAAGGCTCGGTCAGTCCGAGCACATGCCGCCTTGGTACTAAACCCCATCGTTGATGGTTTCCGGCTTACTAAAGTGCTCATGGACGGTGGTAGTGGACTTAACCTCATTTATGAGGACAGGCTCGACAAGATGCAGATGGATAGGTCACGCATCGAGCAAAGCAACACCATCTTTTGAGGTATTATCCCCAGTCGAGAGGCACACTACTCGGGAAAAATCAAACTGGATGCGGTGTTCGGCACGCCTGAGAACTAAAGATTCGAAGAGTTGCTTTTTCATGTGGTCCCCTTCAACAGTGGGTATCACGCTATCCTCGGTCGGGACGCCTTCTAACACTTTGAAGCCATACCCCATTATAGGTACATGAAGCTCAAAATGCCCGGCCCTAATGGAATCATTACAATCTCAAGTGACCCGGACAAAGCTCTCTGTGCCGAAAATAAGACCGCATCCTTGACCCTTGAGGCACTGTCTGAAGCCCTAGCGGCAGAAGAATTAACCACCCTACGAGTTACGATGGATAGGGATGACATAATCCTTGATAAGAGATCCAAGTCCACCTCTTTCAAACCAGCCGAGGAAATAGTAAAATTCCAAGTGCACCCGATGGACCCCAGTAAAACAGCATCCATCGGAGCACAGCTGGATCCGGCAGTGGACGCCGCCCTGCGCGCATTCTTGCGCGAGAACTGGGATATCTTTGCCTTGCATCCTTCAGATATGCCTGGCATCCCATGCAGACTGGCCGAACACAGTCTCAACATAATCAAGGGATTCAAACCCGTGAAGTAGACACTATGGAGATTCTCCGAACCCAAACGTCAAGCCATGGGAGAAGAGCTAGCCAAGTTACTAGAGGCTGTGTTAAATCAAACATCCGGATTGGTTAGCCAATCTGGTCATGGTCCCTAAAAAGGACAAATCATGGCGCCTGTGTTTCGACTTCAAAGACCTCAACAAGGCCTGCCCCAAAGATCCTTTCCCATTGCCTTGCATTGACCAAATTATCGACGCAACTGCAAGACACGATTCGCTATGTTTCCTCGATGCCTATTCTGGATACCATCAAATTAAGATGAAGGAATCGGACCAGGGTGCAACTGCCATTCATCACCCGTTACGATCCCTTCTCCTTCAATACTATGCCCTTTGGACTTAAAAATGTCGGGGGCCACCTACCAGCGCATGATTCAAACATGCCTGGAAAAGCAAATAGGAAAAATAGTCGAAGCAAACATGGACGATGTGGTCATTAAAACAAAACACGTTGAGTCACTGGTGGATCACCTTTGCCTCACCTTTGACAATCTCTAAACATACGACATCCGGCTTAATCTGGAAAAATGTGTCTTCGGAGTTCCAGCCGGAAAGATGCTAGGGTTCATGGTCTCCCATAGAGGAATTGAGGCAAACCCAGCAAAAATTAGAGCTCTGTCACAACTGGCCACGCCAACAGACCTAAAGCAGGTCTAGAAACTAGTTGGGTGTGTAGCAACTTTGAGCTGATTTATCTCCAAATTAGGATAAAAGGCATTGCCATTATACAAGCTACTGCGTTGTACTGATAACTTCAAGTGGACGAACGCAACCACAGCCAGATTGGAAGAAATAAAAGCCCTTATCGCAAGCAACCCAATCTTGGCCGCACCTGGCGTTGGAGAGCCTATGTTATTATACATTTCAGCTACTAACCAAGTAGTAAGCACCGTCCTCGTCGTCGAGCAAGGGGAGGAGGGACATAAATTCCCCACCCAAAACCCGTTTACTATGTATCAGAGGTTCTTACACCTTGCAAATCCTGATACCCACACTATCAGAAGATAGCCTACACAGTCTTTATGGCGTCTCAGAAACTTCCACACTACTTTTAAGAGTGTTCGGTCACAGTACCATCTGAGGTGCCACTGAATGACATCATTAATAACAGGGACGCCACTGGCTGCATATCAAAGTGGGCCATCGAGCTATTACCGTTCAAAATCATATACAAGCCACGCCGGGCTATTAAATCCCAGGTGTTGGCCGACTTTATAGCCGAATGGACGGAAGCCGAATTCCCTAAAGAGTACAACTCCTATTCTAATTGGGTCATGTACTTTGATGGCTCCAAAATGTTGGTCGGACTGGGGGCTGGCATAATCCTCACATCCCCCACTGGGGACACACTCCGCTACGTATTGCAAATCATATATACGGACTCTAATAAATGCAGCCGAATACGAGGTGCTACTGCATGGTCTTCGTATGCTATCTCCATGGGCATAAAACACTTGGAGGTGCGCGGTGATTCGAACCTCGCAATTTCACAGGTCAACGAAGAGTTTGATGTGAAGGACCCAAAAATGATGGCATGCCGAAACGCCATATTGAAAATGTCAGCTCGGTTTGACGGACTTGAGTTCCATTATGTCGCCCGGGAAAGTAATCAAGCAGCCGACATCCTTGCTCGTATGGGCGCTAAACGCGACCCTGTGCCACCCAACACCTTCGTGGAGCGGCTCTTTAAGCCATCTGTGGTGTGGTAGGGTGAGAGCGGCAAAGGCAACACAAACCTGATCACACCCCCAACCGCCAAACATAATGCGGACAATGTCGGGGGTTCGGATATCGAGATAACACCCTTTGCTCATGAGATCATGGTTGTTATCGCTCCTTCGACTAAACCTTACTTGGCCTACCTTAACAGGCCAGAGCTCCCTGACGATCAAAACAAAGCACGATGCATAGTTCGGCGCTCCAAAGCCTTCAAAGTACACGAAGGCGAACTATATAAAAGAAGTACAACCAGATGATACGTCTCCAACGTATCTAATTTTCCAAACACTTTGGCCCTTGTTTTGGACTCAAACTTGCATGATTTGAATGGAACTAACCCGGACTGACGCTGTTTTCAGCAGAACTGCCATGGTGTTGTTTTTGTGCAGAAATAAAAGTTCTCAAAATGACCTGAAAATCCACGGAGCAAATTTTTGGAATTAATAAAAAATAATGGCGAAAGAATCAGCACCAGGGGGCCCACATCCTATCCATGAGGGTGGGGGCGCCCCCCTAGGGCGCCCCCCTATCTCGTGGGCCCCGTGAAGCTCCACCGACCTCAATTCCAACTCCATATGTTCACGTTCGCGGAGAAAAAAAATTGGGGAGAAGGATTCATCGCGTTTTACGATATGGAGCCGCCTCCAAGCCCTAAACTCTCTCGAGAGGGCTGATCTAGAGTCCGTTCGGGGCTCCGGGGAGGGGGATACGTCGTCGTCGTCATCATCAACCTTCCTCCATCACCAATTTCATGATGCTCACCGCCGTGCGTGAGTAATTCCATCGTAGGCTTGCTGGACGGTGATGGGTTGGATGAGATTTACCATGTAATCAAGTTAGTTTTGTTAGGGTTTGATCCCTAGTATCCACTATGTTCTGAGATTGTTGTTGCTATGACTTTGCTATGCTTAATGCTTGTCACTAGGGCCCGAGTGCCATGATTTTAGATCTAAACCTATTATGTTTTCATGAATATATGTGAGTTCTTGATCCTATCTTGCAAGTCTATAGTCACCTATTATGTGTCACGATCCGTTAACCCCGAAGTGACAATAATCGGGATACTTCTCGGTGATGACCCTAGTTTGAGGAGTTCATGTATTCACTAAGTGTTAATGCTTTGGTCCGGTACTCTATTAAAAGGAGGCCTTAATATCCCTTAGTTTCCAGTAGGACCCTGCTACCACGGGAGGGTAGGACAAAAGATGTCATGCAAGTTCTTTTCCATAAGCATGTATGACTATATTCGGAATACATGCCTACATTACATTGATGAATTGGAGCTAGTTCTGTGTCACCCTATGTTATAACTATTACATGAGGAATCGCATCCGACATAATTATCCATCACTGATCCAATGGTTACGAGCTTTTCACATATTGATCTTTGCTTAGTTACTTTACCGTTGCCACTGTTACAATTACTACAAAACTGCTACTGTTACTTTTGCTACTGTTACCGTTACTTCCATACTACTTTGCCACTAAATACTTTGTTGCAGATATTAAGTTATCCAGGTGTGGTTGAATTGACAACTCAACTGCTAATACTTGATAATATTCTTTGGCTCCCCTTGTGTCGAATCAATAAATTTGGGTTGAATACTCTACCCTCGAAAACTGTTGCGATCCCCTATACTTGTTGGTTATCAAGACTATTTTCTGGTGCCATTGCCGGGGAGCATAGCTCTATTCTTTGAGTCACTTGGGATTTATATCTGCTGGTCACTATGAGGAACTTAAAAGATGAAAGAACTAAGATTTATCCCTCAATTACGAGGTGAGGTAAGGAACTGCCATCTAGCTCTGCACTTGATTCTCCTTCTGTTATGAGTAAGCTTGCGACACCTAAACCTGCTTCTGCTATTAATTCTGATATGTCACATGTTATTGATGATGCCACTTCTACTATGCATGATACTTATGATGAAACTACTTCTATGCTTGATACTACCGTGCCATTAGGTGAATTTCTTGATGAACAACTTGCTAGGGCTAGAGAGAATGAAACTATTGAAACTTATATTATAGATGAAAGTGATGATGAAGGTTCTCCCCCTAAATATGAATTGCCTGTTGTTCCTGAGGGCTATGTTATGGATGAAGAAACTGCTAGAGATTTTTTTGGTTGCAATGATAGATCTGATCTCAAGAAGTTATTAGCTAAGCTAAAACAAAAGTCTCTGAATGCTAGAATGAAATATGACCCTGCTTTTTCTACTTCACCTATCTGTGTTACTGATAAGGATTATGATTTCTCTATCGATCCTGAGATAATTACTTTGGTTGAATCTGATCCTTTTTATGGCTATGAATCTGAAACTGTTGTGGCACATCTTACTAAATTGAATGATATAGCCACCCTATTCACTAATGATGAGAAAGCTCGCTACTACTATATCCTTAAGATATTTCCGTTCTCATTAAAGGGTGATGCTAAAACTTAGTTTAATTCTCTTGATCCTGGTTGTGTGCATAGTCCCCGGGATATGATTTATTACTTCTCTGCTAAATATTTCCCCGCTCATAAGAAACAAGCTGCCTTAAGGGAAATATATAATTTTGTGCAAATTAAAGAAGAGAGTCTCCCACAAGCTTGGGGGAGGCTTCTCCGATTACTTAATGCTTTGCCTGGTCATCCTCTCAAGAAAAATGAAATACTTGATATCTTTTATAATGGACTAACCGATGCTTCTAAAGACCACCTGGATAGTTGTGTTGGTTATGTTTTCAGGGAAAGAACTGTTGATCAAGCTGAATTGCTATTGAATAATATGTTGACTAATGAAAACAATTGGGCACTTCCTGAACCAACTCCTAATCCAACTCCGAAGAAAAGAGGTGTTCTATTTCTCATCCCTAAAGATATGCAAGAGGCAAAGAAATCTATGAAAGAAAAAGGTATTAAAGCTGAAGATGTTAAAAATTTACCTCCTGTTGAAGAAATACATGGCCTTAATATACCATCTATTGAAGAAATACATGGTCTTGATAACTCGACACAGGTAGTATAGGTAAATTCTCTCTATAGATATGATAAAGTTGAAATCCCGTCTACTAAGTTTACTAGCCAATGCTTGGATAAATTTGATGACTTTATGGCTAGACAAGAAAACTTCAATGCTTATGTTGGTAGACAATTGAAAAGTAATGCTTATATGATTGGAAACTTGAGTGATTATATATCTAGAGTTAAGGGTGAACTTAAACTCATTAGTAAACATGCTTCCATGGTTACCACTCAAGTAGAACAAGTACTTAAAGCTCAAAGTGATTTGCTCAATGAATTGAATAATAGACATGACTTTGTTGTTAGAGTAGCAACTAGAATGGGTAAAATGACTCGGGAACCTTTGTATCATGAGGGCCAACCTAAGAGAATTGAGCAAGATTCTCAGAGAAATAATGTTGATGCACCTAGTCCTTCTAAGAGGAAGAAAAAGAAAAATGATAGGACTTTGCATGCTTCTAGTGAACCTGTTGTAGACACACCTGAGAATCCCAATGATATTTCTATTTCTAATGCTGAAACACAATCTGGTGATGAGCATGAACCTAGTGATAATGTTAATAATGATGTTCATGTTGACGCTCAACCTAGCAATAATAATGATGTAGAGATCGAACCTGCTGTTGATCTTGATAACCCACAATCAAAGAATCAACGTTATGATAAGAGAGACTTCATTGCTAGGAAGCATGGTAAAGAAAGAGAACCATGGGTTCAGAAACCCATGCCTTTTCCTCCTAAGCCATCCCAGAAAAAGGATGATGAGGATTTTGAGCGCTTTGCTGAAATGATTAGACCTATCTTTTGCGTATGCGTTTGACTGATATGCTTAAAGTGAATCCTTATGCTAAGTACATGAAAGATATTATTAGAAATAAAAGAAAGATACCGGAAGCTGAAATTTCCACCATGCTTGCTAATTATACCTTTAAAGGTGGAATACCTAAGAAACTAGGAGATCCAGGAGTACCAACTATACCATGTTCCATTAAAAGAAACTATGTCAAAACTGCTTTATGTGATCTTGGAGCCGGTGTTAGTGTTATGACTCTCTCTTTATATCGTAGACTTGAATTGAATAAGTTGACACCTACTAAAATATCTTTGCAAATGGCTGATAAATCAACTGCTATACATGTCGGTATTTGTGAGGATGTGCCTGTTGTGGTTGCAAACGTTACTATCTTAACGGACTTTGTTATTCTTGATATTCCCGAGGACGATAGTATGTCGATTATCCTTGGTAGACCCTTTCTAAATACTGCAGGGGCTGTTATTGATTGCAACAAAGGCAATGTCGTGTTAATGGTAATGAGCATATGGTACACTTTCCAAGGAAACAACCTCAAGTCCACAGTATCAATTCTATTGGAAAAATTCCATCGATTATTATTGGAGGTTTTGAATTTCCTCTTCCTACTCTCAAGAAGAAATATGATATTCTTATTGTTGGGGATGTGCTTATCCCCGTTGAGGTAACCTAGTGTTATTCAAAATTTCTCCGGTTCCATGTTATTCGGAATGAGTTTGTTAACAAGACTTGATCAACCTTGTTAGTGGATTCTTTTTTATGAGCATGGGATGGATGAAGTTAGAAAGCACAACCTTCTGTACCCTCCTTTTACTTTCTGTTATTTAGATTAAATAAAGCAAAAATAGTATTTTCTGTCTGTTTTCTGATTTATCCGTGCAATAAAAAATACCCCAAAAATAAAAGCTCTCCAAATGCCCTGAAAATTTAGTATGATTTTTTCTAGAATATTTGAGAATAAGTAGCACTGAGAACACAGTAGGGGGAGCAAGCACCTGGCCACGAGGGTCCAGGGCGCGCCCCTACCTCGTGGGCCCATGGTGGCCCCCCTCCACTTATTCCTGCACCCACACTCTTCCTCTTCCTCCCAAAAAAATCAGTATCCAGCTCAAGCACAAGTTCTAGCTCATCTGCTGCCATTTTCGATCTCCTTTCTCAAAGCTCCATTCACAAAACTGCTTTGGGGGATTATTCTTTGGTATGTGACTCCTCCAATGGTCCAACTAGTCTTTGTTCTAGTGCTTTATTCATTGCAAATTTTTGCTGCTAAGGTAACCCTGTTCTTGAGCTTGCATGTCAAATTTATATGGTCCCAAGTAGTTCCAATGCATGATATGGTCTCTAGGCACTTGTGGGAGTAGTTGCTATCAATTTTGTTGAGTTTGGTTCACTTTTATTTTGAGTTACTAAAAATCTCAGAAAATTTCAGAAAATGATGAAGAGATTTTTGAGGGGCTCTTCTAGCCAAAGCTCGAAGGATAAACAAAGTAAGGAGAATAAAAAGCCCAGGTATAATCTCCCTCGCGTCGCGGAAGTTCGGCCGTGTGAATGGCCTTGTGATGATTTCTTGAAAGCAGTCGGGATTCATGATGATTTTTATTCTTTGGCTGATGATGCAGGCCTCACCGACTTCCTCCACGACCAGCTCGAACAGTATCTCTTACTCACCAATACTTTCGTGCAAAAATTTTACTTTCATCCTAAGAAATCACCTCCTTCAGTAGAGTTTCATTTATATGATGAGGCTAGGGAGATGTCACTATGTGAATTTTGTGCGGTTTGCAAGATACCCTTCGAGGGCAGCATAGAGGAACCACATCGTAGAGATGTGGATGGATTTATTGATATGATTACTGTAGGGGAAATGAGGAAGATTTCCGATGCAAGAATTACTAGCATACACTTTCCTGTTCTACGTTACTTTGCAATATTTGCTAGTAGATGCTTAATTGGTCGTGGGAACTGTGGAAACCTTAGTGTTCCTGATATGGTTATTTTGTGCCATGCTTTATTTCTTGATAACAATGTTAGTTTAGGCGCTATTGTTGCTAAACGATTAAGTCTGAACCATACAAAGGGCCCCACCTTTGGAGGTATCTATGCTTCACGCCTTGCTAAACACTTAAGGGTACCTATTAGGCATTATGAGAAAGAGAAAAAGTTGTTGCCCCCTACTTTTCTAGATTATAAGAGTATGGTAGCACATGAGTTTACTGTTAAAAATGATGAGAAGATGCTTAAGTATAATTTGAGATTCCACAAAACTCACAGTGAGACTATTATCTTGCCTGCACCCTCTTTGTTTGACTTATCTGCAGGCACATACCTCATCTTGCTGGAGGCCGTTTACGCGTACCGAGGCCAGACATCAGCTCCAGAGCCTGAGCCGGAACCACCACTTGACCCTTATCGACCGTCCTTTTATCAGTGGGATCCGGAGGAGATCGCCAACCAGTGGTACTCTGATGACACTCCTCAGTACACCGGAGAGAGTAGCCGCGATCCATGGGCATAGACCAACTTAGGCCAAAAGCCTAAGCTTGAGGGAGTACGTATTTCTCACCGACATTACATTCATGTTCACACACACATTCTAGTTGTCGGTGCTCATACTTTTCATTGTACTGTCCATGCTAGTTTATTTCCTTTTCTTGCTTTCTTCTTGTGTGTTTGAATAACCTTTAGAAAAAACCAAAAAAAATAGTTAGTTTACTTTCCATGCTTGTAGTAGTAGTAATTAAAAGAAAATCCAAAAAGATTTCTCGTTCTTCTTTTGCTTGTTGGGAGCTTTCCCGTGTAAATAGTTTTATTTCCTTTTCTTTTCTTTGGTGTTCGAGAGGAGAAGACCATGATGAAAATGTTGAGTGGCTCTCATATGCATTATTGTTGATTTAACCAAGAGCCCATGTTACCTTGTCTTCTCCCTTGAATTGAATGCTTGCAGATTCCAGCTTAGTCCAATGCACGTGCACTATTATTATTATCCACACAGTTCAGTCGTGCAAGTGAAAGGCAATGATGACGATATATGATGAAATGATTGAGATGAGAGAAGCTGGTATGAACTCGACCTCTCTTGTTTTTGTAAATATGATTAGTTCATCATTCCTGATTCGGCCTATTATGAATAAACAAGTTTGCAATGACAATTAGAGATTATAATTGCTTATGCCATGCTTAATTAGCTCAGAGTTTATAATGGTTTACCCTGCGTGCCAACATGCTATTAAAATGGTTGTGATGTGGTATGATAGGGTGGTATCCTCCTTTGAATGATTCGAGTGACTTGACTTGGCACATGTTCACGCATGTAGTTGAAAAAAATCAACATAGCCTTCACGATATTTATGTTCATGGTGGATTATATCCTACTCATGCTTGCACTCAGTGTTGATTAATTTCAATGCATGTTCATGATTGTTGTCGCTCTCTAGTTGGTCGCTTCCCAGTCTCTTTCTAGCCTTGACTTGTACTAAGCGGGAATAGTGCTTGTGCATCCAAAATCCATAAACCCCAAAGTTATTCCATATGAGTCCACCATACCTTCCTATATGCGGTATCTACCTGCCGTTCCAAGTAAATTTGTATGTGCCAAACTCAAAACCTTCAAATGAAATTCTGTTTTGTATGCTCGAATAGCTCATGTATCAACTAGGGTTGTTTGTATCTTCCATGCTAGGCGGGTTATTCTCAAGAGGAGTGGACTCCGCTCCTCATTGAGAAAATGGTTGGTCATCGGGATGCCTAGTCCCATGCTTAAATCAAATCAAAATAATTACAAACAAAACTCCCCCAGGATTGTTGTTAGTTGGAGGCACCCGTTGTTTCGGGCAAGCCATGGATTGATGCTTGTTGGTGGTGGGGGAGTATAAACTTTACCATTCTATTTGGGAACCGCCTATAATGTGTGTAGCATGGAAGATATCAAGATCTCTTGGTTGTTATGTTAACAATGAAAGTATACCGCTCGAAATGTTATTTATCTCTATTTCAAAATCAAGCTCTAAAACCTCTACAAATCCCTGCTTCCCACTGCGAAGGGCCTATCTATTTACTTTTATGTTGAGTCATCATCCTCTTATTAAAAAGCACCCGCTAGAGAGCACCGCTGTCATTTGCATACATTACTATTAATTTATATTGAGTATGACTATGACTGGATCTCTTTTACCATGAATTACAATGTTTAGTTAGTCCTTGATCTTCAAAGGTTCTCTGCATTTATGTTTTGCGGTCTCAGAAAGGGCTAGCGAGATACCATCTTGTTATATCATATTATGATTATTTTGAGAAAGTGTTGTCATCCGAGATCTGTTATTATTGCTCGCTAGTTGATTATGCCATTGATATGAGTAAACATGAGACCTAAGTGCTATTGTGAATATGGTTAGTTCATAATCTTTGTTGAAAACTTGAATGCTGGCTTTACATTTTTGCAACAACAAGAGCAAACAGAGTTTGTAAAAGTTTTTCTTTATCACTTTCAGTTTCTCAACTGAATTGCTTGAGGACAAGCAAAGGTTTAAGCTTTGGGGAGTTCATACGTCTCCGTCGTATCTACTTTTCCAAACACTTTTGCCCTTGTTTTGGACTCTAACTTGCATGATTTGAATGGAACTAACCCGGACTGACGATGTTTTCAGCAGAACTGCCATGGTGTTATTTTTGTGCAGAAATAAAAGTTCTCGGAATGACCTGAAAATCCACGGAGCAACTTTTTGTTATTAATAAAAAAATACTAGCGAAAGATTCCGCACCA
>NC_041387.1:184841613-184872500 GCF_002162155.2 Triticum dicoccoides | reverse complement strand
ACGCCCCCTGCCTCGTGGGCCCCGTGAAGCTCCACCGACCTCAACTCCAACACCATATATTCACGTTCACGGAGAAGAACATCGGGGAGAAGAATTCATCACGTTTTACAATACGGAGCCGCTGCCAAGCCCTAAACTCTCTCGGGAGGGCTGATCTGGAGTCCGTTCGGGGCTCCGGAGAGGGGGATCCGTCGCCGTCGTCATCATCAACCTTCCTCCATCACCAATTTCATGATGCTCACCACCGTGCGTGAGTAATTCCATCATAGGCTTGCTAGACGGTGATGGGTTGGATGAGATTTACCATGTAATCAAGTTAGTTTTGTTAGGGTTTGATACCTAGTATCCACTATGTTCTGAGATTGATATTGCTATGACTTTGCTATGCTTAATGCTTGTCACTAGGGCCCGAGTGCCATGATTTCAGATCTGAACCTATTATGTTTTCATGAATATATGTGAGTTCTTGATCCTATCTTGCAAGTCTATAGTCACCTATTATGTGTTAAGATCTGTTAACCCCGAAGTGACAATAATCGGGATACTTACTGGTGATGACTGTAGTTTTAGGAGTTCATGTATTCACTAAGTGTTAATGCTTTGGTCCGGCACTCTATTAAAAGGAGGCCTTAATATCCCTTAGTTTCCAATAGGACCCCGCTGCCACGGGAGGGTAGGACAAAAGATGTCATTCAAGTTCTTTTCCATAAGCACGTATGACTATATTCGGAATACATGCCTACATTACATTGATGAATTGGAGCTAGTTCTGTGTCACCCTATGTTATAACTATTACATGAGCAATCGCATCCGACATAATTATCCATCACTGATCCAATGCCTACGAGCTTTTCACATATTGATCTTTGCTTAGTTACTTTACCATTTCCACTATTACAATTACTACAAAACTGCTACTCTTACTTTTGCTACTGTTACCGTTACTTCCATACTACTTTGCTACTAAATACTTTGCTGCAGATATTAAGTTATCCAGATGTGGTTGAATTGACAACTCAACTGGTAATACTTGATAATATTCTTTGGCTCCCCTTGTGTTGAATCAATAAATTTAGGTTGAATACTCTACCCTCGAAAACTGTTGCGATCCCCTATACTTGTGGGTTATCACCAGAGTCCTTCAAAGGTGTATCTCCGAAGAGGAGGGAAGGCAGCTCTTGGCAGAGATACATGCCGGTCTCAGCGGTCATCATGCTGCAGCCCGCGCCCTTGTAAGCAAGGTGTTTTGGACATGCTTTTTCTGGCCTACGGCTCGAGCTAGCACTCAAGACCTTGTCCAACGTTGCGTGGGCTGTCAACTCTTCGCCAATGAGAGCCACATGCCTCCCACCGCATTAAGAACAATCCCCATTACTTGGCCCTTTACGGTCTGGGGGCTTGACATGGTTGGACCCCTTAAAGGGGGAAGCCACAAAAAGAAATACTTACTGGTCATGGTGGATAAATTCACTAAATGGTTAGAAGCCAAACCAGTCAAAACAGCTGAGGCCAGACTAGTGATCGATTTTATATCAGGCGTAGTCCACCGTTATGGTGTCCCGCACAGTATCATCATCGATAATGGCTCTAACTTCACAGCTAATGAGGTGAAAACCTGGTGTGCTAAGTTGGGCATTAAACTCAATATGCATCCGTATACCATCCTCAAACGAATGACCAAGTCGAACAGGCCAATGGTCTGATCATGAGTGGTATTAAACCAAGACTCGTGCGCTCTTTACGAGAATCAGATAAGCATTGGGTTGAGGAACTCGATTTCATACTCTAGGGACTCCGGCCCACGCCCAATCGAATGACCGGATACACACCCTTCTTTACGGTGTACGGCGCAGAAGCCGTATTACCCTGCGATATTATTCATGACTCACCTAGAGTGCGCATGTACGAAGAGAAAGAAGCTGAACTTGATCGGAAGGATGACCTGGATGGACTGGAAGAGGAGCACGATGTTGCCAAGGCCCGTTCCGCATTCTATCAACAACGGGCTAGGCGTTACCAAAGCAGAGAAGTGCGTGCTAAAACATACAATGTGGGAGAAGTTGTTCTACGCCCCCCGGAGAAGAAAAAGGATAAGCTCAAACCCAAATGGGAGGGCCCCTTCATTATTGATGAAGTCCTTACTGGAGGAGCCTATCACCTTCCCAATGCGGAGGATAATCGCCTTGTGCCAAACCCATGGAATGTCGCCCGGCTCCGAAGATTTTATGCACAATTCGGCCTCCTTAGGTCTACGTTTAAAGCTAGGTTTCTTCCATTTTCCTTTTCTTTTTACCCCCTTTACCTTTCTCTCCTTATATTGTGTGTTTGGATAAACCGCATTGTCGGGAGTATGCATCTTTATACATCCCACCATACACGGGGGCTTCTTTTGAAAGAAGCATTTTATTAGAAAGCTTACAAGCTCTTCGTGTCCGTACTATCTGTTGTTTCTGCCATTTTATGCACCTCTATGACTTAAGTTTTTGCCAAGCTAGGTTGCCTCGCTCCTGTGCGTATACCCTACGTTCTCGACTATTCGGCTAGGGTGTAAAGGGAGCACCTCTGCAATTGTTACAACCGGGTTATCCGGCGCTATACCTCAGATGGGTGAAGCCGAAAGCTAGCGTTCTTAAGAGAAAAATTGGGCAGCACACATTCAACAGGATGTTTTTGGAAAAATGCATAAAAGCGGCTTTCTATACTTCAGAGACAAGCCCAGCCTAAGAAAAGGAACCCCTAACGGAACTATTTTTCTTGGAAGATGTTTCTTACGTTAAAAAGTAATATAACATAACTCCGTTGAACTCAGTTTGTCTGTTTGAGCAATATGACCGGATTGCCTGGTTTTCGACAATACCAAATGTTTACTGTCAAACATAGTATGCGGAAACACTCCAACTTTTTGGTTTGGAGGTGGAAGCCGAAGGTCTGCGATGACAAAATTTTATTAGGCATGAGATAAGTTCAGTCGTAAAGTACATGGGTACATCAAATCAAACGCTCACTCTCTTTCTATGCCATCTAGTAGGCTATTTAATTTACAATCCTATTGAGAAAATTTCGCCGCTGTCATCACTTGGTCGTATACCAAGCTTACGGGAATTTCCTTCCCGTCAAGTCCTCGCGGTCCGAATCTGGCCATATGGTTCGGGTTAAGACCAGTATAGCGTGTCTTCACCATGGCCCATGCCTCTCGAGCGCCTTCACGGCAGGCCGATGTCTTCCACAGCTCGAACTGATGTCGGGCACCCTTGAATAGATCAATCAACCCCTCCATACTTTCTGGAGGGACGTCGGAAGGCCATAAGGCTTTGGCCATATTCTTCATCGCCTTCCGAGCACGTTCGTGCAGCTTGGTCAGCTCCTTCAAAATGTCGCTCTGAAGAGCTGGCATTTCCTCCTCGGGGCGACCGGTCAACATACCTGCATCAACCGAACTATCATATTCCGCATTATATGATTCTATCAATAATTCGGACGGTTCATAAGACATATTGAATATGCCGCCCTTCAGTTTCTGGTTTTCCTGTTGTGCCTCTAAGAGTTGAGCCTTCAAGCTCTTTATCTCTTCGGCCTGTTTCTTTACCTCTTCCTCCAGTTTTTTATCGTTGCCATAGTACATTGGGGCACTCTTTATTTCTTCAAGCTCCAGGGTCAGTGTGTTGTTCTTCTCCTTGAGAACCTGTGGTGATCCTTAAATCGGTTTTGTTCACCCGCTTTAAGTCTAAGGGGCTACTACTACTACTACTACTATTACTACTACTACTACTACTACTACTACTACTACTACTACTACTACTACTACTACTACTACTACTACTATCTGTCCATTAAGTTCCAGACAATTATTACCTGCATATCCTTTGAGAACAAGCGAGCTACCCCGGTGAGTTCGTCCTGGACAGCTCAAAGATATGCACCTACAGTGCTTAAAGCGTTAAACTCCAGTTCCATTAAGGCAGGGGCGCGTAAGACTTCTTTTTAAGTGACGGTGGTTCATCGCACTCTCGACTTCGAAGTTGGTGTCGGACATCTCATCCGGCTCTCCATGAGAAGAGCGAGTCTGTGCCGCATCAGCATGTGCTCTCGTCCCGATTGGTATATCCAGCGCCGGGTTAGCTGCAGCTCGACTGACTGGGACTTTACCCACGGTGCACCGTACAACCCTCCTGCAATGATAGAGGAAGAATGATGGTCCGACTTCACAACCAAGTATGAACAAAGAACTATATACCTTTTCGATGGTGGGGCAGGTTCAGTAGTGCTGCCTGATACGTCTCCAACGTATCTATAATTTTTTTATTGTTCCATGCTATTATATTACCCGTTTTGGATGTTTATGGGCTTTACTTTACACTATTATATCATTTTTTGGACTAACCTACTAACCGGAGGCCCAACCCGAATTGTTGTTTTTTTTGCCTATTTCAGTGTTTCGAAGAAAAGGAATATCAAACGGAGTCCAAACGGAATGAAACCTTTGGGAGCGATCTTTTTGGAACAAACGCAATCCAGGAGACTTGGAGTGGACGTCAAGAAGCAGCCGAGGCAGCCACGAGGCAGGAGGGCGCGCCCTAGGGGGCTGGGAGCGCCCCCACCCTCGTGGGCCCCTCGTGGCACCACCGACCTACTTCTTCCTCCTATATATATCTATGTACCCCGAAAACACCCAGGAGCACCACGAAACCCTATTTCCACCGCCGCAACCTTCTGTACCTGTGAGATCCCATCTTGGAGCCTTTTCCGGCGCTCCGCCGGAGGGGGAATCGGTCACAGAGGGCCTCTACATCATCTCCAAGGCCTCTCCTATGAGTTGTGAGTAGTTTACCTCAGACCTTCGGGTCCATAGTTATTAGCTAGATGGCTTCTTCTCTCTCTTTAAATCTCAATACAAAGTTCTCCTCGGTCTTCTTGGAGATCTATTCGATGTAACTCTTTTTGCAGTGTGTTTGTCGAGATTCAATGAATTGTGGGTTTATGATCAAGTTTATCTATGAGAAATATTTGAATCTCCTCTGAATTCTTTTATGTATGATTGGTTATCTTTGCAAGTCTCTTCGAATTATCAGTTTGGTTTGGCCTACTAGATTGATCTTTCTTGTAATGGGAGAAGTGCTTAGCTTTGGGTTCAATCTTGCGGTGTCCTTTCCCAGTGACAGCAGGGGAAGCAAAGCACATATTGTATTGTTGCCATCGAGGATAAAAAGATGGGGTTTATATCATATTGCTTGAGATTATCCCTCTACATCATGTCATCTTGCCTAATGCGTTACTCTGTTCTTATGAACTTAATACTCTAGATGCATGCTGGATAGTGGTTGATGTGTAGAGTAATAGTAGTACATGCAGAATCGTTTCGATCTACTTATCGCGGACGTGATGCCTGTATACATGATCATGCCTAGATAATCTCGTAACTATGCACTTTTCTATCAATTGCTCGACAGTAATTTGTTCACCCACCGTAATACGTATGCTATCTTGAGAGAAGCCACTAGTGAAACCTATGGCCCCCGGGTCTATCTTCCATCATATAAGTTTCCAATCTACTTTATTTTGCAATCTTTACTTTCCAATCTATATCATAAAAATACCAAAAGTATTTATCTTATCTTATTATCTCTATCAGATCTCACTTTCGCAAGTGGTCGTGAAGGGATTGACAACCCCTTTATCGTGTTGGTTGCGAGGTTCTTGTTTGTTTGTGTAGGTACAAGGGACTTGTGTGGAGCCTCCTACTGGATTGATACCTTGGTTCCCAAAACTGAGGGAAATACTTACGCTACTTTGCTGCATCACCCTTTCCTCTTCAAGGGAAAATCAACGCAGTGCTCAAGAGGTAGCAAGAAGGATTTCTGGCGCTGTTGCCGGGGAGGTCTTCGCACAAGTCAAGACATACCAAGTACCCATCACAAACTCATCTCCCTCGCATTACATTATTTGCCATTTGCCTCTCGTTTTCCTCTCCCCCACTTCACCCTTGCCATTTTATTCGCCCTCTCTTTTCCGTTCGCCTCTTTTTCGCTTGCCTCTTGTGTGCTTGTGTGTTGGATTGCTTGTCACGATGGCTCAAGATAATACTAAATTGTGTGAGTTTTCCAATACCAACAATAATGATTTCCTTAGCACTCCGATTGCTCCTCTTAACGATGCTGAATCTTGTGAAATCAATGCTACTTTGTTGAATCTTGTTATGAAAGATCAATTCTCCGGCCTTCCTAGTGAAGATGCAGCTACTCATCTAAACAATTTTGTTGATTTGTGTGATATGCAAAAGAAGAAAGACACGGATAATGATATTGTTAAATTGAAGTTATTTCCGTTTTCACTTAAGATCATGCTAAAACTTGGTTTTTGTCTTTGCCTAAAAATAGTATTGATTCATGGAATAAGTGCAAAGATGCTTTTATCTCTAAGTATTTTCCTCCTGCTAAGATCATCTCTCTTAAAAACAATATTATGAATTTTAAGCAACTAGATCATGAGCATGTTTCACAATCTTGGGAGAGAATGAAATTAATGATTCGCAATTTCCCTACACATGGTTTAAATTTATGGATGATCATACAAAAAAATTATGTCGTATTGAATTTTGCTTCTATAAATATTTTAGATTCGGCTGCGGGAGGCACTTTTATGGAAATCACTTTAGGAGAAGCTACTAAACTCCTAGATAATATTATGGTTAATTGTTCTCAATGGCACACCGAAAGATCTACTAGTAAAACAGTTCATGCGATAGAAGAGATTAATGTTTTGAGTGGAAAGATGGATGAACTTATGAAGTTGTTTGCTAATAAGAGTGCTCCTATTGATCCCAATGATATGCCTTTGTCTACCTTGATTGAGAATAATAATGAATCTATGGATGTGAATTTTGTTGGTAGGAATAATTTTGGTAACAACGCGTATAGAGGAAACTTTAATCCTAGGCCGTTTCCTAGTAACTCCTCTAATAATTATGGTAATTCCTACAACAACTCTTATGGAAATTTTAATAATATGCCCTCTGATTTTGAGAATAATGTAAAAGAATTTATGATCTCTCAAAAGAATTTCAATGCTTTGCTTGAAGAAAAATTGCTTAAAGTTGATGAATTGGCTAGGAACGTGGATAGAATTTCTCTTGATGTTGATTCTTTGAAACTTAGATCTATTCCACCTAAGCATGATATCAATGAGTCTCTCAAAGCCATGAGAATTTCCATTGATGAGTGCAAAGAAAGAACCGCTAGGGTGCGTGCTAAGAAAGATTGCTTTGTAAAAGCGTGTTCTTCTAGTTTCCATGATAATAATGATGAAGATCTAAAAGTGACTGATGTGTCCCCTATTAAATCTTTGTTTTGCAATATGAATCTTGATAATGATGGGACTGGAGATGAGTCAACTTTAGTTAAAAGGCGTCCCAATGATTTGGAGTTTTTAGATCTTGATGCTAAATTTGGTAAAAGTGGGATTGGAGAGGTCAAAACTTTACATAGCAATGAACCCACTATTTCGGATTACAATGAATTTAATTATGATAATTGTTCTTTAATAGATTGTATTTCCTTGTTGCAATCCGTGTTGAATTCTCCTCATGCTTATAGTCAAAATAAAGCTTTTACCAAACATATCGTTGATGCTTTGATGCAATCTTATGAAGAAAAACTTGAATTGGAAGTTTCTATCCCTAGAAAACTTTATGATGAGTGGGAACCTACTATTAAAATTAAAATTAAAGATCATGAATGCTATGATTTGTGTGATTTGGGTGCTAGCGTTTCCATGATTCCAAAAACTTTATGTGATGTGCTAGGTTTCCGTGAATTTGATGATTGCTCTTTAAACTTGCACCTCGCGGATTCCATCATTAAAAAACCTATGGGAAGGATTAATGATGTTCTTATTGTTGCAAATAGGAATTATGTACCCGTAGATTTTATCATTCTTGATATAGATTGCAATCTTTCATGTCCTATTATTCTTGGTAGACCTTTCCTTAGAACGATTGGTGCAATTATTGATATGAAGTAAGGAAATATTAGATTCCAATTTCCATTAAGGAAAGGCATGGAACACTTTCCTATAAATAAAATCAAATTACCTTATGAATCTATTGTGCGAGCCACTTATGAATTGAATACTAAAGATGGCAATACGTAGATCTATTCTCGCTTGTATGCCTAGCTAGGGGCGTTAAACGATAGTGCTTGTTGGAAGGCAACCCAATTTTATTTTTGTTCCTTAATTTTTGCTTCTGTTTAGTAATAAATAACTCATCTAGCCTCTGTTTAGATGTGGTTTTATGTTTTAATTAGTGTTTGTGCCAAGTAGAACCTATAGGATAACCTATGGTGATAGTTAATTTGATCTTGCTGAAAAACAGAAACTTTAGCACGCACGAGAATAATTTTAATAAATCACAGAAATGTGATTTTTAGTTGATTCGTTTTGAATTAGATCAGTAGACAAATCGCCTAGGACTTCCTATTTTTGTAGGATTTTTACAGTTCCATAATTATTCGAAAGTTACAGATTGCTACAGACTGTTCTGTTTTTGACAGATTCTGTTTTTTGTGTGTTGTTTGCTTATTTTGATGAATCTATGGCTAGTATCGGGGGGTATGAACCATAGAGAAGTTGGAATACAGTAGGTTTAACACCAATAAAAATAAAGAATGAGTTCATTACAGTACCTTAAGTGGTGGTTTTTCTTTCTTGTACTAACGGAGCTTATAAGATTTCCTGTTGAGTTTTGTGTTGTGAAGTTTTCAAGTTTTGGGTAAAGATTTGATGGACTATGGAATAAGGAGTGGCAAGAGCCTAAGCTTGGGGATGCCCATGGAACCCCAAGATAATTCAAGGACAACCAAAATCCTAAGCTTGGGGATGCCCCGGAAGGCATCCCCTCTTTCGTCTTCATTTGTCAGTAACTTTACTTGGAGCTATATTTTTATTCACCACATGATATGTGTTTTGCTTGGAGCGTCTTGTATGATATTAGTCTTTGCTTTTTAGTTTACCACAATCATCCTTGCTGTACACACCTTTTGGGAGAGACACAACATGATTCGGAATTTATTAGAATACTCTATGTGCTTCACTTATATCTTTTGAGCTAGACAATTTCGCTCTAGTGCTTCACTTATATCTTTTTAGAGCACGGCGGTGGTTTTATTTTGTAGAAATTACTGATCTCTCATGCTTCACTTATATTATTTTGAGAGTCTTTTAGAACAACATGGTATTTTCTATGGTTATAAAATTGGTCCTAATATGATGGGCATCCAAGTTGGGTATAATAAAAACTATCAAAGAAGTGAACTGGATGCTATGATCGATTTTATGCTTGATAATTGTTTTGAGATATGAGGATGGTGATATTAGAGTCATGCTAGTTGAGCAGTTGTAAATTTGACGAATACTTGCATTGAAGTTTGTGATTCCCATAGCATGCATGTATGGTGAACCGTTATGTGATGAAGTTGGAGCATGATTTATTTATTGATCATCTTCCTTATGAGTGGCGGTCGGGGACGAGCGTTGGTCTTTTCCTACCAATCTATCCCCCTAGGAGCATGCGCGTAGTACTTTGTTTCAATAACTTGTAGATTTTTGCAATAAGTATATTAGTTCTTTATAACTAATGTTGAGTCCATGGATTATGCACACTCTCACCCTTCCACCATTGCTAGCCTCTCTTGTGCCGCGCAACTTTCGCCGGTACCATACACCCACCATATACCTTCCACAAAACAACCACCATGCCTACCTATTATGGCATTTCCATAGCCATTCCGAGATATATTTCCATGCAACTTTCCACCATTCCGTTTATTATGACACGCTCCATCATTGTCATATTGCTTCTGCATGATCATGTAGTTGACATCGTATTTGTGGCAAAGCCACCTTGATAATTCTTTCATACATGTCACTCTTGATTCATTGCATATCCCGGTACACCGCCGGAGGCATCCACATAGAGTCATATTTTGTTCTAAGTATTGAGTTGTAATTCTTGAGTTGTAAGTAAATAAAAGTGTGATGATCTTCATTATTACAGCATTGTCCCAAGTGAGGAAAGGATGATGGAGACTATGATTCCCCCACAAGTCGGGATGAGACTTCGGACTTTATGAAAAAAAGGCCATAAAAAAGAGAAAGGCCATAAAAAAGAAAGGCCCAAAAAAATGAGAGAAAATGAGAGAAGGGACAATGTTACTATCCTTTTACCACACTTGTGCTTCAAAGTAGCACCATGATCTTCTTGATAGAGAGTGTCCTATGTTGTCACTTTCATATACTAGTGGGAATTTTACATTATAGAAGTTGGCTTGTATATTCCAATGATGGGCTTCCTCAAAATACCCTAGGTCTTCGTGAGCAAGCAAGTTGGATGCACTCCCACTTAGTTTCTTTTGTTGAGCTTTCATACACTTGTAGCTCTAGTGCATCCGTTGCATGGCAATCCCTACTCACTCACATTGATATCTACTAATGGGCATCTCCATAGCCCGTTAATATGCCTAGTTGATGTGAGACTATATTCTCCTTTTTTGTCTTCTCCACAACCACCATTCTATTCCACATATAGTGCTATGTCCATGTCTCACGCTCATGTATTGCGTGAAAGTTGTAAAAGTTTGAGAACATAAAAGTATGAAACAATTTCTTGGCTTGTCATCGGCGTTGTGCATGATTAAATATTTTGTGTGGTGAAGATAGAGCATAACCAGACTATATGATTTTGTAGGGATAGCTTTCTTTAGCCATGTTATTTTGAGAAGACATGATTACTTTGTTAGTATGCTTGAAGTATTATTGTTTTTATGTCAATATGAACTTTTGTTTTGAATCATTTGGATATGAACATTCATGCCACAAACAAGAAAATTACATTGAGAAATATGCTAGGTAGCATTCCACATCAAAAATTCTGTTTTTATCATTTACCTACTCGAGGACGAGCAGGAATTAAGCTTGGGGATGCTTGATACGTCTCCAATGTATCTATAATTTTTTATTGTTCCATGCTATTATATTACCCGTTTTGGATGTTGATGGGCTTTACTTTACACTTTTATATCATTTTTGGGACTAACCTACTAACCGGAGGCCCAACCCGAATTGCTTTTTTTGCCTATTTCAGAGTTTCGAAGAAAAGGAATATCAAACGGAGTCCAAACGGAATGAAACCTTCGGGAGCGATCTTTTTGGAACAAACGCAATCCAGGAGACTTGGAGTGGACGTCAAGAAGTAGCTGAGGCAGCCACGAGGCAGGAGGGCGCGCCCTAGGAGGTGGGCGCGCCCCCCACCCTCGTGGGCCCCTCGTGGCTCCACCGACCTACTTCTTCCTCCTATATATATACGTACCCCGAAAACCCCCAGGAGCACCACGAAACCCTATTTCCACCACCGCAACCTTTTGTACCCGTGAGATCCCGTCTTGGAGCCTTTTCTGGCGCTCCACCGGAGGGGGAATCGATCACGGAGGGCCATCATCTCCAAGGCCTCTCCTATGAGTTATGAGTCGTTTACCTCAGACCTTTGGGTCCATAGTTATTAGCTAGATGGCTTCTTCTCTCTCTTTGAATCTCAATACAAAGTTCTCCTCAATCTTCTTGGAGATCTATTCGATGTAACTCTTTTTGCGGTGTGTTTGTCGAGATCCGATGAATTGTGGGTTTATGATCAAGTTTATCTATGAGAAATATTTGAATCTCCTCTGAATTCTTTTATGTATGATTCGTTATCTTTGCAAGTCTCTTCGAATTATCAGCTTGGTTTGGCCTACTAGATTGATCTTTCTTGCAATGGGAGAAGTGCTTAGCTTTGGGTTCAATCTTGCGATGTCCTTTCTCAGTGACAGCAGAGGCAGCAAGGCACGTATTGTATTGTTGTCATCGAGGATAAAAAGATGGGGTTTATATCATATTGCTTGAGTTTATCCCTCTACATCATGTCATTTTGCCTAATGCGTTACTCTGTTCTTAGGAACTTAATACTCTAGATGCATGCTGGATAGCGGTCTATGTGTGGAGTAATAGTAGTAGATGCAGAATCGTTTCGATCTACTTGTCGCGGACATGATGCCTATATACATGATCATGCCTAGATAATCTCGTAACTATGCACTTTTCTATCAATTGCTCGACAGTAATTTGTTCACCCACCGTAATACTTATGCTATCTTGAGAGAATCCACTAGTGAAACCTATGGCCCCTGGGTCTATCTTCCATCATATAAGTTTCCAATCTACTTTATTTTGCAATCTTTACTTTCCAATCTATATCATAAAAATACCAAAAATATTTATCTTATCTTATTATCTCTAACAGATCTCATTGCAAGTGGCCGTGAAGGGATTGACAACCCCTTTATCGCGTTGGTTGCAAGGTTCTTGTTTGTTTGTGTAGGTACGAGGGACTTGCGTGGAGCCTCCTACTGGATTGATACCTTGGTTCTCAAAACCGAGGGAAATACTTACACTACTTTGCTGCATCACCCTTTCCTTTTCAAGGGAAAACCAACGCAGTACTCAAGAGGTAGCACTGCCGGACTCCTTTCGTTTTGCATGACCCTTCCGCAAAGATGCTAACCTTTTCTTGGTCGCCCTCCCTTGAGTGTGGCTCGCTGAGCGCCGATTGTGCGAAACATGGCTCGATGTGGAGGATAAGGAGACAAGTGGGAGTATCCCTCATCTTTGAGAACACAGTTTCCAAACACTTACCTTCATGAAGGGATAGAGGTCGGGGTAGTCAGCCATAATGGCCACCTCCGAGCCGTCAAGGCTCGCCTGATAGTACTCCTTCTTCGAACTCCACAAATATGTCCGGATCCTCATGGAATCCGGGGTCTTCATTGCGATCATGATCCTCTGGCTGGGGGGCGGGGCAGTTAATGTTCTCGACAACCTACCTCCACGACTGTTCAAAACATAAATAGCCAGGATGTCTGGTCAATACATCCCTATGGATAAAAGAACATTGAGCAGTTAAAAAACTTACCCATTTAATAGGAGTGTCCATGGAATAGGCTTCTCGGCAATTTACGCGCATGAAGTCTTCTTCTGCTCCCTTATAAAGGTTGGCCAGAGCTGCCGCTAATGCGGCTTGGCCATCCGGACCCTTTCTCCTATAGCGGGATGCGTCGTCATCCCCGTTGTAGTTCCATAGGAGAGTTACTCGGGATTGAAGTGGTTGAATGCATCTCTTTATCGCGATAGCCATAACTTCTATTATGGAGAGTCCAGAATGGGTCAATATCTTGATCTTATTTACCAAGTTCATCACCTCTGCACTGTCTTCCTGTCGGAGGACTTGGGGCACCAGTTGTATAGCTTCTTCAAGGGGGCACTGGAAAATTCTGGTAGTCCGCGTCGAACAGGGCCCGGAAGAGGTACATCATCAATATAGAACCATTCTGAAGACCATTCGGCAGATCATTTCTTTGGAGTCCCGACGGGGTAACTGGTTCCGGCTATACGCCATACTTCGGCACCACCCACTTCAAAAATTGACCCGCCACCCTAATGGCAGGGGATTGATACGTCTCCAACGTATCTGTAATTTATGAAGTATTCATGCTATTATATTATCCATCTAGGATGTTTTATATGCATTTATATGTCATTTTATATGATTTTTGGGACTAACCTATTAACCTAGAGCCCAGTGCCAGTTTCTGTTTTCTCCTTGTTTTAGTGTTTTACAGAAAAGGGATACCAAACAGAGTCCAATTGATGTGCCAATTTTTGAGGATTTTTTCTGGACCAAAAGAAGACCATGGAGCATCGGAGTTGGGCCAGAGGAGTCTCGGGCGCACCCCTCCCTAGGGCGCGGCCCCCTATCTCGTGGACAGCCCGGAGGCCCCCTTGACGTGAAACCAACGCCAAAAATTCCTATAAATAGAGAAACCTTTGGGAATTAACCTAGATCAGAAGTTCCGCCGCCGCAAGCCTCTGTAGCCACGAGAAATCAATCTAGGCCCTCTCTGGCACCCTGTCCGAGTGGGCCATCATCACCGGAGGCCATGGAGGAGGATCTCGGAGGGGCCATCATCGCCATGAAGGCCAAGGACCAGAGGGGGAAATCCATGGAGGAGGAAGCACAAGGGGGAGAACCTCTCCTCCTCTCTCTTGGTGCCACCGGAGTGCCATCGGGAGGGGAATCATCGCCGCGGTGATCGTCTTCATCAACATCACCATCATCATCACAATCCTCACCTCTTTTACGTGGTCCACTCTCCCGCGCCCCGCTGTAATCCCTACTTGAACATGGTGCTTTATGCTACATATTATGATCCAATGATGTGTTGCCATCTTATGATGTTTTGAGTAGATATCTTTTGTCCTTGAGTTGATTTATGATCTAGATTGGTACGAGTTGTATGTTTTATTTTGGTGCTGTCATATGGTGCCCTCCGTGTCGCACAAGCGTGAGGGATTCCCACTGTAGGGTGTTGCAATATGTTCATGATTCGCTTATAGTAGGTTGCTAGAGTGACAGAAGCTTAAACCCGAGTAAGGGGGTTGTTGCGTATGGGATAAAAGGGGACTTGATGCTTTAATGCTATGGTTGGGTTTTACCTTAATGAATCTTTAGTAATTGTGGATGCTTGCTAGGGTTCCAATCATAAGAGCATATGATCCAAGTAGGAAAAGTATGTTAGTTTATGCCTCTCCCTCATATGAAATTACAATGACGACTATCGATCTTGTTAACAATTGCTTAGGACAATTCCACACACCGATCCACCATTATTCCACACTCACTATTTATATTATTTAGTAATATATTCTAACTTTATGATAACAGCACCTACTTTTATATTTTAGCTCTCCGATATCATACAAAGTTATCCCCTTTATACCCACAACATAGTTTTATTTCTTGTTTCTAGTTGGAAGCAAACGTTCGGTGCACGTAGAGTCGTATCAGTGGCAGATAGGGCTTGAGAGAATATTGATCTTACCTTTAGCTCCTTGTGGGTTCGATACTCCATACTTATCACTTCCACCTTTGGGAATTGCTACGATGATTCCCTGCACTTGGGGATTATCAAGCTCTTTTCTGGCGCCGTTGCCGGGGAGTAATAGCGTGGGGTTGATATTCTCGTGTGTGCTTGTTTGCTTTCTTTACTTAGTATATTATGTTTTTCCTTTTTGTTTCCGTTTAGTTGTGGATGAAACATACAATTTTTTTAAAAAAGAATGAAAATACCAAAAATTATTTACGTGCCTTTCATGCATAAAAAAGTTTTTCAAAAAGAGAAGTGATTGGAAAGTTATGCATTGAAGAAGTGAGGGTGGACCTTGAGCACTTGTGTTCATGCTCACGGAAACAATGTAGAATTTTTCATGGAAGTTTCTCTGTAAATAATTATCCCCTTGTACATAACCTTTGCATTATAAAAATAATGTGCCATGCTTTGGTTTTAGTACGATAAGATTGCTTGCTTACTACGTGCAGAACAAAAACAGAAACTTTGGCTGTAGTGCATGAATTTAATTTTTTTACTGGAAAATCAAATGGGTCTGAAACTTTTTTCACATTACTTCTGTACAAATTGTTCAAATTGTCAAATTTATTTCATAATTTTTGGAGTTTCAGAAGTTTACTAGACTTCCAGATTACTACAGACTATCCTGTTCTTGACAGATTCTGTTTTTCATGTGTTGTTTGCTTATTTTGATGCATCTATGGCTAGTATGTAGGGTATGAACCATAGAGAAGTTGGAATACAGTAGGATTAACACCAATATAAACAAAGAATGAGTTAATTACAGTACCTTAAAGTGGTAGTTTTCTTTATTACACTAACGGATCTCACAAAGTTTTTTTTAAGTTCTTCTGAATGAAGTATTTGAAGAACGAGGAGTTGCCGATGTGAGAAGAATAAAGAGAGACAAGAGTTCAAGCTTGGGGATGCCCAAGGCACCCCAAGTAAATATTTCAAAGGATACTCAAGCATCTAAGCTTGGGGATGCCCCGGTTGGCACCCCATCTTTCTTCTTCAACAAATATCGGTATACCTCGGTTTTTGTTCTGTTCACATTGTTTGTGCCCTTTGTGTTTTTATTCTTCTTTAAGAATCATGCTAGTATGAGATAGCTCTTCATTGATTTATAGAATACTTCATGTGCTTCACTTATATCTTTTAAGTATGATCTTATAGAATTGCTCTTTGTGCTTCACTTAAATCGTTTGAGTATGGTTTTGTAGAATGCTCCAGGAACTTCACTTATATCTGTTGGAGTATGAATAATACTATAATTTAAAGTGGGTTTGGAAGAGTGTCAACTTTAGGAATTAGTGATCCCACTATCTTGGAGGGTGTTGAATCTTCGTACGATATTTAAGAAAGTGGATTTGGAAGAGTGTCAACTTTAGTTAGTATTCCACTATTTCGGAAGAGGTTCCAATTGAGTATGAGAACAAAGTTGTTATTCATGATGCTACTGAAAATTATTATGAGGGAGGAATATGTGCTTGTAGGAGTTGCAATAATATCAAGTTTCCTCCCTATGTGCTTAAAGTTTTGAAGTTATACTTGTTTTGTCTTCCTATGCTAGTTGACTTTTATTCCTATAAATTGTGTTCTCACAAAATCCCTAAGCATAGGAAGTGAGTTAGATTAAAATGTGCTAGTCATATTCTTCATGATGCTCTCTTTGTGTTTCAAATCTTTTCTTTTATGCGAGCATCATTGAAATCATCATGCCTAGCTAAAAGGCATTAAAGAAAAGCGCTTGCTGGGAGACAACCCAATATTTACCCTTACTATTTTTTTGTGTCTACATGATTAATCTAGTGTATTAATCATGTTTTTTAGCTTTTGTTTCAATAAAGTGCCAAGTAAGACCTTTGGGAACACTCGGGTGAAAGTTAATGTGATCTTGCTGTAAAAAATAGAAACTTTGCACTCACGAGATTAGCTGTTATTTTTACAGAAGAGTGATTTTGAGTTGATTCTTTTTGCAGAAGATTAATATACAAATTCCTCACGTCCACCAATTTATTTCATAATTTTTGGAGTAGCAGAAGTATGGTTATTGTTCAGATCATTACAGACTATTCTGTTTCTGACAGATTCTGTTTTCATTGCATAGTTTGCTTGTTTTCTAGTTTCTATTTCTTATATTTATCAATATAAATTGTAGAAATGATATGATACAGTAGGCATTATGTGAAAACAATTATGAACCTTGTCTTTTACAGTACCAAAGTGCATAGTTTACTCTTTATCATACTAACCTATCTCATGAAGTTCCATTAAGTTTTGTGTGATTGAAGTTTTCAAGTTTTGGGTGAGATATTGATATGAGGAAAATAAGGAGTGGAAAGACCCTAATCTTGGGGATGCCCAAGGCACCCCAAGGTAATATTCAAGGAAGACTCAAGCGCCTAAGCTTGGGGATGCTCCGGAAGGCATCCCCTCTTTCATCTTCAAAACTATCGGTACATCTTACTCGGAGCTATATTTTTATTCGTCACATGATATGTGTTTTACTTGGAGCGTCATTTTCTTTTGTTAGTATTAGCTTGCTGTTATTTGGAATAGTGTTTTGCATCTTCATTTTCAATAAAAATGTTAAGGATAGCCTTTACCATGCTTATTTTGCTAGTATACATGTTGCTGTTTGAAAACAGAAAGTTTACCGCTGTTGCAAAAATTCCCTAGAAAATTCAGAGCATGATATAATGTTCAAACGTTTTGCATAATGAGCTCTGATAAATATAATACAGTGGGAATTTTCTCTCATAATTTTTGGAGTTAGAAAAGTATTGATAGTCTTGCATTCTTTACGTGTTGTACTGTTTTGACAGATTGCTGTTATGTTTGCATTGTTTTGCATATGTTTGCTTGTTTAATGATTCTATTTGAGGATAGGAGTATTAAATATGCAGAGGCATTTAGTATGCAATGTTGAATAATAATTCTAGTGATTTGTTACAGTAGAAAATGATAAGGTTTTGCATTGGTTTATACTAACCTATCTCACGAGTTCTTGTTGAGTTTGGTGTGGATGAAGCTTTTGATAAAAAGAGAAACCATGATATGAGAAGAATTAAGGAGACACAAAAGTTCAAGCTTGGGGATGCCCAAGGCACCCCAAGATAATATTCCAAGAAGTCTCAAACATCTAAGCTTGGGGATGCCCCGTTAGGCATCCCACCTTTCTTCTTCAACAACTATCGGTTAGTATCGGTTGAACCTAAGTTTTTGCTTCTTCACATGAGTTGTGCTATCCTTGCAATGTAATTTTATTTTATTTTACTTTCTTTTTGAATAAAATCATTGGATCTAAATTTTTGAATAAAAAAGGGAACCCTCCCATGGCTAGTTAATTATTTGACTACTCAGTGTCCTTCACTCATATCTTTTGGAGTAGTTTGTCATTTACTCATGTGCTTCATGTATATCCTATGAGTAAATGGGGGAATGAATTGAATGTCATAAATCTGAATTTTTATATGTTTCATATGCTTATAACATGGTTAGTGATGACTTCACACATAGAAAGTATGAGGCATAAAAGTTGTTGAGAGTTGGCAAATGTAGTTTTTGTCATCGTTGCAATTAATAGGAAGTAATAAGGAAAGAGAGGTTCACATACAAATATATTATCTTGGACATCTTTTATGATTGTGAAGCACTCACTAAGTATGACATGCTAAAAGAGTTGACGTTGGACAAGGAAGACAATGTAATGGTTTATGTTTTCTGACATCTCAGTTAAAGTATATTGTCATTGACCTTCCAAACATGTTGAGCTTGTCTTTCTCTCTCATGCTAGCCAAATTCCTTACACTAAGTAGAGATACTACGTGTGCTTCCAAATACTCATAAACCCAGTTTTGCCATGAGAGTCCACCATACCTACCTATGGATTGAGTAAGATCCTTCAAGTAAGTTGTCATCGGTGCAAGCAATAAAAATTGCTCTCTAAATATGTATGACTTATTAGTGCAGAGAAAATAAGCTTTGTACGATCTTGTTGTGGAAGTAATAAAAGCGACGGACTGCATAATAAAGGTCCACATACAAGGGGCAATATAAAGTGACGTTCTTTTGCATTAAGATTTTGTGCATCAACCCTAAACGCGCATGACAACCTCTGGTTCCCTCTGGAAGGGTCTATCTTTTACTTTATGTTTTTTACTTTATGCTTGAGTCAAGGTGATCCTCACCTTTCCCTTTTTTCATTTTATCCTTTGGCAAGCTCCTCGTGTTTGAAAGATCATGATATATATATATCCAATTGGATGTAAGTTAGCATGGGCTATTATTGTTGACATCACCTAAAGGTGAATACGTTGGGAGGCAACACAATAAGCCCCTATATTTCTCAGTGTCCGGCTGAAACTCCATAACCACAAGTATTGAGTGAGTGTTAACAATTGTAGAAGACTATATGATAGTTGAGTATGTGGACTTGCTGAAAAGCTCTATTCTTGACTCTTTCTGATGTTATGATAAATTGCAATTGCTTCAATGACCGAGATTATAGTTTGTTAGTTCTCAATGAAGTTTCTGAACCACACTTGACATTGTGAATAGAGTGTTACTTGATCATGAAAAGTTTTATGAGATAAGCTACTATTATGACACATATTGATGCTAGAAAAGGTGATTGAAATTATCATTGATCAAACTTGTGCACCTTCTAGCATTCACACTTCATAAATTATTTCTTTTATCATTTACCTACTCGAGGACGAGCAGGAATTAAGCTTGGGGATGCTGATACGTCTCCAACGTATCTATAATTTATGAAGTATTCATGTTATTATATTATCCATCTAGGATGTTTTATATGCATTTATATGTCATTTTATATGATTTTTGGGACTAACCTATTAACCTAGAGCCCAGTGCCAGTTTCTGTTTTCTCCTTGTTTTAGTGTTTAACAGAAAAGGGATACCAAACAGAGTCCAATTGACGTGCCAATTTTTGAGGATTTTTTGGACAAAAAGAAGACCACGGAGCATCAGAGTTGGGCCAGAGGAGTCCCGAGCTGCCCACGAGAGTGGGGGCGCGCCCCCCTCCCTAGGGCGCGCCCCCTATCTCGTGGACGGCCCGGAGGCCCCCTTGACGTGAAACCAACGCCAAAAATTCCTATAAATAGAGAAACCTTCGGGAATTAACCTAGATCAGAAGTTCCGCCGCCGCAAGCCTCTGTAGCCACGAGAAATCAATCTAGGCCCTCTCTGGCACCCTGTCCGAGTGGGCCATCATCACCGGAGGCCATGGAGGAGGATCTCGGAGGGGCCATCATCGCCATGAAGGCCAAGGACCAGAGGGGGAAAGCCATGGAGGAGGAAGCACAAGGGGGAGAACCTCTCCTCCTCTCTCTTGGTGGCACCGGAGTGCCATCGGGAGGGGAATCATCGCCGCGGTGATCGTCTTCATCAACATCACCATCATCATCACAATCCTCACCTCTTTTACGCGGTCCACTCTCCCGCGCCCCACTGTAATCCCTACTTGAACATGGTGCTTTATGCTACATATTATGATCCAATGATGTGTTGCCATCTTATGATGTTTTGAGTAGATATCTTTTGTCCTTGAGTTGATTTATGATCTAGATTGGTACGAGTTGTATGTTTTATTTTGGTGCTGTCATATGGTGCCCTCCGTGTCGCGCAAGCATGAGAGATTCCCACTGTAGGGTGTTGCAATACGTTCATGATTCGCTTATAGTGGGTTGCTAGAGTGACAGAAGCTTAAACCCGAGTAAGGGGGTTGTTGGGTATGGGATAAAAGGGGACTTGATGCTTTAATGCTATGGTTGGGTTTTACCTTAATGAATCTTTAGTAATTGTGGATGCTTGCTAGGGTTCCAATCATAAGAGCATATGATCCAAGTAGGAAAAGTATGTTAGTTTATGCCACTCCCTCATGTGAAATTGCAATGACGACTATCGATCTTGTTAACAATTGCTTAGGACAATTCCGCACACCAATCCACCATTATTCCGCACTCGCTATTTATATGATTTAGTAATATATTCTAACTTTATTATAACAGCACCTACTTTTATATTTTAGCTCTCCGATATCATACAAAGTTATCCCCTTTATACCCACAACACACTTTTATTTCTTGTTTCTAGTTGGAAGCAAACGTTCGGTGCACGTAGAGTCGTATCAGTGGCAGATAGGGCTTGAGAGAATATTGATCTTACCTTTAGCTCCTTGTGGGTTCGACACTCCATACTTATCACCTCCACCTTTGGGAATTGCTACGATGATTCCCTGCACTTGGGGATTATCAGGGATGAGGCAGAAGAACTTTTTCCATAGCTCGAAGTGAGCCTCGCAACCCAAATACAATTCGCAAAGGGCGATGAAGCCGGAGATATGTAAAATGGATCCGGGCGTGAGATTTTGCAGTTGGATCCCGTAGTGCTCCAGTAGACCCCGGAGGAAGGGGTGGATTGGGAATCCCACACCCCTCAAAAGGAATGAGGTGAAGCACACCCTCTCCCCTTGGTTGGGATTGGGGAAATTCTCTGCCAATGCCTCGGTACCTATAGTGGTTAACCCCGCCCGTACGGAGGCTAGATCTGGAGGGGGGGATATCCTTGCATTTGGAGTCGACTGAGCTGGAGGTACGATATGGAGCAACTCTGCCAGTCCCCCTCTTGAGGGCCATGGGACGCGAGGAGGAACCAGGGGCGCTCGCGATGGCCGATTTTTTGTGGCTTGCTTTGTTGCTTCTTGTGTGAGGCAAGATGATGGCTTAGAGATCTTGCCTCGCTTTATATGTGCGGTTTGTGCCTGCCAGGAATATTAAAATACAAGGATAACGGACCGTTCACATTTGCTCGGACACATGGAAATCGAGGCAACGGTAGGGAGGAATCATAAAGACTGGACACTAAAGCCGATGTTGGACTGTCTTCAATCCGGACTATAATGGAGAACCCGCCTTGCAAAGCCAAAGACTTACGTCCGCATACTACATTGACATTGAAGGCAAGTTCTGGGGCTACTGAGGGAGTCCTGGATTCCGGGGTCCTCAGGTGTCCGGCCTAGGAGTTTGGGCCGGGTTGCATGGGCCATACAGGATCATGTCGAAGATCATCTATCGTGTCCAGATAGGACTTCTCAACATGTGGACGGCAAGAATAGAGTCCAGAGGTTTCCTTCCCTGATAAACCGACTTTGTACAACCCATAGACCCCCTCCGATGTGTATATAAATTGGAGGGGTTAGTCCGTAGAGGCCAACTTTTCACCATCATCGGAATCCTCATAGGCTAGCCATCTAGGGTTAGCCATCACGATCTCGAGGTAGATCAACTCTTGTAATCTTCATACTCGACAATCATAATCAAGCAGGAGTAGGGTTTTACCTCCATTAAGAGGGCCCGAACCTGGGTAAACATCGTGTCTCCTGGCCTCCTGTTACCATTGATCCTTAGACGCGTAGCTTGGCCCCCCCTACCGGAGATCTGCCGGTTTTGCACCGACACAAACAACTAAGGAGTTGGTCACGAGGTGATGTATTACGGAACGGGTAAAGAGACTTTCCAGTAACGAGATTGAACTAGGTATGAAGATACCGACGATCGAATCTCGGGCAAGTAACATACTGATAGACAAAGGGAATTATGTATGTTGTCATAACGGTTCGACCGATAAAGATCGTCGCAGAATATGTAGGAGACAATATGGGCATCTAGGTTCCACTATTGGTTATTGATCGGAGAGGTGTCTCGGTCATGTCTACATAGTTCTCGAACCCATAGGGTCCGCACGCTTAACGTTCGTTGACGATATAGTATTATATGAGTTATGTAATTTGGTGACCGAATGATGTTCGGAGTCCCGGATGAGATCACGTACATGATGGGGAGTCTTAAAATGGTCGAGAGGTAAAGATTGATATATCGGACGATGATATACCGACACCGAAAGTGTTTCGAAGGGTACCGGGTACTCATCGGGTCACTGGAAAGGAGTTTCGGGCACCCCCAACAAAGATATGGGCCCTATGGGCCAAGAGAGGGAACACACTATCCCACAAGGGGCTGGTGCACCCCTATATAGGCCGGCATATGAGGAGGAGAAGGAAAGAGGGGAGGGAAAGGAAAGTGTGGAGTAGGACTCCCCCTTCCTTCCCTCTCCCCCCTCTTTCCTCTCCCCTTCTTCTTACAAAGAAAGGGGGGCGCAGGGCAAGACAGCAGCCCTAGGGCTGCCACCAGGTCTCTTGGGGCGCCCTAGGGGCTACCTCCTCCCCTCCCACCTATATATACATGGGTAGGGGGCGCCACACAGGGACACACAACATTGTCTTAGCCGTGTGCGGCGCCCCCGTCCACCGTTTACTCCCTCAGTCATATTTTCGTAGTGCTTAGGCAAAGCCCTGCGGAAATCACTTCAACATCACCGTCACCATGCCGTCGTGCCAGAACTCATCTACTACCTCGCCGTCTTGCTGGATCAAGAAGGCGGAGGACATCACCGAGCTGAACGTGTGCAGAACGCGGAGGTGTCGTGCGTTCGGTACTAGATCGGTTGGAGCGCGAAGAAAGTTCGACTACATCAACCGCGTTGTGAAACGCTTCTGCTTACGGTCCACAAGGGTACATAGACACACTCTTCCCCTCATTGCTATGCATCTCCATGGATAGATCTTTGTGTGTCCATAGATTTTTTTTTGTTTTCCATGCAACGTTTCCCAACAGGTAAGCGGAAGCGTTTCTCAACGCGGTTGATCTAGTTGAACTTCTTCGCGCTTCAACCGATCAAGTACCGAACGCACAACACCTTCGCGTTCTGCACACATTCAACTCGGTGACGTCCCTCACCTTCTTGATCCAGCAAGACGTCGAGGTAGTAGATGAGTTCCGTCAGCACGATGGCATGGTGACGGTGATGGTGAAGTGATCCTCGCAGGGCTTTGCCTAAGCACTACGAAAATATGACCGGGGGTGTAAACGGTGGAGGGGGCGCCGCCCACGACTAAACAATTGTCTGGGGTGTGCTAGGCGCCCCCCATATATATATATATAAGTGGGAAGGGGAGGGGAGAGGCCAGGAGGCGCTCCAAGTAGGACCGAATCCTACTTGGGCTCCTCCCTAGCCGCGTGCCCCCGTGCCAAATATGTCGGAGGAGGAAGGAAAGAGAGGGGGAGAGGGAAGGAAGGGGGAATCCTATTCCTCTCTTTCCTTTCCCTTCCCCTCTTTCCTTCTCCTCCTTGGCCGACCCATATGGGGGGCGCACCAGCCCCTTGTGGCTGGTGCGTTTCCCCTCTTGGCCCATAAGGCCCACATCTTTTGCCTTGGTGCCCAGAACTCCTTCCGGTGACCCGATAAGTACCTGGTACCCCCTACACTTTCGGTGTCCAAATACTATCGTCCTATATATCAATCTTCACCTCTCGACCATTTCGAGACTCCTCGGCATGTCTGTGATCTCATCTGGGACTTCAAACAACATTCGGTCACGAAATCACATAACTCATATAATACTATAGCGTCATCAAACGTTAAGCGCGCGGACCCTACGAGTTCAAGAACCATGTAGACATGACCGAGACACCTCTTCGGTCAATAACCCACAGCGGAACCTGGATGCCCATATTGGCTCCTACATATTCTACGAAGATCTTTATCGGTCAAACTGTTATGACAACATACGCAATTCCCTTTGTCCATCGGTATGTTACTTGCCCGAGATTCGATCGTCGGTATCTTCATACCTAGTTCGATCTTGTTACTGGCAAGTCTCTTTACTCGTTCCGTAATACATCACCTCGTGACCAACTCCTTAGTCATTTGCTTGCAAGCTGATGATGTGTATTACCGAGAGGGCCCAGAGAGCCTCTCCGATACTAGGAGTGACAAATCCTAATATCGATCTATGCCAACCCAACAAACACCTTCGGAGATACCTATAGAGCATCTTTATAATCACCCAGTTATGTTGTGATGTTTGATAGCACACAAGGCATTCCTCCGGTATCCGAGAGTTGCATAATCTCATAGTCGAAGGAATATGTATTTGACATGAAGAAAGCAATAGGAATAAAACTGAACGATCATAATGCTAAGATAACGGATGGGTCTTGTCCATCACATCATTCTCCTAATGATGTGATCTCGTTTTCAAATGACAACTCATGTCCATGGTTAGAAAACCTTAACCATCTTTGGTCAACGAGCTAGTCAAATAGAGGCTCACTAGGGACATGATGTTTGTTGATGTATTCACACATGTATTTAATTTTCGATCAATACAATTCTAGCGTGAATAATAAACATTTATCATGAATAAGGAAATATAAAATAACAACTTTATTATTGCCTCTAGGGCATATTTCCTTCATACCGAGGGGACAACAAGGACGGTCGCCGAAGAATCATTAGATTAGATTTTAAGTTGCATGTAAATTGTATATATTTGATGATTTGCAAATGAGCACCGGTTGTGACATCGAACATCTGAGTGCTGATCGATAACCGTGTTAGATGTAAATGAGGTCCGGCTTTAGCTGGGTCGGGTTGTAGAGGCTCTAACTTCGGAGGTGTTTGTTTCAGCGTTTTTTACCCGTCATCCCTTTACGCCGTAAAGGGGAAACATTACCTGTGTTTGTTTTAACGCACACCGTAAACACTTCCTCCGTAAACAGGTCCAACCTAGTTATTGATCGATACGGCTCACCCCCCATCAGTAATTGCGGTACCGTTCCCTCCTCTCCCAAGATGTTCCCTTTTCCCTCCCCTCCCGACCCCTTCCTCCTCGTCCGCCGCCGCCTCTCCTCCAAGATCGGAGCAGCCGTTGACACTTGTGATCGGGAAGGGCTGGTGGCACTTGACATGGGAAAGGGCTGGCGGCGCTTGACACCAGAGGCGACCGACAACGCACATGTTCGGGGACGGCCGGCGGCGCGCAAGACCCGAGTGTTCGGCGACGCTTGATCTCGGGGCGGTCGGCGTCGCTTAATTTCCCGGACGGCCGGCGATGCACAAGATCCGAGCGGCCGACGACGCTTGATCTCGGGGACAGCCGGGAGCCGACGGCATTTGAGATCCTGGTTGGCTGGGGTCAAGCAAGAGCAGGCCATCTAGGGGAAGGATGGCGCCCGGCGAGTAGCAGGGCCGAGCAAGAAGAGCAGGGTGATGGCAATCGATTCCTTTACCGAAATGTGAACCAAACAAACTTGCAAAAAACTGATTACACCTCCTTATAGGCTATGATCTGATTATGTTTACCATTTCTGTAGCCAAACACCTCCTTGGTTTTAATCGTCGACGCTGGATTGTAAACAGAACCAGCGAGCCGTTGTCTCTCGAGAAAAAAAACACTAAGCGAGCCGTTGATATCTCCTTCTTTCATCCTGACCGTTCATTAACTGAAGCCTCTGTATGTTGCACTCGACCCTGACAGCGTGCCGCCTCCTCCTCATCACCAAGCCCAACGCTAGGGTTTTGCCTGCCACCGCCGCCGCCATCCGCCTCTCCTCGTCGCGAGCATCTACGGTCGCCGCCACCGCCACTGCCACCGTCGGCCCTCCGATGGAGGTGCCGTCGGATTGGACGGCCGCCCGGGTCCGGGAGGTTTTCATCGACTTCTTCAAGTCCAAGTCGCACACGCCATGGCCGTCGAGCCCCGTGGTACCCGTCGACGACCCCACGCTCTTGTTCGCCAACGCTGGGATGAACCAGTTCAAGCCCGTATTCCTCGGCACCGCCGCCCCGGACTCGCAGCTTGGCCGCCTGAGCCGCGCCTGCAACACCCAGAAGTGCATCCGCGCTGGCGGCAAGCACAACGACCTCGACGACGTGGGGAAGGACACCTACCACCACACATTTTTCGAGATGCTCGGGAACTGGTCCTTCGGAGATTACTTCAAGGAGGGGGCCATCGGGTATGCATGGGAGCTCCTCACCCAGGTATCGGGTTCTTGCCTTCACTCCCCCCTTTGATCGCTCGCGCGTTAGTATGTATATGCACTACTGTACTTCTACATCAGATTATGGATCAGTAAACTTTAAGTGAAAGTTGGGTCCACTTTGGTCATAAATCTATCCGAACAAGCAAAAATAAGAAAATGATGTCAAAAACTTTAGATGTATAAATTTCCCACTGATTTTAAACACCGGCCACCTTCTTACTACATACTGTTTGCTATTTCATATGTACAGGTCTACAAATTGCCCACTGATAGAATTTATGCAACATACTTTGGTGGTGATGAGAAAGCTGGTCTCGCTCCGGATACCGAGTCAAAAAACATATGGTTGAAGTATCTACCTAATGAAAGAGTTCTGCCTTTCGGTTGCAAGGTATCCTGGATGTGCTTGGTTTATTGGTCGAGCTCCTATCTATTGTGGACATTATGTTGTATTAGTTTCACTTTCTTCGTTTCTGTTGGGCCTAACTATTGACTGAATTTCCCTACTAAAGAACACTATACAATGTATTCTTTGAGCAGGATAATTTTTGGGAGATGGGTGACACAGGTCCTTGTGGGCCATGCACAGAGATACATTTTGATCGTATTGGCAATCGTGACGCAGCTTCATTAGTGAATAATGATGACCCTACATGTATTGAGATATGGAATCTTGTGTTTATTCAGGTTAACATGATATTTTCCCCATTTCTTTCCAGATTGTCAAGCTTTAATCCCAATACAATGTCAGTTACTCTGTTCAATGTGTGCACACCTATTTGCTTATTTATCTGTTGTATGCACTGACATTTGGCTGTTTTAATACCCAGTTCAACAGGGAATCAGATGGTACTTTGAGATCCTTGCCAGCAAAACACGTTGACACTGGAATGGGCTTCGAGCGTTTAACCTCTATCCTTCAGAATAAAATGAGCAATTACGACACAGATGTATTCATGCCATTATTTGATGCCATCCACAAGGTATTTTGTGCACACTTGCAGCTTCTTTTATGCTTATGAGTTGTGGCAACAGTATTTTGCTGCAGTAATTAATTGTTGCCTAAAGTAAATGATATTCATTATTAATTCAATATGCATTATGAATGCAGCTGGCAGGTGCTGGAATTCAACCATACTCTGGTAAAGTGGGATCCGATGATGTTGGGAAAGTTGATATGGCATATAGGGTTGTTGCAGATCACATAAGGACCCTTTCTTTTGCTATCGCTGATGGTTCTCAACCTGGTGAGTTCACACTGTTTTGGTTGGGGATACATGATTTAAAATGATTGCCATCCATTTATAAGTATGGTTAGTTTCTGTAAAAAGATGGAATAATAATAATACACCTAAATGCTTGTTAAGTTGCTTGCTGCATTGCATCCTGCACAATAGGATGTTAAAGTAGTTCTATTTCATATCTGTCCACAAGTGAGCATAACAAGCTTGTGCCCTTTTGTTATTTTGGTTCCTTAAACTAGACGTTATTTTGAACTTATTATGCTCCTAAATTTTCTGTTACATATGTAAGATTTTTTATTCAAGATATGGATGTGGCACTGGAATAAAATGAAGTATATAGACATAAAGTCACCAATAGTTTGTCATATCCAATTTTGAAGAATTTGAATGAAAACAGATAGATCATCGTAGTACCCATTGTCCGCCAAAATGATTAGTCACTCTACGAGAGGCTAGGTTTTTTGGACTTGAATGATTAAGTTTGGTTTAATTATCCAAGTGTCAAAAATCACTAGTTTGGGGACCTGACTTGCATTTACTTATTTTAGGAAGAAATGCACTATTTCCCTTCTAGACGCTTTTTGACACTAGTGTAGTATCAAAAAACGTCTTACATTATGGGACGGAGGGAGTAGTAAATATGAAGTCATACCTGCTAATTTTTTGTGGGCTTAGTTCATTGCGAAACAAAATTTATAGATTTCAAACGGACCCCTAAGTTGTTATAGTTCTTGTCACATGAATTTATTTGTGAAATACCAATTAAGCCTTATTTTGACTGTCTTTTGCATGGTGGAAGTGTTGGCGCTATTGGTTGGGTGTTGTAATTAAGTGATGGGGCTTGTTGGAATAAATATGGCAATGCTATGTTGAATTGGGCCAGGCTTGGAATAAATATGGCAAGGATATGTTGAATTGGGCCAGACTTGGAATAAATATGGCAAGGATATGTTGAATTGGGCCAGATATGGATGCGAGACGATATTAATTAGTAGTCCAGAATGACATATAATATGAAGTGAGCAGTTAATGATTCTCTTGCTTGCTGTGTATGCAATAGAAATCACCACTTGGATCGACTCCCAAAACGTCATATATTTAGGCACAGAGGGAGTATATAGCTGCAAAATAATATGATATGATCCACATATGTTGCAGTTACATAATATTACCTCCATCCCAAAAAGCTTGTCTCAGATTTTTCTAGATACGACACTAAAATGTGTCTAGATACATTCGTATCTAGACAAATCTAAGACAAGTAATTAGGGATGGAGGGAGTATTTTGGTAATAAAGGTTCAGAACAACTGCAGAAAATATATTATTGTCTTAATTCAGTTTAATGGGATTGTTTTTGGTGGATCCACCATCTTGGTCAACCTATCTAGTGACTAGTGAGGATGGTGTAGAACTGATCTTTTTTGTCGCAACTACTGAGCTATTGTATTTTTCTTGCATTTACAAATTACAATGTTTCAGGGCTTTGTTTTGTATTACACAATGATGTTTCGTTGTTCTAATATGAGTCTTTCTGTAGGAAATGAGGGAAGAGAGTATGTTCTAAGGCGTATACTTAGACGTGCTGTTCACTTTGGTCATCAAAAATTGATGGCAAAGCAAGGATTTTTTAGCTCGTAAGAACTGTAACCTGCATCTGCTGTATTCTGTACACTTATTTGATGATATATTTGCATAGCTTTTTGTTTACCCAGAATGCTAAAAATGTAATGCAAGGCTTATGAGAATGACTGTAGGAATGTCATATGACAATAAAAAAAAACTATGTTCACACACAATTTTAGTTAATTTATTATGAACCCAGGGTCATGTGCTATGTGTTACTTTAATTTGGCACTGGACTTATCTGTGTCGGGTGCTTGCTTGTGTGCACAATACCATTGTTCCCGCGATGCCTTTTGTTTTAGGTTCATGTGTGCATTTTTTTTGCTAGCAAAGCTTTATAATAACTAGCATTTGGTCCTGATAATGAGGCATGGTTTTGAAAGTTATTTCACTCGCAGAGAAAAAAAGCGCTAGTGCGTTTTGCCATTGCCTGGCGCCTCTCTCATCTACTCCCTCCGTCCGCGAATAAGTGTACATCTAGCTTTTCTTCCAAGTCAAAGTTTTAAAACTTTGACCAATTTTATAGAGAAAAGTAGCAGCAATTATGGCACTAAATTAGTATCACTAGATTCGTTTTGAAATGTAGTTTCATCATGTACCAATTTGATGTCATATATGCTACTACTCTTTTCCTTGAAGTTGATCAAAAATTTTAAACTTTGACTTAGGACAAAAGCTAGATATACACTTATTCGTGGACGGAGGGAGTAAGCGCACACCTAGCATGATTAAGTGCTAGGCGCTCTGTTGTTGCCTAGCACCTAAGCACACTTAAGCGGATGCCTAGGGGCGTTTTTTTATGACTATCTTAATAGGTCCGATGGCGTGGATTCTTGGGCATCACTGTCCTATGCTTGAGTGTGTGTTCTGGAACTGCTGTATTTGCCATAACTTGAATATTTATTTATTAATTAACTATCACTCTCACGATTCTAAAATTATTGTTATCTTAGAATGTGTACAGTCAGATTCTGACGGTTGACCAGCAATAATTTCATTGATGGTCTAATTTTACATGGAAAGTGCTATATATGTCCAACTAAACCTTTTTGTTTTTACTTCTGCATCAATTTTTCAAGTTGTTTCTGATTCTCTCAATCTCTCTCCATATTTCCG